>NC_059500.1:14832871-15158105 GCF_018139145.2 Gymnogyps californianus | reverse complement strand
ACTTGTGAGTTGAGATAAAGACAGTTTAATAGGACAGAAAGGAATGAAAAACAATGATAATGATAATAATAATAATATGACAATAGCAATACTAAAAGAATTAAACTATACAAAGCAAGTGGTGCACAATGCAATTGCTCACCACTCGTTGACCGATGCCCAGTTAGTTCCCGAGCCGCGATCCGCGCCGCTCGGCCAACTCCCCCTGTTTATATACTGGGCATGACGTTCCATGGTATGGAATACCCCTTTGGCTAGTTCAAGTCAGCTGCCCCGGCTCTGCTGCCTCCCAGCTTCTTGCACACCTGCTTACTGGCAGAGCACGGGAAACTGGAAAGTCCTTGGCTGAAGATAAGTGCTACTTAGCAACAACTAAAACATCGGAGTGTTATCAACATCATTCTCACACTAAATCCAAAACACAGCACTGTAGCAGCTACTAAGAAGAAAATTAACTCTGTCCCAGCCGAAACCAGGACACCATGCCTCTCCATTCCCAGAGCTCCCTGCACTCTCTGCACACAACTATGATCCCACACAGAAAATCTCACTAATATGCCTGATGAAATTGCATCTGATTCTGTCCCCAAGCACCCCCAGTAGCACTGCCCTGGCATCAGGCCTCTCCTGGAGTGGCTGGGAAAGCCCCGTCATGCCAATAAGGGTCCCCAGGGCAGCAGCTCCCTGTGCAGCTCGCAGAGATGGGGCACCCATGCACTGGAGGGGTTTCTGGCCCTCCCCCTGTAGAAGAAAATGTTAGGGGCTAGGAAGAAGACAGCAGGACTGGGCTGTACTCAAGTCTTCCAGTTCCCTCTAGATCCTGGATTGTACCTGAATGCCCAGGACTGAACTGTGTGACAGAGCTGCACTCTGGAGTTATTCCCAACTCACCATCTCCAAATAGCCCATGGTTAGCAGAGGTACAGAAGAACATTGCCAGAGGGATGCTTTTCTGAGCTCTGGCTATGGCAGTGCTCTGGACAGTGCCCGTTTCCTACAGGAACTGCAGGCCAGAGGACTCTTCATTTTCACTCTTCCCATTCCCTCCTCAAATCATCACCATGGGATCACTCCAATGCAAAAGCTGACTGGCAGCCCACGGCCCATGGAAAAAAGAGCTGTGACACAGGTGTCCACCACCACCTGGAGGTACCTCTTCCTCTCCTTTGATATTGCAGGGAGCACAGGCTGGTGATTTCTAATTAACTTGTTTTTTGAGAGCTGAAGTTATGTTGGTGTCATTGGCAGCACGACGGTTTGAAATGAAATGGAAAGTATAAAAATGTCTAGTTCCTCTCAATGGCAGGTGGAGCCTTCTCTGAGGTGGGCAAAGCCTGGCTCTGTCCCCTGCAGGGGTGTGCAGGCACAGACCTTCCTTGCAGGCTGTATTGGGGCCTGGAAGGATTTTGGCTGATGTTTCTGGACCTGGACTTCTCATTTCTTTGGCGGGGAGATGGAAAGCCGCGCATGTAGAAGCAGCTGTGGCTCAGTGCACACCCACAGCCTGAGACCCAAGGAAGCCATAGGTTGAGAGGGATGAATTGGTCCAAACTCATGAGCAAGGGCTTCAACTTGGCTCCAAACCATGCACGAGCCCTCCCATCCCACAGCATGCAGCGCTGTCCATGGGCCTCCCCAAGGAATTAACAGTTCCCTAGCAATACTGACTCCAATGGACGCTCTGCCCCAAGGCTCTGCGGCCAAGTGCAAAGGTAGTGACCAGGGGGAAGAGGGGTGTGATACAGCCCTGAAGTCTCTATGGAGAGGGAGAGTCCTCTTCACTATTCTCTCCACAGGGCAAAGCGTTGCCACTGTTGCACCTTCCTCTTTGCTCCCACTTGTTCTCTGCCGAAAGGCTACAGTGATGTGGCCCAGTGCTGGGCCACAAATAAACTCTTCCTGGTTTGGTTTCTAAACTTGCTATTGTAATGAAATCAGGAGCTCATCTTTCCAAGTATTACTAAAAATGCTTTCTCCTCTACAGATCTGCTATGGATATGCATATGTATCTCTAGTTCACACAATATCAGGTAAGTGCCAGTGCGACTTTTCTGTACAGTATCTTTAATGGGACATGAAAATCAAAAGTGACCTACCTGCTTTGGATTCTTCTCTAATGGGGTCTGGACCTTTCATTAGCCAAGATTTCTGAGTTAATGCAATGTGTGTACTCATTATTTTACAAGAAGATTTAGAGCAGAAATTGTCATATAGCCTACATGAGTATAGCAATTCAACACTTTCTAACCAAGTTATCCAGGAAATAAATGACAAAGTAGAAGTTGAAAAAAAATTAAAATCTTGCAGTCAACCACTTCTGTCTTGGATACTTCAAAAAAAACCCCCCTCAAGTCAGCATCTGGTTGATGATCCACAGCCATTCTCTTTCTTAGGTAAGTCTGTAGATATATGACCAAATACCCTTTCAGTAATGAGTAATGCTTCAAACTGACATATCATGTTCCACTAAAGAACTGGAAACATTTGCAATTCTCACGAGTCACATCTCAGTTTCCTTTTATTGATTTATTTTCACCTAGACAAAATTAGACAGAAAGAGACTGATTTGTCTAAAGTCATGGTGGGAGTCACATGTAGTACCAAGCCCCAAGAGAACAAAAGGGAATCCCCTTTTTCGTAAGTCTGCAAAGCAATCATCTTGTGACTGGTAAAACTAAGCTCTTCTCTGCTATCTTAGCATGTACTGATCTAGTGGCACATTGCCTTATTGGGATTGCAGATAAAGCAGATGATTAGCCTTGGGGTGAGATGATGTTGGTGCAGAACTATCTGAATGTTTCAGCATTCTCATTTTTCTATCCCATTCCATACAAGAAAAGATTAAAAGAACAAATGTATAAAGCTGATGAATGGGGAATAATAGACTTGTCCATTCTTCTTACTATTCATGGGTACTATGGATAAAATGCATTTATTATTTTGAAATCTTGAGAGGTCTACATGTATATTCAGGACCTCCTGTGTTAAAAGACAGGAGAGTGCCTTTCTTGCTTTAGAGCACTGCGAGGATTCATTTAAGAGGTGTTGCAAGAAAAATGGCTCAGTTACCTGACTAACAGGTGTTTGATGGCACCAGGTAGAAAAGGAAAATGCTGTTAGGTTTGTTCTCTAGATCAGGTGGCCGACCACACAGGGTGCCTGGAGAAACACTCCTGCTCTGTGATGGGGCATGGTGGCCAACTAGAGAATGCAGCAGGAAGGCACCACGCTGCTCTGAGGGGTTTCAAATTCAGCAGGGCCTTTTTAGGCTAATCAGACTATTTCAGGTATTGACTTCTAGTGCTGGAAATGATTGTATGTCTTCTGGCAAGCAATAAGATAGGCCTATTTTGCTCTCAGGGACTCTCCAGTCAGGATTGCCTCCCATGATGTTCCTGGTACTGCACCTCAGCAAACTCTCCATGAAGCAGTTCCTCATACGCCTGCGGATGGGCCAGTTCTTCTCCCATGACTTCTAGAAGAGCTCCAGAGTTTCTGCAATCAATGGCTCAAGCATCAGTTTGACTTCCATGTCAAAGGCCAGCACTTGAGGCTGGGAGTCAGGGAAGCAGAGGTAAAGGGATCTTGATCATAGTCTCTCTTAACAGCTTAGCAAGGAGAAAGGAGGATGAAAAAAGCACTTGTGCTGAAGGCAGTGCTGTGAAGTGGAGCTGCTGGCCCTTGTCAGCTATAGCAGAAAGTATTAATGCAGCACGGCGCAAAAGGACAAGTGTGGTGAAGTGAGCTTCAGCCTGTCTGATGGACTCATTCATATCACAGTCCCATCACAGCTGCACTGGAGGCTACCAGGGAGAGGCATACCAGTGACCTAGGCTCCATCTGTGCTCACATCCATGTTCTGACCTCTGCATTAATGTTTTGAGCACTCAGAAGCTGTCTGCATTTTCACAGATTCACCTCAGTAACAAACTGAAGAATACAGACCATCAGCCCTGCTTTGTGACAATCCTCAGTTCATCCTCCCACCTGCGGAGCTGTCCGTGTGTGCTGGTGATTCTTCAGCCGATAGACTGAAAAGTCAAGCAATCTCCTTCCCGAATATCTCAGTTCACTTGTTAATCAGAAACTCTACCAGCACCTCCACCTGCACACAAAAAACCACAATGGGATGAAAAGATATCAGACTGACTTTTCCACTTCTGATCCTTGCAGCCATGTGTGTTTTCACATGAAACTCCTCCACAAGGGTTCAAGAGAGGAGACAGCAAGGTACCTATCAGCATGAATGCTCTGATCGGCCTGGAAGGGTGTAGCTGGTTGGTAAATTCAGTGTACCTTGTCATTCATCTTCATCAGCAGTTAGAGTGGGAGCTGTCCTTGACTGAGCTCAGCGTATTTGGCCTAATGCAGATGGCAAGATTACTGGAATTCATCCTGCTGGTTGTAGAGTTTTGGCTGATCTGGTGGAGTGGAGAAAGCAACTGCTTGAGGAGGAAGAGATTTGCTCTAGGCAATTGTCAGCCACCCTAGGGGAACACAAATGTAGTATGACACCAGTGCATCAGTTCAGTGGCTGCTACTTCTTTATAGAAGTGCATTTCTACTGAACTCACAGAAATGATGCTACCGCTAAAAAAAGAAAAAGCATGTGCTTTTCTCAGTGACTTAGCAGAAGTGCCATTCAAAAATCCCCAAAGGCAGCTCAGCATGAGCTTAAGATCTGGACCAACAGGTCAGCATTTCAGAATCCCACGTCACTGAGTAGATCAACAACATTAATAAATCCTATAACATTTCACGGGAGGCTTTCCTAAGCCACATGAAAGCTTGTGGTTGTGTTGTGTAGCTTCCAAGGTATTCTAAGTCAGCTTTCAAGTCTCCTGCTTTTCAATTATGAAGCATGGCGTCATTTATTTCCATGCCTGATCTATAGCAGAGTGACTACCTTCACTAAGATACTGCAGCCCCTTTCCTCTTCTTATAAGCATCATTTTGTGAAGCATCTCAAAGGCCTTAAAGATGTGTTCTGACCAGAGAAATGCTTTCCTATGTTACCTTCTCTCCAAATCCAACTACGCAGCAGCAAGAGCTAGCTAATAGAAATGATGGGCTTTTAAATGAGGCTGTCAACTTGCAGGGAAACCCCAGTGGTCTACTAGTCACTCCATAACAGTGGGACTGCTTGCAAAGCTTACTCTTTCAGTCCTTCTAATTTGTCCTGCTTGCTTGGCTTCTCCAAAGCTAGCATCCCTTTCTCATAGAGGTCAGCTAACGGAATTTTTAAGGGGATGCTTCAGAAGAAGTCCTGCAATGCCAAGAGGTTCAGATGAGGCTTTGAGCACTGCCGCTGAGTCCAGAGGAAGCATCCCTGAGACTCTGGCTGACAAGGAGGCAGGCTGGATTCAGCTACCTGCTCTCACAGGTACCCATCAACACTGACAGAGCAGGGAGCTTCTGGGCTACATGCCAGGTAAACCAGTATTAGTCTCCTAACAGGACCGAGCTCTTCTCTGCCTTCTGCTCTCCTTCTCACTGTTCTCTCAGTAAGCCTCCCTGAGGAGGATGCAGAGGAAGAAAATAAAATGTTTCCCATAGGCACACGACAAATCAGGTGCAGTACAAGAGGAACAGAAAAGAAGACAGAAAACAAAAATGCCAAACTTTTCTACATCTGAAACAGGCAGTTTGTCTTCCTTGTGCTTTTAGCTTGGAGTCCCAGGTAGGCCAAATCCAGTTCCTGAAGTGAGCCTGCAGGTTAGCAAGGAGGTAGCACAGCTGGAAGTCAGAAGAACTCATCTTCAAGGTCTCTGCCAGCAGGTATATAGGTTGGCTTTGGAGGTCACCATCCCCTCCTTTGTTGAGGGCCTCCTTCAGCTCCTGGCACACTTTCTCACTGACAGCTACTTTGAAGACGCCCTCAGATGATGGTCCTCCTGCATACAATATAGGCAGGAAATCCTGCAGAGTATGCAGGCAGGGGTGGACGAACAGCTACATTGGTGAAGAAAGGCCTTGTGACAAATGAACCTTGCCTCAGAGACAGGGTTTGCCAGCTGAAAGCAGATCTGAAGCTTTTGGTGACCAAAAGCTATCCCTTTGACCAGGTAATGGAGGACACAAGAATACACCCCTGTACATCTGGTCCATCTTGTTCCAGCTGTCTACACACTCATCTCAGCTGAACCGCCACTGATGTAAACCTGGCATCACTCGTGCCATCCTGTACACTCACTGCTAAGGCTTTTTACAGGGGGGAGACGCAGTTCCAACGATAATGTGGGCATGTTTTAAAAACTCTCACATCCCATCTCCTGATGGAGCCTGCCATACCCCAGAGAGGACAGAGGGTGACCACCCTGAGCTCGCAGGATGTGAGGCCTGGTGGATCCCCCCCATGGCAGAGCACCTTGCCTCGTGCTTGCAGAGAGACAAGGAGCCTGGGGCATTGCCTCATATTGGAGCAACCTGCCCCCGGCTCACAGAAAGCCCTTGTGGCCCAAAATATTTGCTAGCCCCTCTTGATTTGGTAAGTGGAAAAGCTTTACTGCGGGGTTTGGATGGTTTAGATGGAGAAATGTACAGGATTTGTGTAGAAACACGTTCAGTCCCTGACTCTCACCCAGCACATGCAGTCTGTGATGACAGACTGCAGGGCAGAAGGCCCCAAGCAATCAGGGGAGAAGCATCAGGCGAGAGAGGTAGATCAGGCAGGGGACCACGCCATGGGCTTGCAGCCCCAAGGGCCCCATGGCTCCTGCTGCTCTGACAGCTAAACACTGCCATGCTCTCAGCTCAGCTCCCTGACAGGCTGGCCTGGACATGGGGGCAGAAGACAGAGGTGGCACAGGGGCCGGTCTGACCCTGTGCCTCAGCAATGGCAGCTCAGCTTCTGGCTGGGCCCTGGTCCAGGAGGAGCAGTGGCCACAACCCCACCATAGCAGCAGCGGGGCAGGGGCTGCCCAGGGGCACCAGGAACATCCCCCCACAACCCATGAGAGGCTGAACATGGCAGCATTTGCAAGGCCACACCATGAGGCCTAGCGTCTCCATGGCAACACTGTGGGGCGGGCACTCCTCGGGGTCCGTGCAACAGTAGGGGCAGGGCTTCCCTGAGCGATAGTGCCAACAGCCAGTGGGAGAGGGGTGAGCTGGCTGGGGGCCAATGGGAGCTGGGAGGGGCGGGGCGTTAGTGGGGGCCTGTCCCCTCAGCGTGCCTGGGGCGGGGGGGAGGGGGGCGGCAGTGGCCGCGCAGGGCAGGGCTGTGGCAAGGCTGGAGACCTGGCGTTGCTGCGGCCTCCACGACCCTGGCAGCCAGCTCTGCAGTGGTCAGTGGAAAAGCATTGTATATTCCAAACCAGAGATGGAAAAGAGCCATCAAAATTCATGAGGGATATTAATTTTAATATATATGAGAAAGAGAGTGACAATATGCAACCAATCGTGCTGTGCGTGATGAATTGCTGTCCACTCACATGCAGTGCTTGCAGTAATATCCATTTGCAGTGATATATCATTTTCTTTATTATTTAATCTCATAGCTCTTTATTAGCACATCCAATTTTATGGTTATTTCAGGGCTTGTGAGGACATGACTAGAAATTGTGTGTAACATCCCTCCCCGTGTGACACAAGAAGGCCTCAGTTCAGTAAGTTCACAAGTGAAATGCTCTCTTGCTTTACCTTGGATGAATGGTTTATGCCACATCTCACCTTTTTAATTTGTTTTTTTAAAAGATTTTCAGCGAGGGAGACTTCTCCTTTTTTCATGTAAAATTGGGAGTGGTCTGTCTCCCTGAATGCAGAACAGGTTCCTCCTGACTTGCAGTGATGAGACCCAGGGTAAACGGCCTTTGAGGAAATTCCTGAAGAGGTTTTCACCTGGGAGTCTTCCTGAAAGAGGAAAAGTTTGGAGCAGGTCACTGGTTAGAGCATTTCTAGGCACAAGTTTTGCTTCAAATCTTGCTTCTGCATCAAATGAATGTTATAAACCCAAATTTCAGTTGTGAGGAGGGACCTCTAAATTAATCTCAGAGAACACGACAACCATCACATTGTAACAGATCAGCTACGATGTTGGACGGTGTATCTCTTTAATCAGCTCCACTGAGCGCAACGGTATTTTCCAAGTACTTTAATATTAAGTGAGATCTTTTGTAAAATCAGAACAAAACAGATGAGATAATGCTGGCCAAAGGAGGTGGTTTGTGATATAATTACAGAAAAAGGCAATGGATGTTCCAGATGTCAATTAGGATGATGAAAAATTGTACAAGAGCAAGTGTGAGAATATTAAAGATGATTATAGTAGTCAGAGAAATAAAAATATCAGAAAAAATGATTGTAATATTATGAAAAAGTTTCAATAAATAATAAAGAATGCAGTTTCAACAGTCAGATGGAGAGTATTTGATAGCATTACAATCTTGACAAGGAAGCAGCTGTAAAATGCAGGAGTGCTGACTGAATTTCTTGAAAAAGAAATATGAAGGCAAAGCCAAAAAAATGGGATCCATTTTCTTCCAGGTGGGAAGCACTGTTGAACTATAAAAGCTGCAGATCTGTTAGAATAAAGGATGGCAGCAACCTGCTTCAGTTGAATAGCCTAAACTGCGAAGAAGAGTAGCCAAGAACACAGGAATTGCTTCAACAAAGATTTGGATTCTCAAAGGACTGAGAAAGTGTTTGCAGGATGAAATGTGGCTGAGCAATGTGATTCTTCACTTTTAAGGCATCCTTTCATAGCCCCATAGGAGGAGAGGTGAACATCTGATTCCTCGGTTTCCTTATATGCGGTTGGAAGTGCTGGTGCCAAGTGAGGATGAAGAGCTCCCAGATCAGGACTTTGTACAGGCACCTGTGGCTGTGCTGAGTGTTGAGCAAGTGGGATATCAGGACTCAAGGAGTTAATGAGAACACTGAGACAGTATTTAATTAAATGAGGGGAGAGGGGAAGGAAATATTGCTTCAGCAATGAGCAGGTTTTGTATTCCTTGAAGTACCTGACAGTTTACAAAGAAAGCATCCCTATTTTCAGCTACCTTAAAGCCTGGAGTACCTAATCCATTGTGTCTTGTGTATCATGTTAATGAGTAATTGGACTTGAGTTTCCAGTACTTGAGCTTCAGGAAGAACTGAAGCAGCAAGTTTGAGAACAGCTATCTGTAAGAAAAAGGAGCTAGCTTAAGACATTTGCTAAATCCATTTGGGTTCAGTGTCATAATATTAGTAGAAGAAAGCAATATGGATGCTACAAATACAGTTTTTGTATATCCAGAGTTACTTTTACAGATGTTAAAACTTGTTTTGCAGACTAGAAAGCTGATTCCTAAGTGAGGGAGTGGAACCATGGGTTTGACAGCCATGTAAGGTTTGGTTAGGAAGTAACTTTTAAAAATTATTTTTAGGTGACAGGAAAATATCTCTGAATAAAGTCAGTAATATTGCAGTATGGGGGATAGCCACAATGGAGTTTGTCACTGTGCTGGTTTTGGCTGGGATAGAGTTAATTTTCTTCATCGTAGCTAGTAGGGGGCTTTGTTTTGGATTTGTGCTGAAAACAGTGTTGATAATACAGGGATGTTTTCGTTATTGCTGAGCAGTGCTTACACAGAGTCAAGGCCTTTTCTGCTCCTTACACCCCCCCACCAGCGAGTAGGCTGGGGGTGGACAAGAAGTTGGGAGGGGGACACAGCTGGGACAGCTGACCCCAACTGACCAAAGGGGTATTCCAGACCATATGACGTCACACTCAGCATATAAAGCTGGGGGAAGAAGAAAGAAAGGGGGGACGTTCGGAGTGATGGCATTTGTCTTCCCAAGTAACTGTTACACGTGATGGATCCCTGCTTTCCTGGAGATGGCTGAACCCCTGCCTGCTGATGGGAAGTGGTGAATGAATTTCTTCTTTTGCTTTGCTTGCGCACATGGCTTTTGCTTTGCCTATTAAACTCATGTCTTTATCTCAACCCACGAGTTTTCTCACTTTTGCCCTTCTGATACTCTCCCCCATCCCACTGGGGGGGAGTGAGCGGGGGGCTGTGTGGTGCTTAGTTGCTGGCTGGGATGAAACCACTACAGTTGCTTTACTGTAATTTGTTTAGGTTATTAATTCCAGCTGTTCCACAGCTCTGTGAATGTTATGTGGTCCATTAGTCAAAAAAAGTTCTTTGTGTGTTTTGTTTTGGTTTGGTTTGTTGTTTTGGCTTTTTGTTTTTTAACTTTTTGGGAAAAGCTGTGAAACACATTTTCCAGTCAGCTTTCCAGGTGGCAGGGGAAAGTAAAGGGATTGTGTTCTTCTTTCTGAGTTAGCTAATGTGTGGTATTTACTACAAGGCTAAATCACATTATAGAGAGATAGTTAACATACAGCAATTAACTGACAGTTCCTAATATGAAGTAAAGAACACACTTTCAGTGCTGAGCATGAGATAAAAGCGTTGCAGCTGGTAATCCAAAGATGTATTCTAATATGATTTGAAATGTGACTTTAAGCATTTTTTTTAAAAAAAGTGCATTAATTAAAACACAGGAATTTTAAAACAAAGTGGGATGCTTTAAAACACTTTTTATGGTTCTAAGTGTAATAAAGTTGCATCAAGCTAATGCTTTTCATTTTGTTAGTGTGCTGGAGATGCTTAAATAATAGGGATGATTGGGAAAGCCTATTTTGACAACTTCAGTGACAATGTCACCCTGATGAAATACGGAAAGGCATCTACAAAAGTGCTCTTTATATCTTCATTAGTTTTCTGCTACACGGACACTGCATCTCGTGATGATACACCAGAACGAAATGGATTTGTGAGTTTGCCTCTGGATTTGGAATTAAAAACGAGGTGCCTGTATGAAGAGAATCCAGCATTGTTGACTCTTGAGAACTTGCTTAGGTAGTGATTTAGACTGGAATAGCCATTCTGCATGTTCTTTCTTGTGCTTTCTCAGCATTACAAATCCCTCATTTCTTTTAGAATAGTATCTTTCCAGCCTCACGTTGTTGTGTAACTTTGGTGCTTTAAATTCCTGCTCCATTGTGGTTTTTGTGGGGAACCTAATCTGCAATTCCAGTTCTTCTTCACTTCTGCAAAGGAAAGTAGTAGGCAGGTAATGTATACCCATTTTGTTTCATTCCACCTGATGTGCAAGTAAGCTAGAGTCAACCGTAGGTGTTGACCTTGACTATTTTACTTCCTTCAAGAAGAATAAGTCAAACAGAGAACCTTGCTCATTCAAATAGCTCTACAGTGTGTTGTCACAAAATTTTATTCTCCATTGCAAGCCTGTGGTCCTGGGGTGGATGCAGGGGGAGCTTTATCAGTATTGGGAAGGATGATAAACAAACAAACCAAAAGCAGATCTTACCGTTAGGTCCTTCCTGTCATCTCCGAGTACAGACTGAGCCTTGACAGTTTCTGTGTGAGTCAGGAATAAGTCTACCATTTTGTGCCATTCCACACAGTGCTAGTGCTAGTGAACATACCTTTTCCTCTCAGTCAGTTTAGTATGGTCTTAAACAAGCTGTGGGTGAAGTTTTGATTTTGCTAAAGGATTGGATTCTGCTCTTGCTGGGACAGCACTTCTGTTCGATGTAACCCTTCAGACTGGACAATTATAAATGGCTGTGGCCTATGAAGCATTCAGTATACTTCTTGGTTTTATGTTCTGGACTTTGTTCTGACAAACAGTTTACAGAAGTGAAGCAATGTTCAACATCAAGACTGGAAAAAGAGTGCACCTTTACAGTTGCAATTTTCAAGCACTAAATCTGGAGGTGGTTCTGTTTCATGCCGCTCCTGGACAGCAAAATTGTTCCTTGGTGGTGTTGGTTCTGCCTCCAATCTCTAATATCGTTTTTCATATTCAGGTCTATTACTGTAGTCATTCAGCTTTGAGTCATTGCTTCCATTATATCACCAATCACCAGGTCACTGCCTTTTGTGACACTCGTGACAAAACTGACTGAAATACTTCTGGTTTGGAAATGGAGACAGCTCAAGTTTGCTGCAAGTCAAACAAACCCGGACAATACTAATCCCCAACACACACTCCTTCCAAGATGAGAAGAATTCAGATAACTAGAAATATCTCTTTGGTTTCCTCCCTTTCTGTCTCTTCTTTGCCTCTAACCAGTTCTCCAGTGTGTGTTTGTTCATTCGTCCTTTAGGTTTACTCTTGCAAGGTATTGTGCAGGCTTAGCCAAGGTCATTCATTAAAATGTGGAAGTGTAGATGCAGCGACAGGCAATAGTGACAGCAGGTTCCTCCCTGTCACAACGTGTTCTTGACAGCGCTATATTTATGTGAAGAATACATATGAAGAGGTGAAATACTTCTAGATGTCTTCCAGGAACAGGGCAGCACATTCCTGAGTTTTGCAGAGCAAGCGGACTTCAGTGTGTATCACAAATAGGTTGTCTGATTGCAGTACATTAGCTCATAAACAGATAATTACCCTTATATTTTCTTTGCCTTAATAGCTCTTGGATAGGCCTTTGCCAGAGGGCTAAGTCTGTTTGGTTGATCAATTTCTCAATTACCCAAATAGAAAAGAAGGAGCAGGTTAAATAAAGAGTGAGCATGAGTCAGATCTTGGAGGGGGGCAGTTGGTTTGCCTGAGTTCAGATCAATTTATCTGAATACCTGAATGTTTTTCAGGTTGACATTGGCTGGAATATAGTAAAAGAAACATTTCAGTTTCCTGCTATAGAAGAGTTTTGAGCATCCTAGAGAAAACCTCTTCTGTGCACCTCTGTGTTTCCACTTTTCTCTGCTATCTGCTTTTTCTGTTTCCCAGCACTAAGGACAATGCTGACAAAGGTCAATCTTCTCCTTTTTGCAAAAGAAATATTTTGCCCTGTTACATTGTATGGACAAACCCACACAAGATGCTTTGTGATTGTGGAGATGTGGTCCGAAATGAAAGGAACTCTTCAGATTAGGTTGTACTGAAGGCCTGAGAAAGTTGTAGGGGAAAAATACTACTTAATATCTAGTTCTGTCCCTGCAAGAGCAGAGCCTTGCAGGAGGGTAAGGCTGTTCAAGTTAGGAGGAGCAGCTCAGAATCAAACCTTTGTGAGGAGGAGAGTCCTTTTTGGCACAAGTACGAAAATATCTGGAACTACCAGAATGTTCCTAGGCTCCTGTGTGAAAGAGTAGCCCTTCTGTATTGGGTTTGCTTGGCAGGGTTTTGGTAGCAGGGGGGGCTACAGGGGTGGCTTCTGTGAGAAGCTGCCAGAAGCTTCCCCTATGTCTGATAGAACCAATGCCAGCCAGCTTCAAGACGGACCCGCCGCTGGCCAAGGCCAAGCCATCAGCGACGGTGGTAGCGCCTCTGTGATAACATATTTCAGAAGGGGAAAAAAGTTACTGCGCAGCAGCAGTTGCAGCCAGAGAGAGGAGTGAGAAGATGTGAGAGGAACAACTCCGCAGACACCAAGGTCAGTGAAGAAGGAGGGGGAGGTGCTCCAGCCACCAGAGCAGAGATTCCCCTGCAGCCCGTGGGGAAGACCATGGTGAGGCAGGCTGTCCCCCTGCAGCCCATGGCAGTCCATGGTGGAGCAGATATCCCCCTGCAGCCCGTGGAGAATGCCACGCCAGAGCAGGTGGATGCCTGAAGGACTCTGTGACCCCGTGGGAAGCCCATGCTGGAGCAGGCTCCTGGCAGGACCTGTGGCCCCATGGAGAGAGGAGCCCAGGCTGGAGCAGGTTTGCTGGCAGGACTAGTGACCCCATGGGGGACCCACACTGGAGCAGTCTGTTCCTGAAGGACTGCACCCCGTGGAAGGGACCCACGCTGGAGCAGTTTGTGAAGAACTGCAGCCCATGGGAAGGACTCACTTTGGAGAAGTTCATGGAGGACTGTCTCCCATGGGAGTGACCCCACGCTGGAGCAGGGGAAGAGCGTGAGGAGTCCTCCTGGAGGAGGAAGGAGCGGCAGAAACAACGTGTGATGAACTGACCGCAACTGTGCCGCCTGGGGGGAGGAGGTAGAGAAAATCAGGAATAAAGTTAAGCCTGGGAAGAAGAGAGGGGTGGGGGGAAGGTGTTTTTAAGATTTAGTTTTATTTCTCATTACTCTACTCTTGATTTGCTCGGCAATAAATTAAATTAATTTCCCCGAGTCGAGTCTGTTTTGCCTGTGACAGTAATTGCCGAATGATCCCTTCCTGTCCTTATCTCAATCCCTGAGCCTTTCGTTGTATTTTCTCTCCCCTGTGCAGTTGAGGAGGAGGAGTGATAGAGTGGCTTGGTGGACACCTGGCATCCAGCCAAGGTCAACCCACCACACCTTCCCATACTGTCATTGATGAGGGAAGATGAAATTTTTCTGATCCAAATATTAGTTTATTAAAAAAAAAAGGGGCAGGGGAGGAGAATTAGGACTGTCAAAGTTGTGCGATGGCTTGAGCTCTGACTGACTTCCTAGTTGTTTCGTAAATGAAACAGTAATTTTTCTTCTGCTGTAAGCCTGACCTAACTGATATATTTATTTGTTTTAAACACTGCAACTAAGGTCGTTGTCAGCTCTGGTGTGACCTGCATATTATCTAGTGAACAGAAAATCCATTTTTTTCCCCCTGTCTTTCTTGCTCTTCCCAAGGCATCAGTTTAATCCTTTAATAAATACATAAATACACACATCTGGGTTCTCTTAGAGATGTAGTCAGAGTGATTACTTATGGTACTTGCACTGCTCCTTCAAGGAGTGGTGCGGCAACTTCCTCCTCAGATCTAGGTAGCTCAGCTAGCGCAGCACCATCCCCACTATCTTTTGGCCCAGTGGTGATTAGCAGGTGCAGAAGCCCAGGATATATGCAGAGTGAACTTTCTTGGACCTCAGCCCTTTGAGTTTCTTTGACTTAAAGCTGCTGGAATGCCAGTAGGATCTGATGACTTGGAAGGGTTGCTTTCTGGTTCTTTTCATACATGGAAATTGCAGCAGCACTTGATCCCCACTCATCTGTTGCTCTGCTGCACACCTGTGTGCTCTAGTAAAGCAGGGCTTGCTAGAATAAGCCCGTGTGGAAGCAGCTCCAAATTTTCCCTTACTGCAGGGAAGCAAAAGCTCTGTACTTTAGGCCTACCTCTTATCTTAACTGCAAGTGGGTGAGATCAACAGTAGCAGCAGCAGGAGGGGGAAAAAAAAAAAAAAAGCCTCATCTAATAGGGTTTAGTTCTGCTTTTGGAGGAGGCATCTCCAGATGGCAGCTCAGCATTGCTCCAGGAGAACAGTTATCTGAATTTCATGGAGAGTAGGTCTAGAAGGGAAACTTGTGAATGAATGATTGCTTCCATTTCAGAATCTGACAGCAATCTTTTGAGTGACTTCTGTGGAGCCTCAAATTCTCAATCCTGCAGAATATTAGACAGCAGAACATGCTTCAAATTTCACCCTTTTCCATAGCAGCTTTAACTGTTTCTATAACCCTTTCTGTTGTATTGCCAGGTCCCACTTTGCACCTTCCATTTCAGATACACTTACCCATTTTGTAGATTTTCAGGATCATATGAGAACTGGTGTGTTTAACAACTCAAGGAGGCTAATAAGGAACCCTTTTCAATGTACGGTGTTCTTCCAAAGTGATGTCTCTTTAAGGCATCTCCTTGATGTTAATCTTTCTGAGTTTTTCTGCTGATTATTTTTATTGGATTTTCTAGAATACAGCAGTGCTTACAACAAAGGTGATATATATTGCTATGGGAAACTGATGTTGATGTGATGAAGCAGTTATGAGAACATCTAGATATGCAGCAAGTTACAGCTTTTTGGTATCAGGTAGCTAACATCTGTCACAGAAATGGAAAATGAGAGACATTTCCTGGGAGGGGAAAAAAAAGGAAGGAAACAGAAACACCACCATCAAAAGCCAAAACCAACAAAACTTGACTAGTTCTTTGGAGTTTTTTGTTCAGGGTATGTCTCCTACCTAGCACAGTGTGCCCACACTTGAGATTCCTGGGCACCGCCATAATCTACATGCTTGTGAAGCTAACTTTTGCAGGGCCCTGCAACTAGTGGCACCATTTTTTGGAACATGAGACCTGGGACTGAGTGGATTCCCCCATACACAGTGGTTTCGATGGTGAGAGGTACTTCTGGCTTGGGGGGTAGGGGAAGACAACTGTGCTGATCACGATCAGACTCTGTTCCTACTCTCATTTTGTGCTGATTCTTCATTCACAGTATTGTAGGATGTTGTCTTCCTGCTTAGCTACCACAGCCCAACAACCTCAGAGGTTCTTCATCTTCTGCCTTTCTGTGGGTAGGTCCTGTCTGGTCAGGGGGAAAGGCTGTTGTGAGACTGTGAGAAAAGGAATAGTGGAGTTAAACTTACAGAAAAGATTCAAGAGGAATGTGAAAATGTCCAGCAAAAAACAATAATAGTAACAACAAGGTGGGGGGAAAGAGCAAGTAGGAGGTCATAAACTCATACTGATAACATATCACTGTTTTTTGTGTTGTTTTGTTTTCTTTTATACTGCTATTAAATTGAAGAACCCAAATCGTCGGGACTCATTAGGCTGAGTGCTGCATGGAGACAGCAGTGAGAGAGCTCCCAGCCCCAAACTGCTGCTGAACTAGGAAATGCAGTACATATTTAAGTGTGTCCATCTGTTCAATGGTAGAGCCTGGGAAGCTACTAAAAGTCTCAGAATGAAGGTCAAACTTTTTCGGGGGTAGTGAGCCTGTGTGTGTAGAAATATTTTCACTGAAAGTGTTGTCCCAAAAATCAGGATTCTTTCACCTGGTGTGCAAAAAAGCCAATTAACACACAGAGTCGAGATATTTGTTTATTTCATGTCTGCGCAGAGATGGGTGCTAGGTGGTAACTCCACAAAGCTAGCACACCCGGTTAACACACGGTAAAGCATTTTATACCTTTCGAGCAACAGTTATCAGTATTTTTACAGTTGTGCTTAGTTACTCTCATTCCTATTGGTTCTCACAAGTCTCACCTCCACTTAAAGTCGCAGCATCCTCTCTTTTTACTGCACATGTTCTGTGAGGAAGGGGCTTCTGTTGGTAGGGGGCTCTCCCTGCCTAAGGGTGGGTTTTCTAGTATGTTAATTAGGATAGTTCACTCAAAGTTCAAGTAGCTCTTTGGTTGCCCCTGTGCTTATCTTGGTATTTCTTTACCCACTGACTTGGTGTCATCGTATTTCTCTTCTCAAGGTCATGCCTCGTTAACTAAGTAGCATCCTTTGTTTTTGTTTCTCGCATATCTCCAACAAAAGGACTGAGGAATTTAAAGATAATCCTTGTTTTTTAATGGTGTGTTTACCTATAGACACTTGTGAAGTGTGTTTTGAAAGAAACACTGTTAAAAAAAGAAACTGAGGGTGAGAAGAACCAGAACTAAACTCTTATGCTTCTAACATGTAGCTGTGCAAAAGTCTAGAAACTGAATACTGAATCCAGTCAATGATGGATATGCTATATTTCTTCAATTCTGCTGGCATCAGGTCTGGAGCCATGAAGCAGGCACCTACCAGCCAATACAATGTGCAGAAGTTGGGCCCTGTAGAGCTGTGATCCGAATTAGAGCATAAGGTCTTGCCAAGACCCAGCCAGCTGGAAACTCTCGGAATGGAGGAAACACATCTGAAATCCCAACTCCACCTGGAATTTCAGTTCGTTCTTAGTCTGCACATCCTGAATGAGCAACCTTCCTTGAGGACAGGTGATTCTGCAATCTTTTGTGAAAAATTGTGCTCTTTTCTTTTACAGAATAGCCTAAGATGGTAGTGCTGCTCTTCAGCTGGGTCTATAATAGCTTAGGAGTTGGTTCACTCACTCATGAAGTGAAAAACTTGGGCTCAATGCCTCATCAACTTAAGGGGCTATGAGGCTGTATCTGTCATACACAGGGAAAGTCCTTAACCACAAACCTGCAAACTTGTTTAGGGAGAGGCAATTTCCACTTATCTGTTGGGAGAATGTGCCCCAAGCAACAAAGAAATGCAACTTCACAATGACAACAAAAAGAGGAAGAAAAGGACCTTCACTCTGTCATCTACTTATTAGGGTATTTATCTAGCAAACAAGCACTTTTTATTCTGCTCCCACTTTCAGGGATAAATCTGTATTTTTACTTCATACAAAATACTGTAAGAAAGAGCTTCATTGTGGCTATAATGGTGTATTTCATCTGTGCTTCAACTTTAAACTAAATCAAGACTTGGGCCACATGATGAATAATTATCGTATGCTTCTCTCATAATTTTCCTGTTTCACCAGAGGTGGAAAAATCAGACTACTTCTGCAGTTCTCTGAATTAACCTTTTATATACCACAACTCATTACATTGAGCAAAACATTTTTCCCTACTTTGGACACATTTCTATAGTAACACCAAGTGTAAACTGTTTTTCTTACTGCTTTTGGTAACTCTGCAGTATATTTCTAGCAGCCTTGGAGCTCATTAAATAAAACTCTTCATGCCCAAAGGATGGGAGACAAACCTCTCAGTAGACTCTTTCTGTGCTAGCAAGTGCTAGATGTACAAGGGTGATTAAAGCACATTATAACTGATGCACAGTGAACTGTATAAAATATTGATTTCCTGACACAGACAATTCAGTTAAGAGGTATGAATAAGGAACAGGCGAATTAAGCACAAAACCATTCCTATCCAGAATTTATGGAGTACAGCTGATTCTGGCATCATGGTCTTTCTTTCATAGGCTTTCACAAATGGTTCGTCTTCGGGAAGGAGCAGGAAGACCTAACTAAAAGGATTTAGGAAAAATATGAAACCAAATGACACGCAAAAACTCACTGCTGTTTTATGCCTATTTCTTCAAAAACATCATGGCAAAAAAAGAAGCATGGTATCAAATAATTTTACAGTAACTACTTTTATTATGAGAAATAACTTTTACAGAATAATTTCAGATGATTAAATGTTATTTCTGCATGATACACAAATAGGTGTTTCCATCTTTACAGTATTTATGAAGAAAGATGATCCATCATTTGTATAGCCAAGATAAAAAATTTCCAAGTGTACCTATGAACCTTGGATAAACAAATCTCTGTATTTACTACTGAGCAATTAATAAAATGCGTATTTCTAGTTATGAATGTACAAACTTTTTAAAGATTTATAGGTCATTTCTAGTACATATCATTGGGAAGACTGCCAAAAATATTTCCTCCTAAGCAAACCACAAATAGCTATTGTCAAAAAGGAAGTGAAGTGATATGCGTATGAGGATAATATTACCGCTTCATACCTTATGATTAAAAATAAGACTAAATTGTTCCATGAATACCAGAGCTCATGAAGCCCAATCTCTTACTGATCTTGATCCTTCATATGCTAAGCGTGCTAGGTACACCAGTTCACCTCTACTTCCTGCAACACTTTCAGTACTGAAGTACTCCTCTGCTTCCTCTCTGACCCCAAAATACCACTACTGTTCTTGTGCAGGCTCTAAATCACTGCTTATATCCCCCTAAGTTTCTTCTTCCCTCTTTATTGTTGTCTGGCTAAGAAAGGAGATGAATGGCCTGGGGTAACCAAGCTGATTGGCCACCAACATGTTAAACAGAAAGTACAGGTATTAAAATCATACTGTTCTCTTCTTAAATGTACAAATTAGGGCCTTCTCTAAGACAGCTGAATTTGTAGAAATTTCATACCTTTGAGACTTCAGTCTCTATCGGATTTTCTCAAAACTGAACAAGAAATTCAAAAGTTTTTGAGAATAAGAAATGCAGACAGATACAATCAGCATGATGCCTATAAAAACAAAGCTTATGGGAGGAAAGCTGAAAATCTTCAATGTACTGTATGAAAACAGTCTGAGGAACAATAGATTATGCTGTACGTTTTATAGCTGTAGTCCAGAATAGTTGATGGACCTGTTGTTTTGTCCGTTTGAGTCTTCGTGATCCTGTCAAAATCTGAATTAATTCATCAGCATCTTATTTGAGGTTGCTGACTGGACTTTACATTTTACCATAATTTTTTTCCAAATAAAAATTTTGTAGTTTATTCTAGCTTCATAAAATGCCTGTGTATAAATCACGGATGTGTTACTTCAGTGGTGGCCTTTTGACTATTAATTTTAGTATCGTTTGGGTATTACTCCCTGTCTGGAAAGTCGTCAGCACATACTGCAATTTAACTCTGGTGGCCTGAGTGCAAATCAGTGTTCTTACAATGTTTCATACAACAGTAAGATACAAGTAATGTGCTTCAAATATTAATACAGCTGTGAGATTCCTTTAAAAACTTCATGTCTGTTCTTCAAATCAACACAAAACCCAATGCAGAACTCAGCAGGTATGAAGCTACGAAGACAAAACCAAGGCCTGAAATGTCTACATTAAAGTCTGCCCATCAAAACCATAGAATGCATTGCTCTATGGAAAAGATCATGCAGTCTCAGTTTTCCTTTCAGACTCAAGAACCTGATCACTCTCTAATTCTAGTGAGGAATATAGAGTTGCCTATGCAGGAATCCTTGTAATCGAGATAATGAGAAAATGTCTAGTATTTTTGTGTCTAGAAAATAAGTGAAATTTTTTTCCACTTCAGAAATTTGTATTTTGTTGAGCATCTAATCAAGTTACAGATAATTATAAAAACCAGTAATTTAGAGTTGAATTTGTCAAGTGCAAGTTTACAGTAGTTTTACATGAATGCTCAATATTTTGTTTGCCATTCACACTGTTTTCATCACACAGATTTCATCATACCACAGAAGAATAAATAAAATGCACAGTAATTCCTTTAGAAATTGTAAGGGGGTTTATAACTTTAACCTCTTTCTCTTGTCTGAAGTGAAAAGTGGAATATGAAAAAAGGTTTTGTTTAAGCAGCATGAAGAAGCAGCACAGGTCATGGGCACAAATTAGTGACAATTAGAAAGTGTATTTTTGTAGTTTCAGGTTACTTTAAAAATCACATTGTGCACTGATATACTTTAATGTGAAGTGTATATCGTCTATGGGACTAGAGTTAGGGATCTCTCAGTTTCTGCTGTAGAGCAGGCTCTGAAGTCGTTCTTTATCTCTGCAAATGAACCAGTACTATTTCAGGTGGTCTTTTCCTTTTTTTTCCCAAATAAAATATTTTACGTCGGTAGCAACAAAACACTTGATTCATACAGAAGCGATCCAAGCTTTTATGTTTATTTCAAATTGTTTGTCCTTCACCCTCCCTTCCCCCCCCCCCCCCCCCCCCCCCCCCCCCCCCCCCCCCCCCCCCCCCCCCCCCCGGCCAGAATATTCTGAGAAATTGATCTCCATTTCAGAAAAGCAGTCAGTTCCTCTGAAATTCTGCCATTCAGCAAATGCAGTGATCAGAAAAAAGAAAGTGACCTGCCTCTACACTGAATTGAATAAGATAAGAATTTGGACAAGAGCCCACGAGGGTTTATATGATGATGCCTTCTTTCAACCTCATATTTTCAGCTGTATCTAATGGCCAGTGAATCAAATAATTCAAGCCTGCGGAACTCATTAGCAGGCTTTGGTAAGCTTTTGACTGCAGACCTATATTGGTGATAATTAGTACTGGCAATCTGTCTGAGTATTAACACGTTTGGTTTTCAATGACAGAGAAATCACTTTAAAGCACACTTAGAAGATAACTGGTAAGACTTACGGGATCTGATGAGCTCCCTAGCATTCATGTGCTTTTCATAGTATTTTCTGAAAAAACTGCTCTTTTTCAGCTCTGCAAAACTGTGTTAGAAGTAGTACTGAGCCTGGAAAAGTTTCTGGTTTTTGTCCGGCTTCAGACACCATAATTACAATACTTCTTATAGCTCTGCAGCTCTTCTACTTTTCAGGATGCAGTAAGACCGTGAATAAGGATGAAAACATATCAGACAAATTCATAGGAGTTGGTTCCTAATGGTCAAACAATTATCTTTGAACGAATACTGCTTTTATTTTGCTCAAGGTGTTGTGTGTGGTAGTATAGTCATGTGACTTTTTATGAAGAATTTGAGGAAAGCTTCCTAAGATTACAGACATTTTCAGTCCTCTGAAAAAAATACATCGTTAAAGAAATTTATTTTCCTGTGTTTTAGAGCTGATATGAGGATATGATAGAGTACCCTGTTGCACGGACAAGGAGAGAAGGATGGCATAAACTACCAGTGGACTGGCAAACTGCACACTAACTTTCTCTGCATGGGAAACTGGTGCCTTGAATCTTGATTTTCTTGTCATACCTTTCTGCTCAGATGACACCCATTAGTATGACCTCAGACCTCCTCAGGTACTGAGTATGTCCATGGTTCTCTGAGGCCAGCAGAAGCAGCAAATGCTCCTTTGATAAAGAAGCCAGCAGTGGGCTGTAATGACTAATAGTAACTCCAAAACTACCTACAGCAATTATGAAATAGTTGCTTGGCTGCTCTGTGTCCTGACTCCAGGGCAGCCTAACTCTTCTGTAACTGTCCCAAGAAGTCTGTCCACTCAGCCTTATGGCAATAGCAGCAATGGATTTGTCTCAAATTGTATTGCAGCTGGTCACTAGATTAATTGCCCCAAAATTTTAACTCTTACTCTGTTGTTGGGGTCTGATATGCAAAGGTGAATCCTGATGCAGAGGTGTACCTTTCTCTGGATTTTTTAAGGCTGTATCTGGAATATATGCTGATATATAATGAAACTTTCTTTCTGCAGCAATTCAGTGCCAGCAAAACATGGCATGTGACAACTGAGAGACAGCGTCCTTTATTCTTGCCTGCCAGTGACTGTATGTCAAGACAATGCATGCAGTGTGCATAGTGAACAGAATAAGCATTACTGGCAAGCAGTTACAAATGTGTAATATAATGGTTCTGCTATAAAATCTTTAATGCATTACCCTCACCACACCACTCTGCTCTTCTGGGTGTGCTTGAAAAATTTCAGCTCGTGGTGCATTATGGGTGCTGTGTAAATGCGTATCTGTCAAATCGCTGAGTAAGTACTGAAGGTGGAGGGGGTGGGAAGAAGACTTGTTATGTTTGCGACTGACACCAACCCAAACAGTTTAGCCTTTACAATTTTTAATTAACTCTGTGGTCGGTCATATTGGTGCTCATGATTCTTAGGCAATTCTCCCCATTTCAGAGATGTTTTTACCTAATCTTCCCATTACATGAGGGACCACACTGGAACTGTCGGACAGTGTCCTCGTGCTGTACAAGTGTATAGGTCATAGTGATACCTGCTGTTAGCTCAAAAAAAAAAAAAAAAGAAAAAAGAAAAAGTGCTGCTATGAAGCTAATTAATCTCAGAGAAGGGCAGGACTTGGAAGATAAGGTACAGCCCTGCACTAATACTGCTTTGTGCTTTGGGGGGCCTGGGCCAGCATCACTGCCAGCACAGTGTTGCACTGCTCCGTAAGGAGCACACCAGACCTCTCCAGCCTGCCTTGGAGTACTCTGTGCCATGCTCTGTCGCACAAGATAGACCTGGCCCAAGTCACGGCTCATCCTGGCAAACCACCCTGGCCACCAGAGTAGGCTGGCTGCAGCCTATTTTTAGTAAAACATGGGTCATTTCCTAAGAGATAATGCTGATGTCTTGCAGGACAAAATGATGCTGCATGCTTTTTCTTTTAGCTTTTTTCCTCACAGGCACCTTATGCTGGAGGAAAAGGGATGCATTTACCTAGGTGGAATGTGTCGTGCTTCTAATGAGGATAAAATGGTAAGAATTATCAACACTCATTGTTCAAAGTATATGCTAAATGCCAGTGGGGATTAAATGAAAAATCCCTCCATTTTGTATTCTAGACATGTTGCTGTGCTTTCAGTCCATTTTATAAGGGTGAAATCCTGCTGAAGACACTGAAGTTGTTACTGACTGAAAAATTATGAAAGAGAGGGCAGAAGCTGGTATTTCACGTTTCCCAGAAATAGAAAGGCACCTGCTTTTTTGTAATATAAATACTATCAAGGGTTTCTATGTTTAGCACAAATATTATTCCATGTTAATGGAAACCTATAGCATAGCGTGATGTTTTTAGGCAGCAGATGTGGGAAGCAACACAAGAATGATTCAGGAATTGTACAGATTCCAGCTTCTGTCTTGTCTGTTGAGACAGTGTCTTATTAAATACTTCCAACTATAATGGAGAGTATGAAAGGGTTAATCTTAACACCTGGGTTTGGGAAAATAAACAGAATGTGACAGATTTGTACTTTTGCCACAGCATGCTGTGAGGTTAGTTAGAAAAGGGGAGATCTGCTTCTCTTCTACCTTTTTTAGGATAATTTCTGTTAAACTGTACTGCATTTCTGTTCACTTTATTTGGTTTCATTCTTCTTAAAATTGTAGTGGTTGCAGAATATTGTGAAACTAATTGGTCTGATTTTACTGTCTATGTTTAATAAATGCAATGGTAAACAGTTTGTGTAAATTTAGTTTAAGGAATACCTTAGATGCTCTACATTTTAGTAACCTGATTTTAAAACATATGCACAGTGTCCATTAATTTTATTACTTACAAGTATTACTTTTTAAGAGTATGGGGCTTTGGAATTCTCAGCTTTAAGGAGAATAACATGACTAGTGAGTAAATGGTTGCATTTCTTTTTTTAAATTTATCCTTGTTTCTCAGTGGCAAGAGGCATCCATGAGAACATTTCTGAAGGTTTGTAAGGGGTAGGGAATATGCCCCAGAGAAGCACCTGTCTTGAATATCCATTTTTAAAAAATCCAGCTGTCTCAGAGCAGCTCTCTGGAGGGAGATAGCTCAGTGAAGAAGATGCTTGGAGAGTAGGCTTCCCAGCAGTGTGAGACTCACTGATTCAGTGCAATTCTGCAGGGGTACGAAGAAATCTCTTGTCTCACAAGGGATCTGATACAGTTTCCTAGCTTGAGTACTTGCCGTTTCTGTCTGAAATCACTGTTTCTCAGCTGCAACATTGTCTTTGCTTTCTTGATCCGGCTCTGTTCTCTCATAGAAGAAACGATTAACTGTATTCATAGATCTCCAGCTGAGCTAGAACAATTGGAAGTAAACCAGTACAGATTCTGTTTTGCAAAGTGTTTATTTCAATTTTGCATTAAAAAGAAAAGGTTTGGAAGATCACTCTTACGATAAACTGTGGGATAGAGGTCCTGTTCATAACCTATATCCCACCCTGCAATGGTCAATTACCTGTTGATCAGAGCAGTCTCTAACGTGATGCAGTGATCCAGGTTCCTGGTGACATGTCAGTCTGTCACAGCCAGCACCAAACTGTTGTCTGTCTGAAGGCTCTTTGTCTCTATCTCTGTCTCTCCTGTCTGGCTTTCTGATATCAGGGTGTTTTAAGAAGTTGTACTTTCTTTGTTTACTAGAAGGAGAAGACTTGATTTTAAAAAAAGAAATACACAAAATTTCTGGCTGATGGGAATAAAAAATTTATTGGAGAGCTGATTAAACTATACATGATTTTCTCACCAGACCTTTCCTTACTTTTCAATCTTCCCCTTCCTCAGATACCTCAGGAGGTACGCTTCAGTGAAAACATGCTTGCAAATCAACAGTAAACTCCACCTTATAGCACAGTTTTTTTCAGAGGCACATGTTGTCTGCACAAGGCAGGTATTTGTGGGTCTCAGTTTCGCTCTAAAGGTTTCAGCATTTGTTTTGCAGGATTCCAGAAGGCGGGGTGATTTGTCTACTGCTTCCGGTGTACTGCAGAAAATCTGTCTCATCTGCCCTTAGATAATCACAGCTGGTAGACGATCACCACCTGGTGGGTTTGGAGCAGCTCAGTGAGGCTTGTCCTTGAAGATCAGGGGCTTAAACAACTTCTGTTCTGCACCAAGCGAAGGAACATCCTGTCATGCAAATGGCAGACAGATCTTGGTCCATACTATGTTTAATTTCCAGTTGTTGACAGTTCATTTTCACTTTTCCCTTTGAACCACGAAAGGTTGGTCACCTAGCTTATTGAAGTGTAATCAGGAGGAAGAAACTTTTACTTAAACAATTCACTTGTCATTATTCACAGTCAAACCTTGTAATAGGAGCAATTACTTTTATCCATTACTGAATCCAGATCTGGAGGGTAGGTGCTTTTATGTAAGAAAAAAGATATTTCCTATAAAATGTGAGGAATTTTCCCATGTAGAGAGAGAAATGCAGCAAGGACTGGGGCTGGGGGGGGATCTATTGCTGCCAGCTGGAGTCTAGGGCAAATGCCTGTGGCCTGTGGTAAGATTAGGATGTGCTCTTGTATATAAGTCCCTGCTAGTATTCTGTTATCAGTACAGCTACTGTCTTTCCACTTTGTTTTCTACCACCTTACATTACAACTAAGTTCCTATAAAGCAAATGGTACACATTGATATAAATTTATTTATTCCAGTAAAGCTGGACCAGTTTGTACTCTGGAGGGATGGCCTTTTATACATGGATACATCACATCTTGCACAATTTTATCACTGACATTTTGGTTCCTGTAACAAATGAGCATCTTGGAGTTGACCTTTTTCATGAAGCAAACTTACAAGTATCGCCATCTGGATATATCACTCTTTTTCTAAAAGAACATATAGGCCAATGAAACAAAAAAGTAAGTGATTAAATGTTGAAAAAAAAAGAAAGAAAAAAATGTCATATGACAAAATTCTGTTTATGTTTAAGCAAAAGTTTATAAACATCTTCTATGAGCATCTAGGTGTCTTCATCTAGAGCATCTTCTCCCTTACTTTTGGTTCTTTGGAAAAGTATGGTGCATTTTCTATACCTCTGCACCAAGACTACACATGTACTATATGTTTACAAGGTCTAAATCTCTTCAGTTTTTTCATTGTGCAAAAAATCTGTATATTTTATGCTTTGTCTCTGTATATAACTTTTAACTCAGCTATGTATACAGTAAGCAAGACAAGCTACTCAGGACTCTCTCTGAACTAATTTTCTTAAACCATAAACTTGACATGATACTACTAAGTTTCTGGTTCAGTGTATCATATATATGATGAGTTTAAGAGCATTTGAGTCTTTGAAAGGAGTTATCCATTTCATTAGGTTTTCGGTTCGAACCTACTTCATTAGAGGAGCTCAGGTGAGCTTCACAGGGTTCTTGTTTTTTTTTTCCTTTTTCCCCAAATCATCATCAACAAAATCCAGTTAATTTCAGTGGGGCTGAACACAGGCTGAGTGAGAAGGTGGCATGTGTCTTCTTATGGTTTCACAGATCATGGCTTTGTGCATATATATAACGATAGCTATGAACTTCCAGTACACCAATGGATGGAAAAGACTGTTACCTCCGATGCTCTGGAAATACAGATGTGGGTCAGCTCATTTTTTTCCAGCAGTTGTCACTGTTGTCATACCTTCCTCACGGTCGTATTTGTTGCTAGGAATAAATCACTTTCCAAGGATTATGCCTTGGTATGGAAGTGAATGATCCAGAGGTCACAAAATGAATTCCTCTAGGTGTTAGGTACTGTTCTTCCAAAGAAGGTATATTTGTAAATATTTCCAGACAAGATCAACATTGTTATCATAAATGGGACCCGGACTTCATTCAAAGAGCCAAATGTACAGAGTCACCTGCTGACAAGCAGCATTTATGCTTCTATTTCCCGCTCCCATGTAAGTCAGCCTGGCCTCAAAGCTTATGTCGGTAAGATCATTTACTTCACTGAGTTGTTGGGAACAGAACAAAATATATTGGTCTTTTTGCAAGTCAGTAACAGTTGTCACTTGATTCAGCAATGAGATTTGGCTCTGGATCAACTCATTCCCAGTTATGACACTTTGAATACAAAACTGTATTTTCAGGGGTCATTCAAACATGACTTTGCCATCTTCAATGCAGAACTAAGCTAATTTGTTGTTATGTCACAAAGGAGAAGGTAAAAAACCTTGAACAAGTCAGTTGATGCCCTTCCTACACACTCCTTCTGGCAAGGCATGAGTATTAACTTACCAGTATCTCCTGTGCTACAAAGGTGAGCTCATTGTCACTGCCTCTCTCTGACTGACTTGGATGGGAGACGCGATAAAAGTGCAAATGATTAAAACAATCCGTCTGATTTGCTGAGACATACAGGCAGCTTTGGCAAAGGTGATATGATCTGTATTTGAGCATGTACATAATAAACTGCTAGTATATTTATGGGAGAAGAAGAAATATTTGATTTCACCAATTTAAATAGCTTTATTTTATTAGTGAGGTGGAAAATTCATGTGTTGTGGTGTCTTAAAATACAGGAGGTTAACGTTCAGGACAGGGCTGGGAGAAGACAGCTCTGTACATTAGTATCCAGTTAAAGCAAGCAAGCAGTCCAAAACCAAGCCGTGGGTGATTGAATGGGATTATGAATCAACGAGACAGACTTCATTTAGCAATTCTGTTGTTTAAGAAAATGATAAAAACACCTGTACAGGGAAATACATCTATTACCCACTCTCCTGTCATCTGTTTAATAACCTTTACTGTAAGACTTGAGCATTCCCCGTTATATTTGGAAGTTGTAATATGGCAAAAAAAAAAAAAAAAAAAAAATCCAAGCACTTCAAGCTTTGGCAGCTTCCCCCAACTCTGAATGATCTGTATATTTTTGCACAGGGATGCTAATGACATAGATGCAAAGGGATTATAACCCTGGATTAGGCCTCACCTGTCTTTTCTTGGTTTTGCTTCTGAGAGTGCCAGCTCTTCTGGAGGCAGACAGAAGAATGCAAAGGTGGGATAAGCCACCGCCAGATACATTTGATGTTTCTGAAATCTGGTGATTGTGTTGGTGTAGAAAGCACTATACATGCTAAGGTGATGCACTCTCTGTATTCTTATAAGGGTTTTGTGATCATATTCATTCTTCAGAATGCAACCTCATTTTTAATCCAGCTTCATTACATAATTAGCTCACTCATTTGCTGCTGTTTAGTTCTTCTGCTCTATCATGTCTTTATTGAGAATTTTAAAACGTGTGCTGATTGACTTAATGGGTACCCTTATCCAAAAAAGACATTTAATTCTGAGGAAATTTCATGGCCAATACTTCTTGCACAAAGTCAACAATATGCTTTGCTGAACTGAGCTTATTAATGTCTGATTCTACGTGAATGCCAGCTTAGCTCTGCCAGTCTCCTAAGCAGTGTAATCACTAGGAGAGCACCTCCACCTCCTCTGGTCACTCAGAGTTTTGTGAACACTTCCTTAATATTTGCAGGATCTTTTGGTGTAAGAATTACTATGGCCATAAGTAGCAGAATCAGACTCTGGGTTTTATTTATATTCCTGTTTAGTATGGACTGTGATTAAATCAGTGGTAAGGGCTCTATTGATGGTTGCATTAGATCTTTTTCTAATAACAAACTATAATGGCTCATTTTCTGACTTCACATAACCCTGGCATAAAGATGGTGCAGAATACAAGTTTCTTCCTAAGCAAACACACTGTGAATTATCGTGGTTTCAGAACTAGTAAAAGAAAATTCTTCTAAACCTAATAGAAAAATAGCTGTTGTGAGTTCAGGCTTTTAGGTAGTTACAGCACTACTGATTTCTAACTGTTGGGAAACTTTACAGTTTTCTGTAATTTTACAGGCAACAGATATTAACTGTGGACTTAACATCTGGCTTATTGAAGCAAAATATGTGTCTAAATGCTTCCTTTTAAAAAGAGTTTTTGAATTTTAATCTCCAAAAACTTGGAGCACAGAAGGGGGTTCTGTATAGTTCATCTGTTACTTCTCTACTCTTTTACTTTTTAGCAAAAAACATTGAACATGGGGATCTTCAACACATATGAGTGATTGCTGCTGAGCCCCTGAATATGGGCTAGATATAAAGGAGATTGCTTCAAGGAGGACAAAGAAGCTGTCCTGGTTTTGGCTGGGACAGAGTTAATTTTCTTTCTAGTAGGTGGTATAGTGTTATATTTTGGATTTAATATGAGAATAATGTTGATAACACACTGATATTTTTAGTTGTTGCTAAGTAGTGTTTATACTAAGTCAAGGATTTTTCAGCTTCTCATGGCCAGCCAGCAAGAAGGCTGGAGGGGCACAAGAAGCTGGGAGGGGACACAGACAGGGCAGCTGACTCAAACTGGCCGAAGGAATATTCCATACCATAGAACGTCATGCCTAGTATATAAACTGGAGGGAGCTGGCCAGGAGGGGCAAATCGCTGCTCAGGAACTAACTGGGCACCAGTTGGCAAGTGGTGAGCAATTGCCTTGTGCATCACTTGTTTTGTATATTCTAATTATTTTAGTATTATTATTGTAATTTTATTATTATTCTGATCATTATTATTATTTTCTTCCTTTCTGTCCTATTAAACTGTCTTTATCTCAACCCACAAGTTTGGTTTTTTTTTTTTCCAATTCTCTCCCCCATCCCACTGGGTAGGGGGTAGTGAGCGAGCAGCTGCATGGTGCTTAGTTGCTGGCTGGTGTTAAACCATGACAGAAGCATCATACTTCCTTTGACAGTAACCTGGTAATTATTCAACTACAAATAGTTTTAAGTTGGCAAATCTGCTCTTTAAAATAAAGGTAAACTTTAATGAAAAAAGAAAAGCCAAAAGCCAGTGAAAGTAAGTAGAGGTTTTGGTTTTCTTGGTGTGAGGGGTTGGTGTTATTCCCAGATCTCAGATTCCCCTCTTGCATTTCTGCAGATGCCTCCAAAACAAAATGTAAAGCAAGAAATAAAAAAAAAAAAAAAGAAAAAAGTTTAAAAAAGCAAGCCCTTATTATGCCTGTTGAGTTAACTGGTATCAAATCAACACAGGCAGTTCTACTTCATTTTGAGATTTATGTATCAATCAACTTCATTTAATTGTTCACACCAGAATAAAGTAGGTAAAGGAACCATGTCCAGTCTTGTAGAAGGGAAGTGGAAAGGGAAGGAAGGGGAAGGGGAAGGGGAAGGGGAAAGGGAAAGGGAAGGGGAAGGGGAAGGGGAAAGGGAAGGGAAGGGGAGGGGAGGGAAGGGAAGGGAAGGGAAGGAAGGGAAGGGAAGGGAAGGGAAGGGAAGGGAAGGGAAGGGAAGGGAAGGGAAGGGAAGGGAAAGGGAAGGGAAGGGAAGGGGAAAGGGAAGGGGAAAGGGAAGGGAAGGAAGGGAAGGGAAGGGAAGGGAAGGGAAGGGAAGGAAGGGAAGGGAAGAGAAGGGAAGGGAAGGGAAGGGAAGGGAAGGGAAGGGAAGGGAAGGGAGGGGAAGGGAAGGGAGGGGAACGGGAAAGGGAAGGGGAAAGGGAAGGGAGGGGAAGGGAAGGGAAGAGAAGGGAAGGAAGGGAAGGGAAGGGAAGGGAAGGGAAGGGAAGGGAAGGGAAGGGAAGGGAAGGGAAGGGAAGGGGAGGGGAGGGGAGGGGAGGGGAGGGGAGGGGAAGGAAGGGGATGTGGCAAGAGGGAAAATGGACTGACTCAAATGCCAACTCCATGAAAGCCTTCCCTCTGCTGTAACTCACATGAAGTTAGCTTTGCAATCTGCCACAAAGAAACCCCTTGTTATTTCTCCTTGGAAGTGAGTGACATTCAAAGAAAAAGACTCTCCTGGTGAAATGTTTGCTTCTGGTACTTTCCTTTTCTCTTACATCAAGGAACATCAAATTTAAATGCCATCACATTTGGCAGCCATGCAGTTGGAGGGCAAACTTCTGTCAGGTAAGAGGAAGACATTTAGAGTGATATGGATCAGGCCAAAACCAGCAGGTTAATTTCCATCTGTCAGTGATAGACAGCCTTGCTCTGAATTAACTTTCTTGACTGACTTTCTGCCTTTGCTGTTAGGTGGTACACTGGGATGCTGCCACTTGGGATAAAGGCTTGTTTCCTTGAGTGTCTGAGCACATCACAGATATTCCCACAGTGTGCTGGTTTTGAGTCAAGGTCTGGTGAAATTAATATCACTTTATTTTCTCTTTTCTCTCTGTCTTACGATGTCTTTTACAGTGGTGATCTCAAGTGGTTTCTGTCTTGTTCCTTATAAAACCACAAAAAAGTGGCATTGTGGGTTTTTTTGAGTTTTTTGTTTTGCTTTGTTTTCTTTGTGCTGAAATGTTCATTTTGCTGAGACTGCTGTTGCACTGTTGCGCAGTGCTTTTGGTGGCTTAGCCTTTGTAAGGCTGTGGGACTTCCCTTTACAACTCTGGACCCTACCTTTTTACTTCGCAGTCTTTCATCTACACACTCAGAGGATTCCGGGCACTGCTTTTAACCTGGTGTCCCAGCTGCTCTCTTCCCTTGGCATTGCTCCTCTGAACCTCTGCTGGCTCTTGTCTCTTGTGGATAGTGATTGCCACTGATGTTTAAATCATCCTGCTCTTTCCCTGCTTCTTTACCTTTTTTCTTTCTAAGCTTCTAGTTCATAACTGTACACTAAAATCCCTTTATCGTTTGCCTCATAGCTTTTAGTCTATAACTTCGTATTAGAAAATACAAAGCCTAGGAGGCAGGAAATGGGTAATAGTCATATCGCTTTCCAGTAAATATTATCTAATAGTTAGATACCTATCTACCTACCTACCTACCTAAAATTAGATAATAATTAATAATACTATTATCAGCACTAATACTGTCATAAGCAGAAACTACCAGTTGGGGCATTGTGTTAGTCTCTGTGAAAACTGTAATTGTACTAGGAAGGAATGAATAAGGTTCATTTTCATCATCTTCCTCATCCTCACAGCCTCCTGTACTGGAGAGAAGGGTGCTCGTCATGGGATCCTGTTGCTCGCCACTAGCCAGCTGGCCACTGGATGGAAGTCTTTCTTTTTGCTCACCTTCTCTTTTCTTCTCAGTGTTTGTTTGGTTTTTTTTTTTACCCCTGGGGTAACTTTGAAGTTGATGTATGCACCCTCCTAATCTAGCATTTCAGCTTCCCCTGTGCAACAGCTGATATGTCTGTGGATAGTGGGAGGTAATGCTTGTTTAGTCAGTTTGCTATTCTTACAAAATCATCATATCAAATTATAAAAAGAGGCATTTCTAATGTTTTCTACTTGGAATATCATTAAAATGATGTTTTGCTAATACTAAATTAACTCTTATCAGTCTCTTCTTGGCTGCAGAACCTCTGCTGACAAACTTCTGTGAGTTGTCTTTGGTCAGGCTTCTGCTGTGAGTTAAAAGCAACAGAACAGAGCACCCTGCATGTTTTTTTTCTTTCATCCTTCAAATGAAAAATGTCCTTCTTTCTCATTTTTAAGCTTGAAGGTTTTGCGAATGATTGGTTTTCTTTATTTGGCAAGGAAGATTGACAACTGCCATCTTTTTCTAAAATATGTTTTACATACAAGCCATTTTGGACAGGTATACACCTGGAAAAGCAGTGTGCAAAACAGCTGTAAAAGATACACTTGGTTTCATTTTTCATTTTGACCTTGAAAGAGGATGCAGTGAGATTAGGTGAGGCCTCTGGCAGAAAGGCACTCTCAATTTTCACAGTAGCATTTGAACATGTGGTCACTCCCATGAGCCATCTGGGAGGGCGGCAGAAATGAATACCTGCTCCATCTTCAGCTCCAGTTGTCCACAGGCACTGGTGTTAGCCCATGCTGCCGGTGATTTTGGTCTGAATTAACACAGGGGGGCTGCGAACTCAGAGGGCAAAAGGCAGAGCCCCAAAGGGACCTACCTTCCTGTGGGACACTGCTGCAGCTGGAGCCACCAGGGATGAAGACCAAAAGGTTGTGACAAAGGGGCACTGGGTTTAGAGGTCCGTCAGTTCCGCAACCTGAATTTGCTTTTCCACTATTTGCCCTGCAAATGTGATGTTAAAATCTCATCCAGTTTTTCAGTCACTAACAAGAAAGTGCTCTGGCAGATAGAAGGGAAGGTGCTATTTCATGTTTGCTGTGGGTGACTGTTAAGTTGGCTTCATGTTATCTTAATTTTGGTTTTTGCTTTGCTACAAAGAATACAAAGGTATCTTACTGTCAATAAGAGATTCTATTTGTTGATTTAAGGAGAAGCCTATGCTGGTTATAATATTTTTTGTTACCTTAAATTAGCTGTTTAAATGAAATTGTCGACTATTAAAAGAATCCAGTAATACAAGAACAGAGAATGAGTGTTTCCTCTGTTACAGTAATGACTATTACTGTTACAAATTTATAGGTCTGGAATACAATAAGAGCCACAATGGATTACTTAAAAATGTCATCCAAAGAACTGTTAATACATTAAAATATGAATATTTTATGCAGGTCATTAACCTTGATAATTTACCTTAAAATAACTTTGAAATGGCTTGATTTTGATTAGTTTCTAATGGAGCTTGAATCATCTAGATGTTAATCTTCCCTGTGTGGCTGCCAGGTTGTTGATGTACTATCGGATTGATAATTATTCTTCTTTCATCACCTTTATACACTTTAACGTAGAAATAGCTTTATGTATTTAGTAATAGAATCAAGGAATAGTAGAGTTATAGGGGAACTCCAGAAGCAAGTCTGTTTGTTAAAATAGCTTGAGACATGCCTGAAGGAAAGATTGTGTCTGTGCTACTTTTTTCCTAGGGTTCTTTTTTTGTCCTGCTTTTAAAAATATCCAGCACGGGCAAGTCTGTGGTGTCTCCAAGCAACATACTTTGGAGCTTGCCTATCCTGAGAGTGGGGAAGTTTTCCAAATGTCTAACATTTCTGCTGCGGTATTAAATTGGTTTCTTTTTATGCTGTGCAGAATGAATGAGGAAAACAGATTGTTCCCTTCCTTTTTTTTTTGCATAGATTTGTGTGTATTTGAATACTGCAATTAAATTGCATTTGCCTTCCTGCCTGTCTTCTGCTCTTTACTTTGAAATTATTTCTTTCATAGGATAGCCTTTCTCACAGGGTCTAGAAGCCAGTCCAGTCCTACAACATGGTCATTTATGTTTTGGGAGTTAAGGAACAGAGGACAGAGGGAATAACTTTAGCAGATACATGGAGAAAGGAAAATATGTTGGATGGGAAATTTGCAGTGCTGTATAGAAACCTCCTGTCTCCTAGACATTCAGGAAATTCTGTGGGTTGGTTTGATTTCAATGTTGTTTCCTTTATGGTAGGAACTCAACTGTTGTTTCCTAGTAAAGAGAACATGGAAAATTCAGAGCTATGAAGGAAGTTTTAAACACATGGGGAGAGTTAGGGATCTCGATAGCAAGGACACGACCCCAGTTTAAGGGATAGGAAGAGTTAAAAGAATTAGAAGAAGAAAGAGAAAGCTGGAGAAAGCCAGGATGGAGACACTGCCAAAATGAGGGCTAACTAACGAAACAGCACCAGTCAGCACAGGCAGGCTTGTGTCTGAGCCCAGTCAGGATGTGGGGAACGTTTTGTGACACCTTTTGTCTCTGGCTGTGTTTCTTTTTACAGGACTGAAAAGTTTACAGTATCCAATGAGGTATGCAATAGGAAAATACACAACATATTTGTTTAGAAAGGGGAATAGTAAATATAGAATAGCATAAGGCATAGAAATAGAAAAGAGTTTTGGATATGAAGTGTTTGGTTAGCAAGAACCTCACATACCTCTTGATGAGATGGCAAATTATTATAACTAATATCAGACAAATATCTTCAGAAAGAGGTAGGTATTTTGTTTTACTACAGAAGTTCCTAAACCCCTGACTGCTTATACAGCATGTCATGTCATCTCAAAGAATAAAGATAAATCAATTTTTCTACCAAGATTTCACTCTCGCAGCAGAAAAGAAGAGAGGAAAAGTAAATTTTTAAAGTATTTCCATTTTTTAGATGAATTGATTAGTTCGAGATTGCCCAGATAGACTGTACTGGAACTGAAAAATTCAGTCCAGGGCTTTTGGATGCCAAAACAGTGACTTAATGATACCTAACTTTTAGCCTTCAAAAAGATTTTGTCCTTCAGCATTATCTCACTATCAAAGGGTTAAGAAAAAGCTGCATTTTATCAGAAAGGTCCCCAAAAGCAAGCTCTGTAGGCTGCATTTCACAGTAGTCATTTCTCTTAACTTGGTTCACCTTAGGAAGCTATTTTTAATGCATGTCTTGTGTTTTCCTCCTGCATATTTGCAGGAGCCTCTCTTTCACCCCCAGCATTGTCTTTACATGACTGCACATTATGGTTGCCCTTTCTTCCACCATTTTGACTCCATGTTCAGTGAAGGGCAGTGTACCCAGCTGACACTAGGTGGTATTGGAGTTCTTTTATTCTCACGAGTGCTTTGAAACATATTGCTATCACCAGATTTAATTCATGTATATCCAATTTAAGAATCGCTATATGACCTAAACTTATTTGTCACCTTTCTTTGAAGAAGACAGTTTACTCAATCTAACGTAGTTTGCAAACTGTTTCACCACTCAGCAGCCTTGCACTCTCAACAAACAGCTTTATGACCCTGACAGTCATTTTAGCCATATGAGCATTGTTAGGATAACAATGAAGATAGAGAAGGAAAGGATGGAAGATTACAGGGAAAGAATGCAACACTTGAAGATGGCTGTACTTTTAAGTTAATGAAGAGGGAGAGCTACTGAAGCATAAAAGAATAGTTCAAAAGTTGTTGCTGCTTGATAAGCGTATTCTCTCTATGTTGTCTACAGGTGGCTTCAGAAATATTTCCCCTGCCGGTTTTCCAAGGGATAAAATATAGGACCAGGCAGGAAAATCATAGGCTAAATATTCAGAGAGCTGCCTTGGTCTGTTCTTGGTTTTGTTTTCCCAGATGCATGGTAAAATGAGATTTTTGCAAGTCTGTTTGATGTTTGGTTTCAATGAAGCAGCAGGTGATCACGACTTACATTAAGAATTGAACAATGTGGGCTAGTTCAGTAGGCTATCATGGCAAAACTTCAACATGACTGACATTGTCATTGTGCTTGAGAGTGGTAGGTGGGTGGCATCCTGAAACAATTGTTCTTTGTGCTGCTAATATGATGTTTTCTAATTGATATATCACTTCTTTCTCCTAAAAGCAATCCAACAAATAAATACAACATTAATAAAACTCTGTTCAGAAGTAATTGTTATTTTAGAGAACTCTTATTTCCTCCATATAGTTGCATCAAAATAACATATTACATCTTTATGATTCTTTCTTCTTCAAACATCCAAAATCTCTAAAAACTAGAAGAAAAAAAAAGTGTAAGAAGGGCTTCTAAGTTTCAGGCTCAGTTTCATGTTTATAAAAGTGTGAGAGAGAACAAAAAGAATGAAAAGATATTTTATATTTCTGAATAGCATTCCTAAAGCCTGAGACATTCCCCATTACCCTCTCAGTGCTTAGATTTTCTTTGTTTAAACTTTCTTTCATTGATTTGTAGCACAGAACATCAATTTACAGTGCAGAGCGTGGTGACGAAACTAGGGAAGTAATACTGAAGTGATCAGCTTTCAGTATAGAAGCACAGTGAAAGGACGTCTGAAATTTGTTAAATGTGCATTTCTGGCTAAGTCACCCGTTCTGTTTATCACACCATTTTGTCAATGAACTTAGGTAAGTATTTCCTGGACATAAATTGTCATGCCTCTCATGGACAGACAATTTTCATGGACATAAAACTCTCATGCTTGCAGACATGCTTACAGAATATTTTCTTTTTTTCCTTTTTAACTTTTTCCAGTCTAAGGTGAGTGACTATTCAAGTAAATCTGTTTCCTCCTTTGGCTTTTAGAAAAAAATTCTAAATCCCATCATGAATGAAGGAGACACTCTGGTCTCCTGCCAGTGTTCTTGGGAATAATCGTTTTCCTAGAAAAAGTTTCATAACCAAGACATTTTGCTAAGGTTTGACACAAAACATCAGCCAACAAAGTGACCATGGACATATGAGGGTATGTGCATAGCTGAAGCAAAAGCACATCTTGTCTCCACAACCCCCAATGCTATTTGTGTATCTACTCTTCTCACTGGTTTTAAGGCTTTTTTTTTCCTTTTTTCTTTTTTTTCCCCAACCTACCCTGGCCTCTCTGCTTTTCAGTATGCTTCCCCTTTCACTGAACTTTTTCACTCTCTCTGGCTTCTTTATGCAGTCCCTGTTGTCACTTGGAAAATCTCTAATTTCTCTCTGTGAAGACCTTTGTGTGTGACTATTTCTTCCATCCTTGTTCCGGCAACATCAGTTATTCTGTAAGGAAAACCAGATTGGTTTGCTTCTCTGCATTTGGCCTGAGAGTTTCTTGAACTAAGGATTTTCATTTCTTGTCTGTCCATAAACATGGCTACATCTTCTTTCCGTATGAGAAATATAGAATAATGATAATAATTGAGAATTCTGCTGCAGTGCCATTGTGAAACTCCACTTGATTTGTAGACTGAAACTTGGCCTTTTTTCAGAGAAAATGTTTAAGTTAGTCCTATTGTAGCACTTGATACCTCCATATCCTCATTATTGAAAGCCATTTTCAAAAAACGAGTTATTACATCTCCAAAACATGAAATAGCTATGTGTATTTTGGTGGGACTGTGACTGGTTACAGCAGCAGACTAGAGGACTGAGGATGCCTGCAGTTAGATATGGATCTTTTTCTAGGGAACTGTAAAAACAGGGCACCCTGCCAATCTATTTTGTGGAAACCCTAGTCATTTTTTATAATAGGCCACGAAGAAGCATCTTGATAAATCAGAAGAGAGGATTTTGAGGGGTGGGAGATGTGTCAGCATTCAGATGCCTTCTTATGTTTGCATTAGCTATTTTTGCACTCTATGTAGTACAAGATAAATTCATTTAAATGTAGGTAAACAGTGCCAGGGCATTAGAAGTAAATGGACATAAATGAATCAGATTAAATAACAGATTTAAAGAGTTCTGCAAGATATATCAGGGCTTATATGAATTCCCCTCAAGATTCTTGTAAATTGCCCTTCCTTTAATTTGAAGGCCTGTTAAGATGACCTAAATATTTTCCAGCCATGTGAGTTTCTCTTCTGTTTCATTCATGGAATTTCTAAGAGCTCATTATTCCGGTGTTATGAAAGCTTTTGCTCAAAGAAACTATCTAGTCCATGACTTTTTTTTTCCTGATTTTGTTCTCTTAGAATAAAGTTGTTGAATAAAGAGAAAAGAGCCTCAACAATTCATAATTTTGCACATCTGCAATTTCTTCTCTGCAAAGAAAAAAATATCAGCAATGCAGTTGATAACTTTCAGTGAAAATTAAAAGGTCTTCTCATCCCAAATTCTGCTTTTTAATATATATAAAATACGGAAGTAAAAGATGAATGACTGCTCTTTGTTTGCAGCCTCATATGTTAGTTTCTTTTTTTTTTTCCCTTCAGATGAAAGTCATGAAACATGTTCTAGTACTAGTATAAGTACTATTCATAGTCCAAATTCATTGCAAAGGATTTTCTTTGTTCCAAGAGGGCGAAGCAAGGACATGGAAATACAGGTTGCAAGGAAAAGAAGAGAAGGCCTAAACTAGGAGATGGGTTTAAGACATTTTACAGACCAAATGCCTACAAGTGTCTTTACTGAAGTAAAGAGGGCTTCTAATACTGATTCATGTGATTTCCACAGTCCCTCACTATCTAGTTACTTTTCTGTCTTACATATTTATGATGCTAGAAGGCCACTGTGACCAAGCAATTTAAAAAATACAAAGTCTGCCCAGCAGTGACCTTTCAGATACATACCAGCTTGAAGTTTCATTTATTATACCCTTTCGCCTTGTAATTTGTTATGCATGAAGGGCTTTATTTTACATAAACAACAAGATTTATGATTTAACTCTCTAAGAGTGGTCTCTAATGCTATAATCAAGCAAAGCATTTAGAAAGGAAAAATCCTTTTATCTAGAGAAAACAGAAATTTTCCTCCCAGCAGACCTCAGAACCTCAGCATATGCACAGCTGCAAACATGCCTTCAGAAGAGCCCTCAGCACAAGTTATTTTCCAGTCTGAATGAGGGAGCCAGAATTTGGATCCCCACACTTTGATACTTAGACATTGGTGGGTTTTCACCTTTGATAATAGATGAACATTCATTTTGAATCAAGAGCTGTCTTTCTGAGTGTATTACTGGTTGCCTATATAACTCACCAAGAAAGGGTTTTCTCTTTGTCTGTGGACCACATACTGTTTTTTTTTCTTTCTCATGGTCGTGTCATTCTAACACATACCAATGTATATTTCTCTAGGTTACCATGTTCTCTTGTAAAAGATATCTGTGCTATGTCCTACTGTTCATTTAAAATCCTGTTGTTTCAGTAACACTAAGCAAAAAAATGCTAAATCAAAGCTGCCATGGATCCTGCAAGGATTCTGGCTGTTACCACTGGAATATAAAATAATAAGGCATTTTCCCCTTAAATTATTTTTTCCCAGAAAGAAGCAATGTCAGGAATAGGGAATCTGGAACTTTAAATAGACATTAGAGGAGAAGATTTATTTCTGTGTCTTTTCTCTGGTGGCTAAGTTCTTATAAAAGTTGAAATATTTATTTCATGGAAATATTTTAAGCATTTCATTCCTATCCTGTGTATGTACTTTGTCCTGACTGAAATGCTTTCAACGAATGAGAAATGTGTGTGCTTTGAATGTTGTTATTACAATCTAAGACTATAAGACAGTAAGTTTTGTTTAGGAACACTGCATTTTTTAACTTTTTTTTTTCTTTCCTTTGCTTTGTAAATAGGAGTAAAATTTTGCAGCTTTAGACCTTTTTCATTTTGGTGCATTTTAACATCAGACTCCATCAAATGCAGTATGAATATACTATTTTTCTGTTTGGGGCCTGCAAGTACCTGTGCTCTGAAGTATGTCTGTACAGCCCAAGCATAGGAAACATTGCCTGTGGTAGTGCTTTCCAATGTGCATTTCCCAGAGCTTGAAAAATCCATCATGGGATTTTTATTTGGTATTAACTTATTTTGCCAGAAATGTACAATTTATATGTATCTGTAGGTGTTTGTGGAGTGTCTAAAAATATAAAAAAATCATATCTTTCTGGATCTGAAATGGAGTCTAGAAACTTTTTTTGTCATCCTCACTTCTTAGCGATTCAGTTTTAGGTGGGATCTTCATTCACTGGAAATTGTATGTTTGCAGTAAGAAAAGCATGATGTTGACACCTTTACATAATTTTCTGTTATTTATTATAGTGCTGTGAAAGGGGTTTTGGGAACCCCTCTGTTTGGTCTCGTTTTCTGTCCCGAAACCCAAGTGCTGTTTTTCCCTGTCTACATACTCAACATGCAGAAGCACAGCACATGATCAGACTCCTAATGGCTGGTTCTGTCTCGTGTCTCTTTTATTAATTGGAGCATCCAGGATATGCCGCTTCTGTTTAGTCCAGGTGTTATCAAAATTTACAACCCACCTGTCCTGCCTGCAGCTAGCAAGCAGCAGACTCTTGCTGGAGAAATCAGAAGTTCAGTTCCAGACATTCCTCTTTGCCCCCTTTCCCATTTACCAACCACCTGTTCATGGTCAGTTTAAATTACTTTTTTTCATGGCTGACATTGCGTCCCTTTCTTTTTCATTTAGACTGTTTAGGTATGGGTTTTGTGATGGCATAGTCACTTGATTAACAAACTACAGGTACCACTCAGACATGGACATACTATGTTAAGATTTTTTTATTAATTTTGGTCCAGATGGAAGAATGCAGAGGTATTCTGGCATCTATTTTATGGGGTAATACTTGACATATGAATCTTGTAGTCTAATTTATTATTTCTTAATTTATTAATTATTAGCTGTAATTTATTACATGGTACTGCAGGTCTATAGAGTTAAGGGTTGTACCTCATAAACTCAAGAATTGTATGTGGCTTTTTCATCTGGATAGTGCTTTTGGTTGAGCTTCAGTCTATCATTCTCCACCTCCTGGATTGTGTTTGATGTGATATATATAATGGGGTCAGTGAAGTTAATATGATGCCAGTCTGGCAACTCAACCTTGTCTGAGTGCAGCAGTTGGTCCTGCAGACAGCCATCTCCCAAGTCCTTCACAGTGACCAGATGAGGCTATGTGGTACACCACAGGTAACCATACTGAAATCTACATATTTAGTATGAAACACATTACACTTGGATGTATTCTCACATTTAGCAGCCCTTGCAGCCTTGAGGGCACCAATCTGAGGAACACACTTTCTTTTTAGATGTACAATGGGTTCATGACTGGACAAAATATGACTGTTCATAACCTTGGTCACTGGTAATTCTTCTGTAATGGCTTACCTACTCACGCATTTGTTGACTCTTGTACAAATCCCTTCTTATTTGTACTGGCGACGTGGTGAGGAGGGCAACAGACAGACTGAAGGCTTTATGATTAAGCCCTGATCTCATAGGCAGGTTTGTGCAAGCTGATCGGGAAATCTTCTCTCCCAGCATTGTGCTGCGTCCTTTGTAAATACATGAAGTGATACAAATATATACGCATATGCACATACATAAAGTACATAGATCAGTGTCTGCAGGACTGGAACAAGATACTCAGTTTTCTGTGTTACCTATTAAGACAAGAGTAACTGAAGATTGTTATTAATTGCTATCTTTGTTCCCCAAGCTGGAACATTTCCCTTTGTAGGAGTTCCCACTATACTCAGTGACAGTCTTTTTTCATTTCTTCAACTGTCAGTTCACTTTCTTCTCTATAGTAAACATACAAACTTTATACTTTAGCTTACATCAGCAGTTGTTATATTTATACAGAGATTTTATCATCTTCATCTCTTTCTTTCTTTTCCTTTAAAAGGAATATGCTAACATATTACTTAGGATAGTCCATTACATAAGGTAAACTTTCAAAAACACCAGAATATAGCTGTTAAGCTTAGTTATGAGACAGATATGAGTATCCTCTGATACTCATCTCTGCCCTTTTTCTTCTACGTCACTTCAATTCTGGTTCAATTATTATATCTTAGTATTCACTATCCTCTCTCAAACCTTCTACCTTCTTGATATCCCCTCCTATATTACACACCTGTTAAAAACAACATGACTGAAACCAACAATTTTATCACTAGATCTGGCTGTTTCTTTTCAAAGTGGTGGTCTTCAAAGGAGCATCACGTAAAACAAGGCAAGAAGAGCAACCAAAGCAGTTAGGTTGTTATAGTCTGGCTTCAACTGTGACTGCTGATACCATTTCTTTTTAGATTACTCAAGGTTACATCCATCTATTACTTAAGTTCAAACTGTTTCTCTACATTGATTTTTCTTTACGACCAGTTAATGCTACGCAAAAGCTTTTCTTTTCTGAACTACACTGTAATTTTGTCCTTTCTTTGGTGTTGCAACAGAAAAACCCTGGCACCTGAGTTCCAGGATAGATGTACTGCTTTCATACTGGTGCATAAACAGAAAGCAATACTAAATTATCCTTTATCCTATTGAAAATAACTTATCTCCAAACACTGCCATTAATTTCTGTGCAGCCACACAAAGAGGATGTTGTATATATTCAGTGTGTATTCAGACACATACCTTAGAGCTAATTGCATCTCAGATGCATTGTTACATACAGTGCACAATCTTCAGTTGCAAAACTGGAGTCATGCTTAGCACAGAAGCCAACTCAAGTCAGCTGTCTGCCTGGCTTGTTTTTCTGTAAGAAATTGATTTTCTCATTTCCCATGGTTGTGGTAATGCTAGTAAGCTTATAGGAAAACATTAAATAATTTTGGAAAAAGAGCACCTAATTTCCAAGTAAAACCAAAGTAATACTCAGAAAGGGTGTATAATTGTCCTGTGAAGGAGAAAGAACATGAAAGTATCTGCCAAAAATATGTCAGCCAAATCTTAGCATGTACTAAGACTGGAGTATATTTGTAGAATATATATCTAGAATATTCTATATAGAGTTTATACATATTGTGTGTTGTTACTTGAATGGTGAATTGAATAACCTATTGCTAAAATGATGTTACAGCAATCAGAATATATAAAGACACCATTAAGAGAACAAAAAATGCTGGCATAATTGACCCTTCCTGGTCATATCCTTTTAAAATCATACTAGATAATGAGTGTTAGGCATGAAAGCAAGTGAGTTTAGCACTTTTCATGGTTTGCTTTTATAAAAAAGGAACATCAATTAAAGGAAGTGTTCCTTTTTAAAATTTAGAAGGAAAATGCTATTTAACTTGTCTACATAATGCAACAAGATATCCCTGAAAATGATCCCTTAAAAGGATTTATTTTTAAATGTGTGGACATTCATGCAGGTAAGAATATCAATAATTACAGAATCACAAAAAAGCAAGATTGTAAGAACATTAAAAGGCAGTAATCCTACAGCCGTCCCCAAAGTCAGGATCATTTATGATCGTAATATTCCTGACAGAGCTCCAGAAAACTCCTCTTAATAAATTCCCTATTCTATCCTTTGACAAGAAGCCATTGATAGATTTTGCTCTCATACATCTAGACAATTTTGTTCCCCAGTTAAAACAAGTAAGTTTTGGCCTAATCTACGTGTGTCTGAAGACTCATGTTTTCTTGGCTTGCCTCTGAAAATGTCATAAGAGATTGTGTCAGGGCCACATGTCAGTCCCATGGGGAGTGAGACAGCTGCCTTCTCATGCGCAAAAAAGTTAGACACTGTTAGTTTTTTTCAGACTCTGCTAACGATTCCTTCTACCTCATTACCTTTCAGGTGAGTATGAATTATTTGCTTGATTAACATTTCTGGGCTTTCTAGCAATCAAAGATAAGCAGTCTGACCTATAGCTCCCCGGCTCACTTGTTTAACTTGTTTCCCTTCCTCTCCCAGCATGAACATCGTTAGTCCCATCTGACTAACAGCTAGTTTTTTCAAGTACTTTCTAATTAACTTTTGGGTTTTTTTCATTATTATGGCTGTATAGTCCTTTTACTATATCTGTCAGTTTTGCTGGCTACCAATCATTCTGCAGTTGTGCTTTTTAGAGAAGGCATGTGGTGAGGGACAGCATTTTGCCTTTGATATTCGCTGTCAATAGCTTTCTGTGCAGACCACTTGCCATGTATTCTTCCTATGACAAGGATCATACAGAACAATTCTCACTCCTTTTGATGTATTTTGTTATTTCCATTAGCACTTAGTTATTTTCTAAGCTCTTCATGTTGCTTTTATGGAGATTATTGTACAAAACCTCCATGCTTTAACATGTAAGCCAAATGTTGAGTGAAAGAGGGAAAGGAGTAAGCTCCTCTCTCACAGGAATAACACAGTAATTCTGTTCGCGCTCACTAAAGTCTGTGATATTAGGGATCAAAACTGGGCATGGAGTGACGCTGGTGATAACCAGCACTGAGGTTTTGATGTCTGTATATTATCTTTCACTAATCATTACCCAAACACAGAGGAAAAAAAATAGCTTAGCTTGTATATTTTCTTCTGGTTTAATCGTGATATTTAGTTAAGTTTGCTTTGTGGGACAGAGGCAGCTCAGACTTACTGCATGTTTTGACTAATCATATGGTATCTTTATGGTATGGTATGGTATCCATATCCATGTGGAGGTACTGTTTTCTGCATCAGTGTAGGTTGTATGATATATATGGCACATCTGCCGTCATACTCTGTTTTTTTCAGTATCATTTGTATACTCTGTGATTGTCTTTTAAAGGTCTGGGAGATTCAACTTAACTGGGAATGCTTTTAGACTCAGAGTGATTTATAGTGTTCTCTGGAAGATGTATAATCTACCTGACATTGTTAAGCTCTGAAGAGAAATGGATAGCAATATATTTCTTGCAAGAAATTTATTATTGTAGCAGTTGTCTTGCACTACCTTTCTAAAATATGCTCCTTTTTTATATCCTGTGAATTTTCTGGGGAAGTCAGGGAACTTTCACTGAATGCCCAGATTTAATAATACTGTTTCAAAAATGTTTATCCAGATGTGTTGTTTTCCTCTTGAATACTGAGAAAACAAAACAAAATGGTTGACTGCATCACAGCATTAGGTGTTCTTAAATCTGACTTGATAAATACCTGGACTATTGAAGCAGAATCAATTTGATACTGAGGTGTATTTGCTAATGGTGCAATAGCAAACCATGGGAACTGTGAGTGAGTCCTGTGCTCAGCCTTATGTTGTAGGGGTGTGGTTTCTGCTCAAATGACAGCCTTAATGATGCATGGTCAGAGGGAGCATGAGGAGAGAAAAGAAATGATGTAGCATGAACCCCAGATAAGGAGTGGAGAGGAATAAGGAACAGATAAATGATAACACTAGGACAGCTGTATTGGATGAAGACTTTTAGCATCAAAGTATTGCCAAAGGTAATGGCCCAGTTTATTATGACAAGGAAAAGGAGTTGAAGAGGTTAAAACAACCTCTAGCTAAATATTCCGGATATTTTGGGAAGGGCCTTGAGACTTTTTTTTTTAACCACAGTAAATATGCAATAGTATATCAAATAATAATCTTGATTTTTTTTTGTCCTTTTTCTTTAAATAATACAGAAACAGCTTTTTCCGATGAGAGGACCAGCTGTACCAATTTAAGTAGTGAGGTGAGTATCACTGCTTGTAAAACTCTTCTGTAACTTTTGTACATGTAACTTTTTTACATGTAAGAACATGTTATCATCCAACAACTAAAAAGCAAAAAAAAAAAAAGGTGTTACTCTCTCACTGAAAAGCTGTACATTTCCTATGATTGTCATCGCAGTTTCTAAAGCATACCATTTTTGCCACATTGAGGTTAGTTGAGTTTTCCTCTGTAAAGCCAAGAACTGGACCTTCGGTGAAGACACGTGCTTTGCCACTCTGGATCCTGCTGAAATATCCTCAGAGCAGATGACAGACATGAAAATAAACCAGCTACATAGATTCATCTGGAAGGAATAGTTTCAAGGGGGAGAAATCCTGCTGAGGTCTGAGTTGAATTCTTTATGGAAGTAATGAACCTAGATAGGTTTATGAAGGTCAAAACTAGTGTTTTGCAAAACTATTGAGTTCTGATTTGTGAAATGTTCACTGCAAAACCACAGATTCATAATCATTTAGGGATATTGATTTCTTTTTCCTGAATTCTCCTAGCCTTGGGCACGTTTCCACCATGAAGGAACAGAATGCAGTTTTTATTGGTTCTCTTGAGGAAAAAGTTTGCATGCATATTTACTGAGCTGAGTAGCTTGCTACAGTATGTGATGTTTAAGGAGGTGATTTTATGTAATAAGCACTGTAGTTGAAGTTCTAATTCATAATTTAATATAAGGAAGGACATAAGTCAATGAGATTTTGTAGTTCTAAGCCAGTTCAAGGTTAAGTTGATGTTACAAATTGTGGGATAACTCCAAATTTGAGAAAGAAATACTGCCTCTAGTTTGTGTGTCTTTTCTTTTTTTTTTGTCTTTTTTTTTTTTCTTGTTCTATTTTCTTTCACAACTAACATAATTCAGTTTTCTGTGCTGTTCCAAGGTATGATGAAGGAAGCTGAATAAGGGATATAAGGTCTCTGGACTGTCACAGTTACAGAACCTAGGGGGATGAAAGCTGTTGGAGTCCCATATCACACATCTGCTCAGCATGTCTGCATCTTTTAGTCTCATAGTGAGAAACACCAACGTAATACAGCATTGGGAAAGCAGAAGAAGAAAGAAAAATCAACCTGAGAAGCCTTCAAACTGCCAGGATGTTATTAGCAAAAAAATTAAAAGCAGTAACTCATTCAGGGAGACTAGTCCTTGTGTTGCAAATATTGATAAGCTTAGGTCTGTCTTCCCATACAATGATGTTGTTGAGTCCAGCATATAACCAGATTTCCAATGCTGTTGTATAAATAATTTTACTGTAATAAGTAACAACAATGAATAGTTATCAAAGTTTTCATCTCATTCTCTAAGCCTGGAAAGAGTTGCTAATCTCAGATATCAGTAAATTAGGCTATTTTTGTCATTCTCAGACATCCTGAAGTTGTGAGCTGTACGCCACTCTTTAAAATGGCAAACTTTTTTTTTAAATTCATCAACTAAGTTAGTCGTTTAAGCCAAGGAGGGAGCAGGAAAAACACTTTCTAATCTTTCTAACAAAGTGTATTGGGAATTCTAGAAACTACACTGAAAGTCACCCCTGCATAGTCTGAACTAATTTTTTTGGATACTCCCTGGGAATACTGCAGAGTCCTCTTTGTGTGCAGAAGAGGTATTTGTGAAGTAAAGTATTTCTGAAGTAACTTAAACCCCCCAATTTTTCTTTGATGAATAATTCTCTGCTCCTTTTCTGAAATTAATTCTTATATTTGTTTTCCAGCCAACCCCTTATTGGTGGATCTCACATTTTTCAGAATGTGTATCTTCCTTCTCAGTTGACTAAATAGCTTCTCACCTTCCAGTTTCCTTACAGAGTCACAGTGGCAAGTCTTAATAACATGATTTAGGGAACTGAAATTCTTAGCTAATCGGGGACTAATAATTAGGCAGATGACTTGGACATCATGACTGCTAAATTCTGTTTCAGACACTGATTCACAGTCTGACTGTTAGCAGTCACTTAATTGCATGTCAGATTCTCCTAGTGAAACAGCAATCATATTTGCTCATCTTTAGGAGTCATGCTGAGATCAATGAAACTTTTTTTTCCTCAAGTTAAATGCAAGGTGGTGTTCGATTCTTTCTCTCTCTTTTTAAAAAACCACACCAAACCAAAACAAACCCAAAGCTCGAGCCCGCTAAACAGAATCTATGGTGATTGATGCGATCATAAAACCCTAGAATATCACTGAGCATTGTTGTTATTGCTCAATACTAAAAGCAACAGAAGATATTAAATCATATGTTGAAAATGGGGAGAGGTCAAGATGGAACAATAATGGATACCAAAAAGCCATTTTGGGTTGAGGAAGATTTTTATTAAGGGAAAACAAAGTATAATACATAATCTTGCTGAGAAACTATTGTAAATTCTGGAGCAAAAGTTCTGGTTTCATCCTTTTCAGACAAGAACATTCATCTTGATTATATGATATTACATGACTAAAGATACTCATCTAAAGAAGGCAGTATATTTGCTCTTGGAGGAAGAAGGACATTTTAAATACAGCATAATATTTATTAAATATGTTTAATATAGCTTTGATAAACCCATTCAGTACAGACCAGTGTTTTAGAGGGTTTTATTTATGTTTTGGTACACATTTCAAGAAAGGCAGAGGCTTTGCAGCCTTCACTGTTTTGCTCATAAAATTTATATGAGTAGCAACTCAGTATCTATAACTGAAAAACTCAGCTCTGTGCATGTGTTCAATACTTTACTATCCTCTTACAACACAAAGGGATGGGATAATGACTATCTTATCCCTGCTGAAGATTTTCATAGCACGTTGGCTTTTCTGCCCAGACCCTGAACCACATTCTGTTGAGGGCAGTCTGGGTATGTTGCGCTATAGATGTTTTGGTTGCAAAATAGTATTCTGGGACACAGCTGCTTGGGATTCCTCTAGGCACTGTCAGCCAGAATAGGGAGACAAGTAGGAGATAACCAGCTGGCTGTGAGGTATGGCATGTGCTCCTGGCCAGTACCCTGCTCCTGCCAGGGTGCCGCAGAGGCTGGGGGCTCCTGGGGGCTGGGAACATTGGGGCAGCTGGGGAGCAGGGCAGTCACCCTGCCACCCAGGGCATCAGGCATCTCCCTGGGGACAGGGTCAGTAAGGCCCGTTGGTGCTCTGAAAGGCCTGAGAGATGCCAATTCTATCTGATTTTGGTCTTTTCTTTTCAAATGCACCCTGTTCAGTGAGTAAATAAATCAGTATTAATAGGAGGAAGCACACTTGAAGATGTCAGTGACCTGACATATTCTGTTACTGAGTGATCTGTGGTTGCAATTTCTGACACTGATATCTGTCCAGCTGCTGAGAGCAGGAAACTTCTGCATGAACACACCTGAGGGCTGAGGGGCAAACTGTATTGTGGTTATGTATATTAGCATGCATTGTGAAACCCTGCTTTGTAGCTCAGTTTGGTAGGGTACTTTTACTGAAATTTTGAGGGGTTGTTCTTAATCTTCTAGGGGGAAAAAAAAAAGTGCCCTTTGGCTCTTGCTCTTTTCTAAGAGAGGGATTTGTTTGTTTAAAGGTTTTTTTTTAATTCATTCTTACCTTATTCCTGAGGTGTAAACTCCTTGGTATTCTCCTCCATACATTTATCACACAGTTGTGCAGTGTGATATGAAAAAGTTCCTGTAGGGCAAACTATTGCAAGAAGGTGGCTGCAATATTTCTCAAACGTGGAAGATGTTCTGTGCTTGCCTGCCCACACAGAGCACTCTTTTCCTTTCATTTCAGTGGCATATCTCTGAGGTGATTAATTTGATTTATTTTGGTTTCTTTTAGGCTCGAGCTTGTGCTTTTTTTGAGAGCACAGCTCTCAAAATCTGAGAAGCTGTGACACATCTGATGCATTGCTACTAGCAGCATGGAAATCCTCAAGGGTTAAAATTTCATGGTTATGGTTCTCAAAAAGCTGTCTAAAAGAAATCCGAGAGCTTTCGTTTAGAGACAGCTTTTCAAGTTACATTGGAGAGTCAGTTGGCTGATCAGTTTTCTTTATCTGCCCCATGAAAAGTAAGTGCAAGTTAGTGCTTATCTAAGGTTTGTAAATAGAACCAATTATCTTGTAAATCCACATCTCAGTTTTCTCTGCAAAATAAAGCTTGGTTGTACTTGTAGGTGTTTTGAGCAAATTTCTTACTGGAATACTTCTCAAAAGTACTAAGAAGTTAAATACTTTCCATCAAATGAAAAGCAATTAAAGAGATATATAAATAGTCTATAAAGAATCATTGAGAGGTTTGGTACATTGAATTACTGTCTTGTTTAAATACTTCTTGATGCAGACAACTATAAAAGACATTGCTCTTTCTGTAAGCACCTGCTCCTGGTAGAAACAAAAGTTCTATTGATTTACTGCAATTTATTTTCTCCCTGGATTCTGGTCTTGACACTGTGAGAAGATTAATTGGAATTAATGGCATTTGCACAGCTAATTAAAGCCACTCTTCCTCCAGTCAAATCAATTCCTTTAATCAGAGAAGTAACAGTCTTGCTCAGTTCCTGCAGTCGGCATGTAAATGTTCTTTGCTTGAATAAGCATCTCTGCAGTCATTAGTGGTTGAATACAGACACTACTAATGATACCTGGTAATTTCTTCAGCACTTGAAAAGCACAAATAATATACATATTCATTCTTATAGATAATGCAACAAAATAAGAATTTTTAAAATCTGAAGTTAATTAAAGACAGAGTTTGTTCTTACTATTGATCCATTCTTCAAGAAGGATTCTGGAGATGAGCATGGTAGTATCAGAGAGTATACTCTCAGTTTTTCATGCACTGCCCTAATGCAAGTAAATGGTACAGCACAAGGAAAATAATTCCTCTGCATAATCTAATGATGCAGTCTCTCTTTCTAATCCTCATGCAAAATAGCATGTTAACAAATTAATATGTAAAAAGGTCTTTAATGGAAAACACAAACAGGATGGAAAGAAGAACAAAATCAACATGCTGTTAATCACTGTGTTTCTGCTTAAAATGTAGGAGGCATAGCTTCTACTGAGGGAGGAGGCTTTAGACAAGTATTATTCTTAAATCAATCCGTACTGCTGCAGTAGACTCTTTGTCGGCAAACATGCAGAGCATCGCTGACTATAAGGGCCTTCTGAGTTGGTATTGCAGCCTGACAGCTCAACAAGTAAGGTCCAACAGGGTTTTTGTTCCATATGGCAGTGGATTTATGTTCTACTTTGATTTTTGCTGGTAGGTGACATGTGACAATGATGTGAAGCCAAGGACATATTGAAGATGTTGCTTGGCTATGGATTTATTACAATAAATCCCTGTTTACTGAATGCTTAATGTGAAGCATCTTTTAATGTATATGAAATCTTAATACATGTTATTGAAAGAGAAAATCTTTGGCAATCAAGTCAGATCATCATTTATAATATGACTGTGATTACAAGTTCTGTTTCCTAGATACAGATCTAATTTTCAGACTCAAAATATATTTGTTATCTTTTACTTTTATACTAGAGCAACTCTGAAAAAAGGTGATGAATAACATAACAAAAAAATCCAAATTAACCTCTTTGGGCAAAAGGTGTGACTGGTATTACTCATGCAGTCTCTTGTGAATGTTGGAGTAAAAGTTTTCTTTACCTGAAAATTCACAACAAGAGAACAACTATATGATTACCTGCAGTGGTAATTGCATTACGAATTATGATCTTGGAAGATGTTAACTCTTGGCATTCAAGCAGGAAGATAAACTGCATTTGTGTCTTGCATCCATCATATGATGGATCAGCCAGCAAGTTGCAAGTAGAAAATGATGGAGAATCAGGAGAAGGAGGGGAAGAGGAAAAGCAATTCTGAAGTACATAGAAATCTTTTAATAAAAGTAAATGAATAGTAAATAAATTCATTAAATTCATGGCTGCTTCTCAGCTACAAAAAGCAGATTATTAAATTCATTGAATATGTTTCTTCACTTCACATAAAGCTTCCAGATTCACTTAAAACCAATTTTTAGGAATAAGTTGTGGTATTCACATTTCTTGGATGTTAAACCAATGGAGTAGAACATATGCCTCCAGTCCTGTACAGACATGCAGAAGAAAGACTATGTTTTATAGTGAGAGTATAGAAGAGTACATATTATCTGCAGAGAGCCAGCCACAAGACCTATTCAAGAGTTACCTCTATTTTAAGGTAATCATTGCTACTTCGGAGTACGTAGGTCTCTGCGTTGAGGCTGTTGTGGATGAATGGAGTCTTTCTATCATGTTGCAAGGACTGTAACATTAATTGCTTGTCAGTTTTAGATGTGAAAATTTTAATAATGGACAGTGGGTGCAAAAAGGTAATATTTTAGCATCTCTACAAAATTATGTTGATTCTTAAGCTTTCTTTTAAGGTATAGGGAGTTAGTCTATGGGCGGATACAGGCAAGGCAAATAAGCCACAATGGTGAAAAATCCTAAAATAATCCCAGAGAAAGTAGTATGATCACTACTACAAAGTGGTTTGTAGAGCTAATCTTCAAACTTTGAAAGTTTTGCAGACGTACTGTTCTTCCTGGATGGTGGCGGGAATTTAGATATTCAAAGAAAAGTTATAGGAAAAGCTAAACCCAAAGTCTCCATGTGTGGGAAAAGCCAGCCTTTTAACTGTCATCTGATACTAAATGAACCAAGTCAAATGAAATAGTAGGCTTGAAAAGCCTATATCTGTTTCTGAACAAGGATATTCTGTAGCACGGAAGGGCTCTTGAAGCTCTACTTCCAATACTTACCTATACAATGTCTGAGTCAATTCACCCTCAAGTAGGATTGCAAATACATTTTGCTGTGCTGTTCCTTCCCAAAACTGTAAGTTGGCACTGTGTAGTGTAGTCTATTTAGTCTGTTCAGGGAATCACCGTATTCATAAGGGATCAAAAAATTTTACACATTTTTTTCTTGTTTAGACAGTTTGATGCTGAAGTGTTTCCAAAGTTATAATTTAAAAGCCCAGTTCTGAGCCATGTGACAGACAGACTTCCATTACAGAGGTAGTTTGGCAAGCTAATATGCTTTGGGATGAATGACTTATTGAAGGCTTCATGACAACAATTTGGTAGTTGTGCTCCGAGAAGATATTTCTCATTCTTCATTTCACCACTGAAAACCTTCTGAACTGATACAACTGAAATAGCAAATATCTTTCAGATGCCATCGTCTTAACTCAGAAAATCCCCAAAGCTTTTTATTCAGTCCTTTGGAAATGTCACCTTTGAGTTATCTGAATTTGTAGTGAGAAGAGAAATTTCTCAACCAAAACACTATTTCAGCTGCATTTTGTCATGGTTTAACCCCAGCCAGCAACTAAGCACCACACAGCCACTTGCTGACTCCCCCCCAGCGGATGGGGGGAGAGAATTGGAAGGGTAAAAGTGAGAAAACACATGGGTTGAGATAAAACCAGTTTAATAATTGAAATATAACAACAACAACAATAATAATAATAATAATAATAATAATAACATTGTAATGAAAAGGAAAATAACAAAGAGAGAGAAATAAAACCCAAGAAAGACAAGTGATGCAAATGACAACAATTGCTCACCACCAACTGACAGATGCCCAGCCAGTCCCCGAGCAGCAGGCCCCCGACAACCTCCCCCCTAGTTTTATTGCTGAGCATGACGTCATATGGTATGGAATACCCCTTTGGTCAGCTGGGGTCAGCTGTCCCAGCTGTGTCCCCTCCCAACTTCTTGTGCACCCCCAGCCTACTCACTGGTGGGGTGGTGTGAGAAGCAGAAAAGGCCTTGACTCTGTGTAAGCACTGCTCAGCAATATCAAAAACAACCCTGTATTATCAACACTGTTTTCAGCACAAATCCAAAACACAGCCCCCTACTAGCTATTATGAAGAAAATTAACTCTATCTGAGCCAAAAACAATACACATTTTTATTGGCAAATTTTGCCTTTGTCTAGATCAGTATATTCACATAGCTGAATATCCAATTGATAGCATTTAAGACTATTTCAAATTAGCAGCAGATTCAAGTCTTCAAATATCTTGATAAGCAAACGCAGAGCTTGATGTGTTAGTCTTCCTTTTGTAGCACTTTTTGAGCAGCCATCTTTTCTGCTGTTCAAAGGCAAGAGTTTAGAGATCTTTTTTTTTTATTTAAATACAATCAGGACTCCGCAAATACTGGACAGTTTGTTGAGAATTAGACTTTTTTGACTCTACTTAGTCATCTAGGGCCAAATTCTCAATTGCTGTGAGTCTGCTGGAGCCAATGCCAGTTTCGGCAGTTTATAGAAGAAAATCTGTACACCTAATTTTTTATTTGGTAGATAGACCAACTATTATTTCACTGGAGTCAAGTAAGTTCCCCCCTTCCCAACCCATTTTACCACTCCCATATGTTGTACAGGGCTTTTTAATGCTGATTAAAAAAACCCCAAACTTCTAAATAGCTTTTCTCTCCTCTTAATTGTATAGCAATTTTCTACACAAATACCTTCAAATTAAAATGAATGTAATATAATGTAATAGGTAATTTTTTGCTTTGAATAATTAAAATGTAATATAATTTTGACAGATCATGTAACAAAAATAACCCAATATTGAGAAGTTAAGCTTACCATGGGTTTCAGAGCTGATGCTGGCTAGCTTTGTCACACATTTTCTGTTTTACAGATGAATTCAAGTACCTTCGTACATAAGTGCATTGAAGGGCAGCTGTTCCCCCCTGCATTCTTTACTTTAAAGCATTTCCTCTGCTTCTTGAAGAGCTCGGCTGCTGCATATTGTGTAGGACATTTCTGTCAACACTCTCCGCTGAGCACCTGGCTCCCCAGAAGCTTGCTCGCTCTCACCCTGGCAAAGTAAACAGCTTGAATCTCCATGAAGTTACTTGCTGAAGCTGGGTGGTGGAAAAAGTAAGCAGGCCTAGCTAGCAAGCACATTGCTATCTGAGAGAAACTTGGCTGGAGGACTTGCCTGGAGGGTACACCCAAGGTCCAGGTCCGGTACAGGTGACCTTAAAACTGAGGAGGCAACTGTAGCTGGGTGAGCTGAAAAGTCCCTCAGTTTCAGATGGAATCTGAGCACAATTTTGTAGACACAGAGCTCCTGCCTAGCATTAAGTAGCAAAAAACAAGCCTCACAAAAAACTAGTGGCTAAATTTTAAGTTATTACAGGAAAGGGGAAGTTTCAGTTAGGGAAAATGAGCATCAAAATGGTGCAAAAATGTGTTTGAAATGCAGCAGCATACACAGATAATCAGTACTGGAGAGACCACTCAGGAGCACTGTCTGAGTTGTTGATAATGGTAAAGTTGCTTTATTTCTCTTTGCGCAAAAGATCATGATTTTGAACCCTTAATGTTATCCGTAGAAGTGCCTTGTTCTTAAACATAAATTAGGAATATTAGTGAGTGCAAATGACAGTGAGTCAGTCAGAAGAAATAATCTTCTTCTTCGTCTTGTTTTGAAGAATTTTGCAGACAGGAAAATATTAAGCTCAAACAAACTGTGGTGAAACTCAGACGTGGAACCAATCCTGACAGAAGAGAGTTGCTGCAAACCTGACTGGTCTGGGAAACTTATCTTGAAAGCTATGGCTGTCGTTAAAGTCAACAGTACTTCAGTAGCTTTGCTCTTGTGATGGTAAACACAGTCTTGACATACGGACGGTCTTTTTATGGATACACCAGAAGTCAGCTGCTTTGTCACAGAACCTGAGCAGAAAGCAGCAGCTATTGCTGCTTTCGTTCACTTCCCGTACTGCCAACTGTTTGATGCGGACATTAAAGAAGAGAAGCAATTGAGGAAAAAAAGTACTGAGGTTGGGAGGCTCCTACCTGAAATATGAAAGGAAAGTACATTGTAGTCTGTGCTTCTACATGTGTGTGGAGCATTTCAGATATCAGACTTGGAGCACGCCAGTCAGGAGAGGAATTGGCAGTGCCTGGAGAGATGTCTAGAAATCACAGGATGTGGTGGTCACCAATGAATACCTGCGCCTTGGAAAATAAACACAGATAGTAAATCGAAAGCTACAAGGACCTTTTTTTCCTTCACCTAGCCTGAATTTTACATATCAACAGAAGCTTACAAAAAGTGGATGATAAGCAGGAGATAGATAGTTATTTCACAATTCTTTAAAACATGAGGGGTTTAATGTGCTAGTTGAGGTTGTTGGAAGCAGTGTTGGAAGCAGGCTGTTTGCAACAGAAAACGGAGTTGGATAGCTGTCTGACTCCAAAAGTCACCAAGTAATATTCAGTACATGGATACACCATGGACAATGGAAAGTTGACTCTTGCTGTCAGTGCTGCCAAAGCAAAAACGATGGAAAGAGAAAAGAAGTTTTTCCAGAGAAGCAGGAAATCAGAATACTCCATAACTGAACATATCATGAAAGCACAGTGATTGCTCTTATTTGTGAAATCTGGAACAGATTGCTACTGACTTTAGTAAGGCTATCAATTCTTCCCTACTTCTCCATTTACTTTATTTGCTCCTAAACCTTGATGCAAAGTAAACTCAATATTATTTTTTCCAGCTTCTTCAGTTAGGTTTAGATTCAGTGCTCATTTTTAATCATTTTCCAGCATTATCTCATTTTATAAATGCCAACTTCTTTTCCTTTTTTTTCCCTTTTGTTTTTAAGAAGAAAAGACAGAGTACAACTCCCTGCCATTCAGACCAAAGACCATTAGAATTACAATGATTTTAGGTCAAATATATCAAGGAAATAGGGGTAAGAACCAGAAATATGTGGGGATTTTTTTATTAGACAGCTAAAAAACTTTTACATCTAGTTGGTGACATTCACTTTCCTCTTTACTAAGGATCGTTAAAGAGCACCCTTGTTATTTACCTGTAAAGTCAGAGATTACATCAGGCATAACACTTTAACAAGAGGCTTATATCCAAGCAACAGTAACTTCCAGATGTCATTCTAAGGAATTCATCAGTAGCTTTATTTGGCTTTTACATGTGTATTGGAAAGATGAAAGCTAGTATGAATTAGTATCGGAGATATTCTGGTTTAGAAGATAGACTTTTTAATTCAGTAAAATTTTACCTTTACTCTTCTTTCCTCATACAAAAAAAAAAAAAAAAGAAAAGAATTTTATTCATTATATATGAAATAAAATATTTTAATTGCCTCAGTTTAGATGAAGCCTGGAACTGGCGAGTTTAAAATTGTAAGAGGGGAGTAGAAAATTGTATTATTCTCTGGAAGGGCTTTACAGTGTATTAAATTCAGAAACTACTGTTAGTCATACAACATTAATTTTTTTTATACTGTTTAGATTTATCTTCACAAAGTGACAAAATCTAATTAGCTTGCACAGAGTAAGCCACTAAAATGAGAGTATCAAAACAGTTGTAAGAATGACCTCTGCAGAAGCACATGGTTCAGAAGATGAAATTGTGCAGATGGCCAGTGTGGTGCAGTGTCTACCGGGTTAGTGTTGAGAACAGGGCTCACGTAGGTGATGAATCTTCTGGAGATGCTTGGTACAGAGGCAAATTTCATTTCAGACTGCAGAGAACTACAATTTGATACGCCAACGTTGACCAAACTTCTGTTTGGAGAAGCAAGTTTTAAAGCTTTCCTGTACGCATCCAGCACGCTCACTGAGGGACAGATTCATAGCATGTGTCTATTACCTCATGCCAGAGCCAAAATCACAGCATCACGGACACTGCATGCAGACTGGCGGGGACCTCTGGAGGTCTCCACTCCAATCCGCTGCCCAGAGCAGGCTCAGCTGTGGAGTCAGACCAGGTTGCTCAGGGCGTTGTCCCATGGGGGCTGGAAACCCTCCAAGGAGGGGACAGCGCCACCTCTCTGGGCCCATCCCCACTGCCCAGCTGTTCTTGTGGGGGAAAAGCTTTCCTTTATCTCCAGCTTCTCTGGCCCTGGTCAGTTTGGTGCCCACCAGGGCCCAGGACCTTCTGCCCAGAGCTGCCTCTAGCCCCACTGGCATTGCTGCCAGGGCTCTGCCTCCCCAGGACGGGGCTGCACAGTGCTCTGGCCCAAATAGCACGGAGGCCCGTCAGCCCCTTCCTCCCACTGGTCCCGGTCCCTCTGCACAGTGGCTCTGCTGTCATGAGCATCGAGTGGTGCCCCCCTGTTTGAGATCACCTGTAAACATGACAGGCATGCACCTTGTCACCTCCCCAGGTCATTGATGAGAGGCTGCTGTAGGAACCCACTTGTTTCCAGCCACAAGGCAACGCAGAACCCATCAACCACCCCTCTCTGAGTCAAATTATCCCACCTTTTTTTCTTTTTTTTCCATCCATCTGATTGTGCACCCCTCCAGACTATAACATCCCAACTTAGAAGAATACTGTGGGAGACAGTGACAAAAGCCATGCTAATGCCAAGGTAAAGGACATCCACAGTTCTCCACTTATCCACAAATACAGCTATGTTATCACAGAAGGCAACCGTCTGGGACTGACATGATTCACCCGTGGTCAATCCATGCTGGCTATTCCCTGCCACCTTCTTCACCCTCTTGCCCTCAGAGCTGTGCTCCCACAGGACTTATTCTATGATTTCCCATGTACTGAGCGAAGTCTGACCAGTCTGTAGTTCCTCAGACCCTTCCTTTTTGTCTTTTTTGAAGATGGGTACAACATTTGTCTTTCTCCAGTCTTCAGGGACCTTCCCTGATCACCACAACCTTTCAAAGGTGCTACAGAGCAAACTTACAAGGACACCATCCAGCTCCTTCAGCACCCTTGGGTGAAGCCTGTTGGGTCTGTACACCTTTGACTGAACTGGTCCTGACAACGCCGTGCTGTTTTATGTGAAGAGATGAGCTGTGCGATGATGCCTCTTAGTAGGGCAGATAAACTTAGGCGCACTACCTCAGCAGTGCAGCTATCTGCTGCTGATTCCAGAACTGTATCTGTCACAGGTGATTTGGATATTGCTGTTCTGTGCCACATGGATGGTGTGAATGCACTTTCCTGGCTTATCCTTCACTATCCAAGGTGCTGCCAGCCTGGGGAAGGAGTCTATGAGTTTCTGCAGTGGTGTGGTGCTTTTGGTAGGGCCAAACTGTGGGACATGGTGACCTCTTCTGCAGAGCTGGGATAGGACTGTCAGCTTCAGAGCTCAGATGATAGTGCTGTTCTTCATTATCCTAATGGCTTTCAGGGTCTTTTGGATTTCAAAGAATCGATAGTGACATCACTTTAATTTCTAGTTTAATGTTATTTGCCATTGGTGCTCAGAACTGTATAAAACGAATAACTTGATCACATCAAATTTTCTTATTTCTTTCTGATTGGAAATAAAGGATATTTAATATATGACTACTTTCTGTCCATATACATATATTTTTCAATCAGAATTTCTTTCAGTTTCTTCTATTCCAATGCTTGTATTAAATTAAAAATAGGATTGAGACATACACATCCCCTTTAGTTTCTGAGAACTGGTCCAATTATTAAACTAAATGTGTTTATGCTGTATTTGCATTTACTTTCTTGGGATTTTATGCCACACATTGTCAAAAAAATTCAGCCTCAACCAAATTAGGAAATCAATGTAATTTCACAACTAATAATTATAGCTTAATTTGCTAATTAAAGCACATCCAGTGAAGAAAAAGAGCTGTATTGTGTGGCCAGTTAAAACCATTCAAATGTTACCATTTAATATTCTGATCGAATAGCCCACAAATGAGTGATAAACAAAGAATTTTCTCTGAAATTATTTGATGACTAGTTTTGAATTACGGATACATTCAGAGATAACTGTGGTAAGAAAATGGAGACCAGCCTGACCAAATAAGTTATCCCTTACAATTTATTTACATATCTCTAATTAAAAACAATAAAACCTTCTTCATGAATATTTAATCTCAACAAAAACTGTGCCAGTTCAATTATAGTTATTTGGAAAGGTTTATGTCAAGAAACTATATGACCTAGTAGTTCTGATTTTTTTCTTAAAAAGCATGAATATTGTAGAACAAATTAGACTTCTTGCCATCTAGTCCTGACAATGAATTGGGCCTATGCAGTAATTTCTTTAACAATAGCGATATTGCAAGAGGATATGAAAAACAGGAGTATAGATGTTTTTATTCCTAATATGAGAGGGAGCAGAGCACAAATTTTATAACGGAAGTCCAGGAACACTGGTCTGAGGATATCTTTATAAGTGTGTTTTAGATGATGGCAAACTATAATCAAACCTTACTTATCATTCCAGCTAATAAGCTGCTGAGCTAAGGAATTATTGTGTACAATCTTGGGCATTCTCAAGGAAGAGAAACAGCTCCATGTCAGGCTTTGCTGCTTCTGACACATTTCTAACATTTTGCAGTTCTTCTTGTATTGCTGACTAAACATAAGCCAGTCTCTTCCATGAAACCTAATGTTTCTATGCCCTTTTTAGTTCCAGAATTTAAAAAAATGCTTCTAAAGCAACCGTCCAATCTGTTGTTTATAGATGAACTTATTGCATATTGTAACAAGGCTTAATTTACAATAATAACTTGCCAGACTAAATGATATTAACTTGATTTTGACTGTGCTTTTCAGCAATGAAATGGAATATTAGGCAGAATAAGGACGCTTATAAACAAGATCAGGCAAAAAGTTGGTAAAATTTACAAAGCACTAATTGGAAGGTTGTCTTTTGTATACAGAAGGTTTCATTTGTCTTTCTTTCCTTATGAGATGGACCAAAGAAAAAAGACTGCAGGCTCATTTCATTATGTATTTGCTACATGTATTACTGCTCTGTAGACAAGAAGACATCAAAACGGTAAGTTCTTGAATGTCGTGGTCCTGAATAGATTCCATTGCTACTTACATTGAAATGGAATTGAAATAAGTATATCGAGAGTGTAAACTGTTTTTTTGCAGCCACCAAAACCTTGGCATTAATATAAAAGGTATTGTGCATGTTCTGCGTGATGAATGGATTGAGAGCAACCCTGCAGAAATGGACTTGGGGATACTGGTGGGTGAAAAATTGGACATGAGCCGACAATGTGTGCTTGCAGCCCAGAAAGCCAACTGTATCCTGGGCTGCATCAAAAGATGCATGGCCAGCAGGGCAAGGGAGGTGATTCTGCCCCTCCGCTGTGGTGAGACCCTACCTTGAGTATTGCATCCAGCTCTGCGGTCCCCAGCATCCAGCTCTGGGGTCCCCAGAAGAAAGACATGGATCCGTTAGAGCAGGTCCAGAGGAGGGTCATGAAAATGGTCAGAGAGCTGGAACACCTCTCCTATGAAGAAAGGCCGAGACGGTTGGGGTTGTTCACCCTTGGAGAAGAGAAGGCTCGACGGAGACCTTATTGCAGTCTTTCAATATATAAAGGCGGATTGTAAGAAAGACGAAGAAAGACTTTTTACCAAGGCCTGTAGTGACAAGACAAGGGGCAACAGTTTTAAAGTGAAAGAGGATAGCTTCAGATTGGATGTAAGGAAGAGGTTTTTTACGATGAGGGTGGTAAGACACAGGAAGAGGTTACCCAGAGAAGTTGTGGATGCCCCATCATTGGAAGTGTTCAAGGTCAGGTGGGACGGGGCTTTGAGCAACCTGATGTAGTGAAAGAATCCCTGTCCCTGGCAGGGGGGTCAGACTAGATGATCTTTAAAGGTCTGTTCCAACCCAAAACATTGTACGATTCTGTGATTCTATGATTCTCTTGCCAAAACAACCTCTCAGTGCTCATTAAACTTTATGCTTATTGTTGGTCTACATATTCATTTTCGAGTTTTCATACTTCTATTTGGTTTGTGTCTTGAGCATATGAATTATACACAAAACCTTAACATTTTCCCATTTTTTGCTTCTGTTTTTGCATGTGTTCTGTAGTTTTTGTTTCTCTAATATCAGGCATTGTGTTCATATCCATGCCTACAACAAATGTAAACAAAAAGAAACACTTTTTTTTCATGAATTCCTGGAAAATGTAATCAAAGAATATGTGTTGTCTATGTATGTAGAGTATTTTATATTCTATATATGGGCCAAATGTAGACTCTGCAAATTAATTTTAGCAGGATCCAGTCCTCATTTATTTGTGTTCTTTTGCTGAGCTTCATCTCTAACCTAACAAAGGAGGTGCATTTTCAGTGTTAGGTGCCCCTGAAAACAGCATCATGTGCAGTTTTTCAAGACAGAAGGAATGCTCACCAGGCCGTGGCAGCATGAAAAATCTACAAACAGTAGATTTGCTAGCTAGCATGGCTTGTGTTAAGTGGGAACAACTGAGCCTCAGCCCAGGTACGGGCCCTAATTTAATCATCATCCCCAAATAGTGAGTTAATTTGTGAATTTATTTAGGTTTTATGTTCAATATACCTTTTTTTGGTCTCTCTCCACTAGTTTTTTAACTTTTCCTGGACTTCCTTGACTAATTATAAAATACAGGTTTATCAATTTAAGCTGGGGATCTTTTACAGTTCCTGAAGAGTTTGGGTTCCCAGAGCCATCATGTTTTGCACAACTCCTTTAGCTAATGTAAAAATCCCTTTTTACCTGCATAAAACTTGATCTGTTCCTTCATATAGCTTTAGGTGCATTTTTGAATACAGATAAGATGTTCTGAAATACTGAAGAAATCATTGAGAAGTTGAAATGGTTCCCTGTGTTTTCCCTGTACAATTTCCAAATAGTAATTTAAAGGAGAAATTATTTTCATACCTTCTGATCCTTAAGTGAAGCAAAGGCAGAACTCAAGGACATGGAGGTGCAGGGGAAAGTACACCCAACATGACATGAAGCCACAGAGCCTTGTCCAAGTCCAAGGAAATTAATGAAATTATCCATGCCATGTTCTGGATCTGAGCCTCCATGGTGAGATGAGAAAGGGTGTAGTATTGGTGAAGGTGAAGAAAAACTAAAACCCAATGATAAGCCACTTGGGAAGCTATGATCTCTGGTTCTAAGGGGATGGTACAAAGTGCTAAGAAAGAACAGGGAAAAAGGATGCAGCAGACTCATAGAGGAAGGCTCTGTGTGGAGTATATGCGCTTTGGAGTGTCCTAAATGCCATGTGCTGTCCCAGAAGGGTTTCATTAGTGGCCACTCAAGACAAAAAATCTGCCTTGCTTGCTGCACAAGAGGTGCTTAATGGCACTGAAATTGCTCAGTTAATTAAGAACTCACCGGGAAGGCTGGTGTTCTTCCTAATGTTCCTCGTAACATAGCACATTATTGACTTTTGTTCACATTTAGAAATGAAGATGTCATTTTCAGCTAGAGAAGAGTAAATGACATCCTAATAGGACTCCCTCCATTATATACAATGGGCTATGCTCTTATCTCAGTTTGGTGTAGATCTGCAGTAGTTTCATCAAATTAATGGATTTTTTTCTATAATTACACAAGAGTAATTAATATAACCCTGTCAGGGAAAAGGCCAGAGGCCAGTTGTGCTTACAGTCATGTCGTCGCTCTGGGTACAATGAAACTATGTAGTGGCTGTTTTTCAAGAAAGATGATTCAGATTTCTGCTCTGGCGATAAAGGAAGGAAATTTAGCCATATCCTGTTTTCCAGTTATAATGTAAACACAATGATCTCTTGTTAAATGTTCTCCACTTTGAAATAAATAAGCACAAAATTTCCATAAATAAATAAGCACAAGATTTCCATAGTGAAAGTAAATATGTTATTCTAGCTTCAAACCCCACCCATTCATCTCCTTCCCCTTTCCTTTCCAGAACCCTACATGGTTATTCCACCTTGCTTCTTGCTGCCATAGGAGGTATTTTTGACAGCAGTACCCACAGGTCTGTCTACCAGGCCTGAAGGTGCCAGGACATTCTCAGAACTAGTGAAATATATTAAATTGGACAAAGGGTTGGACCAAAGCTAAAATTCTAGACTGACCTACTCCCCAGGTGGTTTTCAAAATGGGCCACCATCAGTCCAGAATAACCCTTCACCACTGGGGAAAATACTGATTCTTGTTCTGAATTCTGTAGATTTGATCTGACAAATGGCAAAATGGCATTTTGTCAGTGAAAGGCAAATCCTCGCAGTTCCCAGCTGGTTTGCTTATCTGTAAGTTTGGAACTGGTTTTCTGTAACTTTGCTGGTCTTAGATTGGTGAGTTTTTCAGATGCCCTATAAAGCGCCTGCTGAAACTAACAATCAAAACTTCTTAGGAGAAACTTGGCTGTCTTTGAACAGGCTTGATAAAACTGCTTAGTGCTCTTCAGATTGTTAAAGGTAGTGCCTTAATACAAAGAAAAAATAGGCAAATATCAAAACCAAAGTAATAGTTATACATGAAATTCCAGGAAGAGTATTGTTGTTGACATTTTGAAAATAAAGAATACCAGTCAGCCTCCGTACTGACTGACGTGCTTAAAGGTTAGATCTTGTCATCATCTGTTGTTCCTTTTGTGATTTAATATTACAAGCATATTTTCATATTCTGGCAGTTGTTAAGAGGCAATCTTGGTGCAAAATTGAGCGTAGTTTTACTCATTATCTATTTTTGTTTTTCCCACTCATAGGTATTTTAATTTTGAATATGTAGAGAAATCATTTGTATTTTATTATCAAATTCAGGAAGCTGACATCTCAGTATTTTTGGCAATCTTGAATGCAAAGACAATGACAGGACTTCACTAAAAGAAAATGCTATCTCCTTTTGCGTTCTTTCAAATAGTCTAGCAAATATGCCTACATCCAACCCAGTCAGTGCAGGAAGGAAAACTGTAAGAAGAGAGACCTGGATATACAGTAAGAAAAGGAGGCTTTCATAGTGACTTTTTCATTTTATTTGTTTAAATCAGCAAAAGAGCTGGGATATCCCTGCTCAACTAAACCACGGTTCTTCTACCCATAATGCTTCTTATAACACTGAACAGACAAATGTGATCCATATAAGGCAAACAAAACATCATTATCATCATCATCATCATCATCATCATCATCATCATCATCATCATCATCATCATGATGTCATCTCTATATGGTACTTTCTCTTTGTAGTTACCAAATAATTTTCTGTTAGAAGGTAAGATGAAGTATTAAAGCAAAAGTGTACATAATCGTATATAGAACTTGTAATGATTGCTTTAAGGAGGGTAAATCTTAAGTTTTCCAGGCCCATTGTGTGTAGTGACATCAAACCTGCTTATCATCTTCTTGCAAAATCTGAAGTGCTTCATACACACAAAAAACCCCATGTAACTTTGTTTTGTTTTGTTTTGTTTTTTTCCTGATTCTCAGAAAGTAATTTGATGTTAACTGCAGTAAATCAGTTTATTAATTGCAACAGTGAGGACAGTATTTAATACTTGCATGATATCCTCAATATAGGAGATACTTTGATGTTATACTTTACAACATGAAATGATCACCTTTAATGCCAATAGTTTAAATACCAACACAAAATCACAGCAAAATAAAAGCTATTGTGGTCTATTAAAGAATGAGCAAATGAATCGTCTTCCCCTTCCCAAGCAGATTTGAATCAAACTTTTGAAATACATATTGCTTATAATATGAATAATTAGTGTAATTAATATTGCAATTGATTTAAGTTCTGTGTTACGCTTTGTGCTTAATGATATTGTTATAGCAGATAATATTCATCTAACTGGTGTGTTTTGAACAAAAAATTGTCTTTATCTTGCTTTTCCTATAATGTCATTATGTAATGCTCTTTGCCTTATTCCTCTGTTTTTTGTCTCAGAGGATTACAGAAAGAAATTGCATTTTGTGTTCTGATGCATGAAATATGTTCCTGTACTGGTTTTGGCTGAGCTGTTCACTCACTCCCCACCAGTGGGATGGGGGGTAGAATCAGAACGGTAAAAGTGCAAAAACTTCTGGGTTGAGATAAAGACAGTTTAACAGGGAAAGCAAAAGCTGCGCGTGCAAGCGAAGCAAAATGAGGAATTAATTCACTACTTCCCATTGGTAGGCAGGTGTTCATAGCACCATACAAGCTACTATGAAGAAATTTAACTCTATCCCAGCCAAAACCAGCATGGTTCCTTTTGTTACAGTTTTGACAGGGGCCACCCATGGGCCTTACTGGCCCTGCCCCACCCCTGGGACCAGGAGTCCCGTGTCAGCCCAGTCCTACTCCAGTGATGCACCAACCCATGGTCCAGTGTCCCAGCCCTGGTGTGTCCCAGCCCTGGCGTGTCCCAGCCCTGGCCCTGATGTTCTTGGGGGCTCCTGCTGCTGGGAGGGGCAGAAACTCATTGGTTCTTCCTCTTCCTTTGGGGCTGATGGTTTCTGCCCCAAAATGCCCAAGTCCTCTTGCTTATTGTCTCCTTCAGCTGCCAGGTGACCCCCAGAGCCACCTGTGCTCCTACTGCCCCACTGCTGCAGGAGGGAGTTGCTTCACACCCGTTTTGTCTTTCTGGGATTGGGAAAGTAGCAGGAGCCAGAACAATGCTTATAGACATGTTTCCATCCACAGCATGGCCTGGTTTTGAGAAGAAAGTAAAAAACTGTAAGAACAGAGAAGGAGACTTTAGTATCACACCAACAGGGAAATGTCCGCCGTGTGTGTGCAACAGAAATATCCAGATGTTTCCAGCCTGGTTTTTCATGATCATATCCACGAAGGATGTGATTTCTTTCTTCAGCCTCTTTTACAGAGCAATAATTCATGCTAATGTAGGTCCTTCTTCTACCTCCAGAGATGCTTTGCTTAATTCCTTTCACTGTCCCGAGCAGAAGGCAAGTTGTCACTAAGATACTACACCACTAACTTGTGCTAGGAATGTCCCATAGCCTTCATACTTGTGGTCTGCTAAGTTGGATCTCAGTTCTGCTCCTGGACTACTGGGTGTTGTAAGCCAATCGCTTTGCCCATCTGACAAAGTACAATGATGATGCTTTCTTTCATGGTTTTCTCAGTGATTGGTGTGTGTAGATAAGACATTTTTGAAGAGTTGGGAGGGTGCTGCTGTTCTAGCAAAAAATATTTCAATAATTGCTGTAATTTTATTGGGAGAGCCTTGGGAAAAAACTATAAATGCAGAAGCACAGGAATGAATACTAGGAAGATCTAAGTTTCTTTTTTTTTTGCTTTTGTAATGAAGGATGCTTTTTATGTTGCAGCTGATTGGCACTGAGAGTATCTTCTCCAGAAAAGTCTCTTGCTAAAGAATATGAAATTTCTTTTTATGCATTTGTTATGTGTTTGTGAATATATAGAAAGTATTCTAACTCTTCTTTTGATCTTATGTATTTCGCAATGAGACAACCTTCTTTTCCCTTTTGTGTTAAATTCATTTAAGTAATTCAGTCTAGCAACAAGAGGCATCAAAATGTTCTATCTTCTGTCCTCCTCTCACTCCCCCATATTTCGCCATTAAAAAATCCTGAAGCAAATAAGCACATTCAATTCACTGTTCTGACACCAATTCTTTATTTTCCTTGAGCAAATCTTCTAACCGCCTCAGTTTTCTCTCTGAGGTGAGGAGAGTTGATGATGGTGTTTGAGCATTTAGGTGGAATGGCATTTTACCAAACACTTCACAGCAGAAGTCTGAATCTTTACAAATGGGGAACATGTTGCATAGAAAGATGAAAAGATTTGCCCAGGGTGTCATGGTTTAACCCCAGCTGGCAACTAAGCACCATGCAGCCGCTTGCTCACTCCCCCCCCACCCCTGGGATGGGGGAAAGAATCAGAAAAAAACCCAAACCTTGTGGGTTGAGATAAAGACAGTTTAATAGGACAGAAAGGAAGAAAAAAAAGATAATAATAATATGACAGTAATAATACTAAAAGAATTAGAATATACAAAACAAGTGATGCACAAGGCAATTGCTCACCACTTACCGACCAATGCCCAGTAAGTTCCCGAGCAGCGATCCACCCTTCCCAGCCAACTCCCCCCAGCTTATATACTGGGCATGACGTCATATGGTGTGGAATATTCCTTTGGCCAGTTTGAGTCAGCTGTCCCGGCTGTGTCCCCTCCCAACTTCTTGTGCCCCTCCAGCCTTCTTGCTGGCTGGCCATGAGAAGCTGAAAAATCCTTGACTTAGTATAAACACTACTTAGCAACAACTAAAAATATCTATGTGTTATCAACATTATTTTCCTACTAAATCCAAAACACTGCACTATACCAGCTACGAGGAATAAAATTAACTCTATCCCAGCTGAAACCAGGACACAGGGTCATCCCACAAGCTAGGAGCAGTTAAGGCCAGGATTTACTGAGTCCAAGTCCAGGAGTATTGGTAAATGAGTAATTTAGCCTTCTATAAAACATAAATAGCTGTTTTAGAAAGTTCTTGGAAATAGAAAGCGTCGCATAACAGTATTACAATACAAGCTACGTAGGACAATCAGATCTATGGCTTGCAGTGTCTTACAAATGTTATTGCAGCACACACAATTTTTAAGAAGTAGATGTCGTTGCATAAAGTAGTATGTTGAAACATAAGAATTTTTGGTGTGTTTAATTCCTTCTTTCCTTCTTTTATTTCAAGTAATCACAAGTATCTGCTAAAAATGGGTGTGCCTAGAAGTTGGTTTCCCTGATTTCTTGTGCGTATGTCTTGGCTAGAATATGGAAAACAGGAACAAAAGAAGCATGCTGAAGGTTTTTGAAGTGGTGGTTTATTATGACTCAAATGTGTGGGTTTTTTTAATCTTCTAACAGCTACAGTCCCACTGCCATTTGCATTTATATAAAAAGCAGAAGCCTTCATCTCCAAAGTCACAGGCCCTAAGACCTGATGTAAAAATGCCAAGTTAGGCAGTGTAGTCTCACTCTCTAGTCAAGTAAGTCTGATAGTTTCTGTCTCTTCAGCTGGAACATGCAGTTACCAGTTTAAACATCTACTAAGTGAGTTGCTGCCCCCTTCAAACAATACCCGTGTAGAAAGGGATGAATAAGAATTTTTTTGGGTTTCTAATGAATTAAAAACTGCTACAGTCTGTCCGTGGGCTTCACTGGGACCCTTTGCTTATGCCTACATTGATCACGGTGCAGCTAGCTGAGATACCAGTGGCATCAAAAACAGCACTGCGTAAGTTCAAAACACACTGAAGAAGTGAGACAAATAAATATTTGAGCAGCTGCCTTGTGCTGAGGCCCCCATGGCTGCAGGCACACTCTGATCTAGAAATGCAAAAAATGGACCTTTCCCTTGGTGTAACTTTTAAGACTACCAACCCAATCCCATTAAAATTGTAGGGTTGCAAACATTTAAATTTGATCATGTTATCAACTCTTTTTGAAAAAAGTAAAACTTAACTAAGAAAAATGAGAACCTATAAAATGTTCAACGATCCATGATATGATAGTGACATAATATTTGCTTAGAAGGCTAACAAAGACAGTAAAATCACAACTGAAACAACAGCAGTCTAAAGCAACGATACACATCTGTTAAATACACAGTTAAAAACTATCGGATTTTCACAGATTTAATGGAATAGTATATTAAAAATACTTTTCTTTCTTTAAGCTTTAAACTACAGTGGATTTATAATACATCTTATTTTTTAAAAAACAAACCAAACAAAACCAAAACCAAACAAAAAACCCCCAATACCACCCCCACCCCCAAGTCAGGTTTTTCCTGATAGGTGGTATGATAGGGCTTAGATTTTTGTTTCATGGCACAGTTGGTTATATCTTGGCATATATGAATTTATGGCACATAGGCTTATGGACAACACATCAAGTAGACTGCTAAATGAAAAATGAACTGCATACTTTCTGGAAGCCTAAAGTCATCCAGGAGTTGGCGTGTGGTGAAAGAGAAATTCTGATTTTCATTGTGTCTCAGATTTTAAACAAGATTTCTCTCAGATTTAGCTCACCACTTTGTGCTATGTGTCACAGCTTTATTGATAACCTCCGCTTGCCAGCTTCTGGATATGAGAATTGCACATGCATATTCTAAGAGAAGTGCATTTTGTGAGGACTTATTGTGCATGTTTTCATAGGTCTCAGTAGTCTCTCCAATTTTGTTCTCTTTAATGATTTGATAGAATCATAGATATCTTTTATTGTAAAGCCTGGACGTAGCTCTGAAATGTCTGCATCATCTTGACAGAGGAAATGTTTTAAGTATCTTCTTATGGGATCATCATTACTTGCTCTTCCCTTCTTAAAAATCTGTGATCTCATCTACAATGAAAAGGGTATTTATCCTGGGAATTGTGACATTTCCTTCTCTCCCTCCTTTTCTTTAAAATCTATGAACATCCTTTGTGTTCTTTATCTTCCAAGAATATGTGCCAACCTGACGGCTGACTTGTGCTTTTAATGTAACAACTTTTTTTTTACTGACCTAAGCTTCTGTTAAGTTTTAATGGTCTCTCCTGTGTTGACCTTTCCCTTAATTCTAATTATCTATACCAACAGGGATGTTTGGGGCTCTGCCCTATCCTACCCTTTTTATGTGTCAATTTTAAGGATTAGCCACATCTGAAAGCTCTCCTGTTACACCAGCAACAGAGGTGGTCTGTCTTAGAGGACTGAAAACCCACCTGGGCAGGAGCATTTGTTTACCAGGGTGTGTGTAAGACAGTAATCAGTCTGGCATCAAGGCTGAGAATTAAAGGAAAAAGTGAAGTAAAGGAACAGAAGGAAGTTTTTATTATGAAACTCTAAAGGGACGTCAGTACTCTGTACATAGCTTATGGCTTCAGTAAGACTTTGTAATATTTCTATATATGTCTCCTCTAAATCTTTGAAGATGCACACTCAGTTCCTGAAGTGTACGGCCGTTTGAGCAGATTGTGAAGGCAAATAATTTGCGCTGTTCTTGATAGAAGAAATTTTGGATGCTAAGTTATTGGTTGCAAAATGCTTCAGCGAATGACTGGGTATTATTCTGGTTTAGAGCCAGTGTAAAGGAGTTCACACATTTTGTTGTATTGATTTCTTCTCTGTGTCATGTACCAGATAGAGACGTAAGTTCCAGTTCCTTGTTTTCTTCCCATGAGAAGAGCAAAGCCTTGGACATACCAGTATAACTCCAGTTCCAAAGGGCAGAAGATGAAACTTACAACTAGCTCTGCAGGTTCGCTCTAGCTTCCGGACCTGGCTTTCAGGCCTGGTTTTACAAAAGGATTCTTGCTTAGATTGTTTTGTATTTGATTTAGATTTGTAAATAATACTTTTTGGAAAAGAAAAGGGTATTTACATCAATGATATTGAATCTTGCCTTTATCTAATAAAAACTTCCTTATCCAAAACAGGGAGGGGGTGGGATAATATAATCTAAAAGTAAAATACAAATAAAAATAAAATTAAAAAGAAAACCCAGCACAATTTTAAACCAAAAAACAGTGGAAATACTGAGGATTGAATGAAATGAAACTGTGTTTGCTACTGATTTTCCAGCTGAACGTCTCTGCTTCTCCTTTTGTGTTTCTATCTAATGATAAAAGGTCTGTTTTTCCCTGAGGAATAGCTGGTCTAATGCAATGTTTTCACAAGTCATGGGAATGCTTTTGTCAAATCCAGGAGTCAAGGGTGAAGAGGAAACAAAGATGTACCAAGTCCTTTTTGCCACATGTATGATATCTCATTTTTATTTCTAGTTGGTTTTTTTTCTCCTTTATCTGTTGGTAACATTAGCAGAACTGCCCCTACTGTGGGTAACACAACTCCAAACATATCAAGATGCTCTTACCGTCAGAGACTTGTACTCTCTCTTCCACTACTAAGGAGTACAGTTTTTCTTTTATCTGATGCCAGTCACTACCCTGTTTCTTAATCCCTCTTCAGAAGTGTTTTGTCTGGCTTCTTTATGGAACATTGGTCACTGAAGCATTGCTAGTCTGATCTGATGAGACTATTACAGTGTTCAAATAACAATATTTGCAAATTTCAAATAGCTTGCTTTATATTCACCAGAAAAGACTTATTTTTTAATCAAGTACAATCAAGAATAGCCACATTTGAAAATACTATATTTTATATTCCATTGATATTAAAAAAGGGGTTGCAGGGGAGGACCCTGACAGGTAATATAAGTACTTTCCCAAAGTACTACTTAAAATGGTAATACTATTTAAAATGGCAAGTGCAAACAACCAAAACTAAAACAAAGTTTTCTTTTACAAATATTACTTTAACTGTGACTTTTTCCTGTATTTTAAGAAGACAGACATTTTGAATCCTCTAATCACCACCAGCACTGTGTTTTTTCCTTTAAATAGTACATTAGCAATATGTCCGTTGTTAAGTGAGCGTTTCAGTCTTGGTTTAACAAACAGTATGTTCAAAATTACTTTAGAAAGCATTGCTTGCTTCTATTAAAAAAATATTTGAGCAAATATTGACAAATTACAGTACAAAGACTGATTTGTGCAGACAGAGAAAGGTTTTGTTAGATATTTTTATGTCCTGAGTTTCTTCCTAATGTTTCTGTAGTCAAGCTACAGAGCCAAATCATCTCTGTTATAATCTGTGTGAAGTTAATGGAGAAGTTTTATGACTGAATTCAGTGAATGAAGGGTGCAGCTGCAATACACAGCCACTATGTAAAGCAAAAACAGAATTTATGATCTGCTCTGTATACCTCCACGGATTTTTATACTACACATATTCCCTTCCTGTTCAACATCTTTACCTTGTCCTGGTCCACATTTCCCAGAGTATGGCAGAGTTGATTTCTTGATGTAAGAGACAAATTGCTGGAAAATGAGGAATTATTGCACAAAATATGTGAATTTGAGAACAGAGATATTTGTTGATTGACTAGATAAAACATGAAAAGACTTAATATCATGAAGGGATGCTGTGAATAGTCTTGCTCTCTAAAAAATTGTCAGTGTCTTCCATGGTAGAGTTTTATATAGAAGGTCATATAACGGAGTTATGTAGTTCTCCCTCCCTCTCTTTGTTCATCTCTCCCTCCTACTCCCTCTCCCTTTCTCCCTCCCGACTTCTTGGTTCTCTTGGTATTATTTCTCCCTTTCTTCTCCTGTTGGCATGGAAATGACAAAATTGCTTGTGTTAGTAGATCAAGTTGCATTGTTTGTGTGTTTGTTTGAATTACATACATTTTAGTAGAATACTGATTGAATCGATGGTCAAAGTGGTAGGAGTACAGCATTTTAACGGGATCTTACTGACTAATTCTGGAAGAGTCAGTAAGCTAGTCTGTTTCATACGAAGGGTTTGAATGTGTAGAAGAAAACTTTTTAAAGTTACTTTTTTCATTTATCAGTGTGCAGTAAGTAAACATTATTTAGGCTGTTCATTTCATGCTAGGCTTCTGATGTTAATCTTCAGTAAATGAAGACAGGTCTCCTGTACCTATGTAATTCAGGGATAAACCAAACAGAATAGGTAGAGATTTGTAGATGAGGTCATTTTTCAACAAAAGGTGAGAATGAAGGAAAGTATGCAGAATAATAGATAGCTCCAAAGATAGAAATATTTCAAACAAGACTTTGGCCACAGTGGTCTGAACAACTGGGGAGACAGGCTTAACTTTCAGGAATAGGCTGAATGCACTTAAATGTTGGCAGGATGTGGTTCTTCACTTGGCACAGGATGTACTACAAGTTTTTGTAAAATATATATTCAAGTCACTTCCAATTTACAGTTGTACTTAGAGTCTAAAACGTGTGTGAGAGACAAGAGAGAAAGAATGGCCCCTGAAGATATCTCAGGCTGTATGCCCAGATTCTTGATACAAATCTTTTACACCAAGGACAAATCCTTTTAAGATATTTCAGAAAATGAATGAAGATTTGCCAAAATAGAACCAAGCAGCAAGCACAAATATATTCTGAAAACTGCAGCCATATGCAGACACCTAAGTATACAATATCTACGGAAGAATGGGAATATACTGGGAATAACAAAGAATGGCAACATTCTTTGTTATTTTATGTCCTATTCAAGAAACTGAAGTAAGGTCATTTCACTGTTCTTAGCTCTGGAAATATAGATATTGCACTAAGCATAAGACATTGTATTACTGAGTGTAGAATCACAGAATGATTTGAAACAATCTCTGGAGATCATCCTGTCCAACCCCCCTGCTCAAGCAGGGCAACCTAGAGCCAGTTGAGCAGGGCTGTGTCCAGATGGCTTTTGAATATCTCAAAGGATGGAGACTCCTCAGGCAAGCTGTTCCAGTGTTTAGTCACCCTTATATTAAAATAGTGTTTCCTGATGTTCAAGAGGAACCTCCTGTGTTTATTTGGCTTAGTGCTGGTGAACTAAAAGTTAGATTAAACTAATGAGCACCGTAACACTTTCAAATTAATGTTGTTGCCTATCTTCCTTTTGAAGCTTGATGGTGCGTCAGCCGCGTGCAAGTTTCTTAAACCTTTTTACTGATCTGAAGCACACATATGAAAGAGGGACCTTAATTTTTCTTCAAGAGAAGATCAATATTAATTGGCTTTATTAAAGCTATGTAGACTTTGCTCAAGTATTCCTCTCTTGTTCAAGTTTCAATATGTTCAATGAAATGTTCTTGAAATGTTTCCTTTTAACTATCTGGCATCACTTCTAGCAAACCCTTCCCTCCTACCTCTAGGACTGGAAATTCCTGCCTATTTCAAGTCAGCATTTTTTCAGTCTCTCCCAGTTTGAGTTTCATTTTGAAACTCAGTATTTCAAGAGGCTGTTTGTGTATAAACCACTGAACTATAAGTAGCATTTGAGATGTGTATACTAGTCACCTGTTCCTGTTGATCTAGCCTGAATATCAAGCTTCATCTTTCAAAGGCATCAACTATCAACTGACTTCAATGGAGATCTGCGGCAATAATCCACATGCTTTAACTAACATTTGATTACTTCTTTTTTTTTTTAATATTGTGGCTTCTTTTTCATTTATATGTGAAAAATGTGAAAATTTCTAAGTCTGTGTAAGGAGCTGGCTTCTCAAAACGTTTTTCTGAAAGGTGTGTAATGACATTTGCAATTAAGCACTGCCATTGGCTTCAATGGAAGCAGAGTTGAGCCAATGCAGCACACTTAACACACTTCAGCAGCTCAGCGATTCAACTGCTTCCTTGTCATGTGTTCTTTGGCACTGCTGGGAATTTCCATCCCCTAATTTCTATGCTCTTTACTTTAGAATTATGTACACTATTACATCATATCATACAAATCTTTCTACTGGTAGTATAGGAAAAACAATTCAGGAACTTCCTAAGTTTTGTCCTGGATTTCAGGTAATGTCTTTCTTTTCTTCTTCCTCTCCCAGACACACAACTTTTTCGGGTAAGTTGAAAGAAAATGTAACTGGAGAATTCCAAGATATGTGTCCTGGTGATTCAACAAGGAGGGAAACTCAGGAGCATTGTAAGAGGTACACCTCAAACAGTGAGTTCAGCAACACCTAACCTGTGCCTCTAGGAACGTACCACACACACGTTTCCATTGTTTTCATGGAATAAAGGAGATAGATAGAAATTTCAATAGGAAAAAAAGATTCTTTGCTTTTTTTTTTTTTAAATGAAAAATATCAATTTTCTAAGGGAGAAGAATACCCTGCCTCCCCATCTTCCCTCTTACTCAGCAGCTGTGGAACATAATGGAAGTACAGTGTGACTCCATTTGCATCAGATAAGAGTGTGACAGCATTCTTAAGGTATTGTGGTGGCATTGTAAAATTGGGGGAGGGGCTGAGTCAGCTCTTTTTCGTTTCTGATCAAAATATGTTTCAATGAGAGCTGAAAAAATTCTGCAGGAAGCAGACAGTTTTGAAAAAAAAAATCCTGTCAAAAAATATATAATCATTCATAATTTGTATTGCATGCAAATAGGCAAGAGATGGCAGAAAAAAACCATTCCTTGCCCATTAACAGAGTAGAATAGTTCCTTTCATTGCTAATGCTTATAGTGTATGTCATATAACAGATGTTCGTTCTAGTCCTGACAAAAGCTTTTCCTGTACTATACACTTACTTCTCTTGCTCTCATAATATACCATAAAATAGTCCCCAGCTTGTGGTAGCACTGAATCTTCACAGACTACTACTTTGCCAACCAGTTTGCTTTCCATCAATATAGTTTTGGACCAGTCATATCTACTCCTCTCCCCTTTCTTTCTTTCTTTACTACTCCTTTCAGCTTGTAATTCATGTCTAGTATTTAGATGTTTTCTTTATATATGTTCTGTTTTAGTCCTAGTGATAGTGCTTCGTCTCCCCATGACATCTTGCAATTTGTTTTTAACCTCAATACGTACAGTTTGTCCCTTGCAAAGCTTACAATGGTGATTGCAAGAAGAAGCTAATGTTAGCTGGAATATCTAGATTTTAGTGTGTTATAAATATCTATGAATTGTAATTAAACATTCCTTTTGCAGTTGGCATCTCTTTTACAAATTTGAGAAGACAGCATTAATGGCCTAAATTGTATTACCAAGTTTTCCTTTCATTTTTCCTTTTGTACTTAACTCATTTAAATGAGCAAGTAAAAGGTTGTGTACACTGGCAGTCTTAGTATCCTCCACTCTGGCCAGTCCAAGGTGGCCTGGTGACCTAGTGAATGTGATTTCCAATAGTAGGGTACAGAGAAGTAATGTGTGAAGATTTTTGTCTTTAAAGATAAAGCTTTGTCCTGCAGCTTGAGCAATACTGAAGGTTTTGGTTTCTATGTAGGTAATAACTTGCAGCGGTCAGCACAATAGGTACACACAGGCCAACAAATACAAAAAAACACAGCTGACCAATGGAGATTTGTATGACCTTTGGGTGAAGTGCTGGTGATAACATCAGATATGCATGTAAATAAAGCAAACTCTCTTTGGATTCCCTATCCAGCTGTTGTGAAGCAAATAACTGAAGGAGGCAATATGTGCATGGTTTTTCTTCTCTTTGTTGTTACACACATTGCAGTAGGGCAGCTCATTAACATTTTGTTTAAAAGGGAAGTTACAAAGTGATGCTAACTGGGGTTAGAGGTCAGAAAGAGTACAGAGGCACAACAGTGAGGGTGAGAAAATGATTAAATTAAAAAGGGATTTTGGAATCCTTCTTTGGCACATGTTTTCTCAGTGCTGTGAAGGTGATGTGAAGGTGGTGTGAAGATATTAACACATTCCAGTGGATTATGTGGGGGATGGTCTGCTGAAGAAGGCATAGTAGATCTCAAAGAAGCCTTTTTTTGTAGTGTTGCATTCTACTTTAGTGAAGCAGAGAACTGTTTTCCTGCTCAGCTGAAATTTCCACCCATCCTCAGAGGGAAAAACTAACCCAGTGCTGGGTGCCTATTAGCTTCCCCAGAAAGATGCATGTTCTAGTTAAACCTACTAGAGACTGTATGTGGAGTCAGAAACTATATCCATCCTGCTCACTGCATGCTCCTTTTCCATCTCTGTTGTATTGCAGCAAAATGTGTGTTGCTGCCCTCCTTCTTTAACATCTTAGCTACGTATGGCTATGCCTCAGGACTCCTATAACTGTTGTCATAATAAAAACAGTTTCCAGTCTGCTTCTGACTGCTCCAGATATCAGTATAGCGGTCAGCTTCCAAAAATGGAAGACCTTTTTCCAGCTGTCTGGTCTCATTCCCTTTGTTGCCATGACTTAAATAATGGTGTGATGGGAAGCTCTTGTCACAGGATGTTCAGGACAAGTGAATTGCATCCCTAAGACGAAACTAGCTCAGATGAGTTCTGATAAAATGGGAAATAATTCACTATACCTCTGTGTAAAATGTGACATCATGATTACTCAAGATTTGGGAAAGGCTTTAAAATTCTAAGTTCTTCACCTTATTTATTGCATTACCAATTGGGTAAATTGAATGTATTCTCATTTAGGATATTTGCTTTTCACTCCTATTAGATCTGTTTAACAAATTCTTTAGAGTGCATATGACAGTGCAGTCATAGGTTAAACTAAAACCTACATAAGCTTGTTGGGTTTCTGATGCCTTACAGTAATTGTGGCACTTTTTAATGCTTAGGAGCACATCTTAGGATGTTATGGTAAACTGAGAAACTCTTTTTTTATTAGCTTACTTTTATTTAGCATTAATGTTTACATTGTTTAGATGTAGATACTATGTTGACAGGTTTTTTTAGGTATAGGAAAACCTATCAGGGAATGCAAACCAACTCTTATTCACTACAGGCTTCAGGCAGGTATGACTTGGGGAGGGAGGAGCAGGGTGGAAAAAAAAAAAACCAAGAAAACCTCCCAAGATTCCTATTTCCCTATTTCAGGAGGAAAATTATGCTTCTCGAAGATTTAGATGCTGGAATAAACTTCACCAAAGACAAGTTAGACAGCAGATAACTGGCAAGAAGATAAAGGAGATATGTTCAGTTAATAAATCACATCTCTGAGCTCCTAAGCGTAACACCTCCACATGTGTGTAATTTATACATATATTAAATGAATACATCTATAAAACACACACACACTATCCCACTGTATACCCAGTTTATTAACATTTCCAAAGCACTTGTCGCAGTCCTGTCTAAGCTTTGCACAGAATTAAAACACCACCGTAAATATTTAAAAAGTAGCAATTAATTGTCCTTCTTATGCCAGATAAAATGATAAGCTACTGTTTCTGAAGAAAAGTGATGGTTGCACTCCTGCTCTCATTTTAGTGAAAGACTGTTGTTTTATAATCCTATTTTATTGCTTTTACTCTGGTCCTTTGGGAAAGCTTGAGTGATGAAGCAGGTCTTACAAAATAATCTAAAGATTGTAAGTTGATGGCTTTTCTTAGGTCTAGTTTTGGAAGGTATTTCAGAGTCTTGGACCTACACTTAGCTGTTAAATGTAGTACACTTGTTAATCACAGCAGTAACAGCTACAGACAAAAGCCTTGAATCTGTGCGGGAACATTACACTGCAACAACTACAGATCTTCAGTCTGAGTGAAATAAAGCAAAACCCACATTTCTGGAAAGCCCTTCGTATGTCCCCCAAATGGTTCCTTTCCCGATGTGTAGGTAGCTCACTTATGAAAGCTTGTTTCTTTCCCAGCTTTTGAGAAATCTGTCCATCACTACCACGCAAAGATATGTGAAATAATGCTGTTCAGAACACAACACTCTTAAATTACCAGAAGTACTCATCTAAAGAAGTATCATGCTTCTTTCCAATCCCAACCATAAATGCAGTCCATCCTGTTTTCTTTCTTCATTCATTCTTGGTTTGGGTGGAATTTTGCCACAGTCTTCAGCCAAGTTCTTCACTTGTTTTCCTTTACTGTGGAGGGCTTAGCAGCAGATTGTTCTGTACACAGAAAAATGCTTGTCTTCCTCCTCTACCTCACTATTTTCAGTTTCAAACCCTCCTAATTGCCAGATGTATCTAATCAAGTAATTCTTCAGAAAAACCTCAATGGTGCTGAATTAACGTGGATGGGGCAGAATACCCATGTAATACCATGTAGTAATAAGGTTGTGCATCCCGACACAAAATGCTCACAGCCTCTAACATTATGCCAAAAATGCAAAAAGCTGTTAAATTGCTACATTATAGAGCAACTGAAGGGTTAGGTTTATGAGTAATTAGTACAATCCATACTGCCTCCAACCATGCATAGTCTTTCTGAATTCAGTAGTCACCCATTATGAGGAAACACCAGTCTCAACAACATTTGCCAGAGATGTAGATATTACCTGAAAGTGAACAGTTATTAAGAGAAATAAATCTATAGGCCTTTTTGTCGAGGCAAAGCATTAATATTAAATCACCTCTGTAATTTTCACTTGTTACCCTATTTTTAATAGTACATGTTATACCAGCTCTAGAATTTAGCGTACGTTATTACCTTTTCCCCCAAAAGTTGTGTGTAACATTAGTCCATGCAATGTGGCGTGAGATGCAAAGTCTACACTACTAGCTTTCACTACAGGCTCATCTGAGTTAACCAAGTTCTTACATGCTCTTGCCATTCAGACTTTGCAGTTTATCACATTGTGGAACCTCCAAATCCTGATTCCAGATCAAGTTTTGGCCCATGGGCTCCTGCTGGCCTTCATGATGTCATTCAGATTACAGAAAAACACACTCATATGCTTGTCTCCCTCTAAGGACCAACTGGTAGTTACATTTTAATGCACACAGGCAGTTAATCTCTACAAACAGGAGAGTGTGAACCACTCTTTTTCTCTTACACTTTTGGCAGTATGGCAGTATTCAAATGGTATTGAAAGCCTTTTGAAGATCAGGTTCACTGCAGTAAAAAGGGAGGTTTACAAGAGCTAACTGACACTCTTAGTTACCTGAGAATTGTTTTATACATTGCTTATTTGTTAGGGACAAAACCAGGGATCTTCTCTTACTTGAGACTCCACGGATGATAAAGGCTTTTTCAGGCAGAAATGCAGTCATATGGATGCACACACACACATGAAAGCTACCTACTTTCTGCTAACTCCTATCTGCTCCAGTGGATTCTAATTACTAATTGCCCAGATAGCTGTCCAAATTACTTTCTCACAGGGAACATGTAAAACACAACAAAGTCCTTTTTTTTTGAAGAGAAAGAAGTCCATGGGAAGACATTATGTTCTGAGGAAGTAATACAAGAGTGGGAAATAGGAAGGGAAATGTGGAAAAAAAGTGTCAATCAAAAGCATTTTCAGCAGTTTTGGTTTGTTGAGCAGGAACCCTGAATCCAAACTGCTCCATTAGAGTTATAAAACCATCTGACAGGCTGATAAATCTGAGGCTGGAGACTATGATAAGGACAGATGGGGAACATGAATTAAAAAAAAGATATATTGTCTTGAATCTCATGTTGAACAACTACTTTTTTGTTGTTTGTTTATTTGTTTTGTTTTGTTTTGTTTTACAGTTTAGTCACTTGGTTCAAACCATCTGAATGAATTTTCTTTCTGGTGTGAAATCTTTATCTTTACCCTGTGAGGTCTGTCTTGTGCCAAAATAAGGTACTATCACCTGATTGCCCAGACTAAGAGCTGGGAGTGTTCAGCCTGGGAAAGAGCAGGCTCAAGGGGGATCTTATCAATGTATATAAATACCTGAAGGGAGGGTGCAAAGAGGATGGAGCCAGGCTTTTTCCAGTGGTGCCCAGCAACAGGGTAAGAGGCAATGGGAACACACTGAAGCACAGGAGGTTCCCTCTGAACACCGGGAAACACTTTTTTTCTGTGAGGGTGACTGAGCAGTGGCACAGGTTGCCCAGAGAGGTGGTGGAGTCTCCATCCTTCAAGATATTCAAAAGCTGTCTAGGCAGCTGGCTGTAGGTGGCTGTGCTTGAGCAGGGGTGGGTTGGACAAGTCAACCTCCAGTGGTTCTTTGCAACCGCAACCATTCAGTGATTCTCTGTAATGGAAAGAGAAACAACCCTGGGACCACTGGGGACGGAGCAGAGTTCACTGCAAGCCAGAGGGTCATATCAGAAAGAAAGCATACTGATAAATCTTTCTTTTTTTTTCTTTTTTTGTTTCTTTTTTTTTTTTTTCCTTCAGTTTGGACATCTTTTGCCAGTCTGTAGGGAGCTCACTAAAGGAAGAGAAGTCAATGTACTTCCACTTCATAGCTCTGGCCAACTTTGGGTTTGGTCACCCCCCCATCATAGAAATGCTTGTGCATGTATCAACTCTATCAATCATTTGCACACTACAGCTTATGTTCAGAGAACTGGACATCCAGTTCTCAAGCTTGGGTGAAGAAGAGGACAGTCCTGAAATGAGCAGTTTGTGTTTATCTGTTCCCTATTAATTACAGGCTAAACATTGCAAATCTTTTCTTGAATTAACTTGTGGGAATGATTATTGTGCAGTTCATATGCATTTATGATTTCTATAGCCTTGTTTATTGATGTCAATAAACAAAAAATAGAATAGATGCAAAATCAAGCATCTTGTTTGCCGATAGTATTACTCGAGCTCTGAAAGCTGCCTCTCTTGCCAGCACTTCACAAATACTTCCAGAAGTTGATAAACTTTTTTTTTCCTCATACTGACAAGATGCTGCAGCTACTGTCAGCATGGTGATAAGCGTAAGAATCCTGGATACAATTAAAAATTGCTTGCAGCCTTACTGGACAATGTTTGTTTGGAAAACTCCAGCTCAACTGGTTTGCTTGGTTTTAGTTTAATTTCCAATATTTCCTATATCTACGTGTTCTTGCCTCGTCCAATAACACATTGACAAGTTTCAGTAAAATTTGATAGAGATATGCACATCTCAAAGATAAGCAAATTTTTATGTAAAAATAGGTAGCAAAACTGTGGGGAGAGAACTTGCAAGTGCCTCTCAGGCACTCCAGTGGTAGGAAAAGCAATACTGTGACTTCACACAGTTTAAACACAGGAAAAAACACATGGGAGAGAAGCTCCAAACACAGATAAAGCTTCAGTCAGAGCCAGTAACTGATTATGAGACATAAGCCTGTAGAAAAAATGACTGCATGTGTTTTGGTCCTCACAGAATTGCTTGTGGAGAACGAGGCTAGGTCAAAATCCATCCTTTTGCCCATCTTAAAAAAAACAGACCAAAACAAACCCACTAACAACCTGACTCCTTTTACTTTGGAAAACTCTGAAGACTTGTGGTTATTTTGAACAGAAATGTGGATTTTGGCAGTCAGAAAGAGCAAATTCACAGAAATGATTACAGCAAAGCTTACTGAAGGAATGCAGGAAATGTCAGGGTCGGAGAGAGCAGCAGCTGATCTGGAAGATCAGGAGGCTGGAGAAAGAGGGGCTGATGGGGCAGGGGACTGGAGACAGTGAGCTAGGCAGGAAGCCTGCTGCTTATGCCTGGAGGGAAGTCAACAAGAGAGAAAAGGTGAGTGATTCATAAGGTTAAAGGAAACCTGGATCAAAGAGAGCTTGAATGGGTGAAGAGGCTGTAAAGCTGAACCACTGGTTCATTCTATTCTGACTTTTCAGGTGTTTGACTTCTCTGCTTTCCTAGTATTTTAAATGTTAGGTTTGGGACTCCAGGAGGTAGGTTTGAGACAGGACTAGCGGAGGGATGTATGTGTATGAATTGTTACAGTTCATCCTATATGTAAAAACAGCAGATTCATAGACCAAGGTTTTAACTAAAACCTGGCTACTAGAACAAGTAAAAGAAATACTGTCACATGATGCTTTTTCCGGCACAAAAGCTCTTCAAGGACACTCTAACACATTTTGTGTTTGTGAACTGAACTAAAATATATTCTTATTTTCTTTATCTTTTAAAAAATATATTATTAAATTAATTTTTTAATTTGAAACAAACTTTCATTTAAAATACTCCTTTAAAAAAAAAAAACAAACTTGCAAAACTGAACATGTATGTACCAAAATGAAACAATACAGGTACTCAAAGCAGAACTTTTTTATTTCTTTTTAAAAGAACAGACATTTTTTTCAGAAGCAGAAAAATTGTTATTGAAATTGTCAGAATACCCTAAAATTGAAAAAATCCATTTTCTATCTGGCTTTGCTCATGGGATAACTCAAAGAAGCTAGTGATATAGACAACAGCTGAATACAAATCTTGTGAAGTGACATGGTTAAACCTGGAAAAAAAAAAGACATGAATTGTCAGTGAGTGCATTGTTAATTGTCTGATAGGTCTCCTGTTCTTCAAAACATACTAGGATGTAAATTAGGTGGTCTGTTTATCTTGGAGAAAATCTATGCTAACAAAGACTTTTATCACTTTTTCTTATGCTTAAAATGCAAATAAAATATTTTTTTGTGAGACATCTTTAAAGAATACTTGTGTTTCAAAAGCCACAATTAAATGCAGAGCCTCCTAGGAGTTAGAAAAATAAACAGGGAGCAGAAGAAATGTGAAGACTTAACAATGAGACTTGGAGGTTTCCAAAGATATGAGCATGGACTGCAGATGATGTTGTGTTGGGTTACTTGATTCAAACATAATTATTTGTTCAAATGTTGATGTTTTGGCATGGATTCCATGCAACATATGGATTGCCGTGATCTTACTTTTGGAGTTGGGGAGAAGCTTATTTTAACATTGCTTCACTTCTGGAACATCAGTCAATAACCCAGAAGCTTACATCAGCTCAGCCCACATAGCACTGGCAGGACAATTTCATCTGAACTCCTCAAGCACCATGTCTAGTGAATGCCTACACACAGAAGGCCCAACTGCAAGTCAACCGTGATATCAGTTTGGGTTTTTTTCCCCATAAATCAGCGTTTTGTTTATACACTGAAAAAACAGTACAAAACGTCAATGAAGGACTGTGATATTTTTGCCCCCTGTCAGTCCCAGTGAACTGAAGCAGATTGTTGGCTTTTGTAGTAACTTTAGATTGCTTTGCTACTGTGAAAGAGTGATGTAGTCAAAATCATGAGGGATTTCTTTTTAAATATTATTACTACTTTGTCAAGTCTGTTCTTCTGCTAATGTTTTTATGCTATCTTCTTCAGGAAATAAATATTAATGCTGTTTTAAACCCTGATAAGAAAATCAATCCATGAGTTATTTTTTTCAAGTGTTGCCTCCCAGGACGTATTCAAGAAGTTAAAAGCTTTTTCTAGGACTTTCCTTTCTGGTGTGATAGACAAGAGAGATTAACGATTAACCAGATCGTTCAAGGCAAAACTCTGCAAGTGATGTCTTATTTATATATGTCCGGAAATATTTGATATACCATTTGACCACAAGCATGTTAAGTTACAGGCATCATGAAAGATTTAATTCCAAACTTCACTTATCTATAAAATTAAATTATACCACTTGTTACTTACAATTTTTTTTCTTTCCTGAAGAGCTTGCTATTTTTTTTTCTGAAAACAGGTTGGGTGAGGCTTTGAGGAACCTGACCTAGTGGAAGGTATCCCTACCCATGGCAGGGGGGTTGGATCTTTAAGGTATCTTCAAACCCAAACCATTCCACGATTCTGTGATTCTCTATTTCTGTACTACTGAATGTTATTTATAATTAATTCAACTAGTTTTGAAAATGCTCTTACTCCATGCTACAAGAATGTGAATTCTGACCCTCAAAGACTTACCGATGGATGTTCTGCTTGTGGTGTTGATGGTCATGCCATGCTGGCCCGAACAGTTCTCTGGTGCTCTGACTGGCTGGCAATTCTTGTCACCTCTGAGCCTTTCCCTAAGATGAAAAAGTGTGGGTGCCACCATGATAAAGTGTTTGTGTGAACTCTTTTGTATCAGGCAGCATGTCCTTTGAGATGACCTGGAGAACTCGTCTAGATTTGACAAGGATTTCCTTGCATCTTTCTGCAGAGTAATGCAGGGACATATGGCAAATATCAGTCTCCTAAAAGATAACATTGAGAAGAACTTTGCATTAATTTCTTCTGACATTTTTCTGTCTGGATTCTTAAATCCCATAATTTTACAGGGGGAAGAATGATCCCTGAGAAGAAAGTAGTCTATTATAATCCTAAAATCCACCAGGAATTTAGAGGTGAGAATATTTTATTGTGACATTTACATGCAACATTGTAACAAAGAGGAACTAGCAGGTAGGTGCTAATTCCCTTTTGTTGGGAACATATCCCCTTATGGAAATGTTGTTATTATCAGATTGTTATAGATGAGGAAGTTATCTGTACTCTAAGAGTTACACAGCTCCGTTTTCTTCCTGTGGAAGTATACTTCAGAACGTGGGATATAAAAGCAACAAGAAAATTGAATTCCTTCTCAGTGGTGCTGAGATCAAAAACTTCAACCTCTTTGGAGTACACGAATTTATGTCCGTTCCCTGAGTATTGCAGTGCTGATGGGTTGGAACTGGTCTTGATGGTATGACTCAGTATTAATCAACCCTGTGATTCCTGTCTTGTTTAATCAAGAACTGCATGTACAGTTTTTTGAGCTCTACTACCTTTCCACATCTTGAATCAATCAAATGCTGACTGGCTCTTATGTTAAACAAATTAAATTCCAGATTCACATAGCCTTTGCTAGATTATTCTGCCATGGAAAAAATTCTATCATTTACTGAACCTGATTGAAACAAATAGTTGTGTAACCCTCCTAGCTAAAACTTATACAGTGCATAAACTGATTTCTAGTTAATGTTTCATACATTAAAATGGCTCTTTCTTATAGAGAATCATATAGAGATCTTTCAATAATTTAGAGGGTTTTTATACTATTATTGGAAAGTATACTTTAAAATCTGCTCTGTACATTTTAGCCACTGCTAAATGGCAGTTGATATGGACAAGTGAGGAATTTGGCCGTTGGTTTTTCCACTTAATTTCACTGTAATTATTCTTTCTTCCTTTTGGTCTGCAGGCAAAAATCTGAATAGTCTGGAAAAAGAAATTACGGGAAGTGTTATGATCTGATTTTATTCAGGCTGTTTTCTAATATACATAATGAAATCCTTTCAAATATGTTTTCACTGTATCTATAATTCAAACTGTGATTGTTTGCATGTGGTTTTTTTTAACCCCACTGCTACTGGTGTAGTTGCTAGAGTAAAATCCCTGAGACACAGTCCTTTTAGAAATAAAATATATTTTTAATTACATCTTTTGGTAGCTTGGAAATATTTTTCTGAGAAAAAATTCTCAAAATGTGGACTCAATTAACTATCCTTTTTTGTGCACAAGAAGGAGGAGCAGCTAAGAAAGAGGTATAGAAAGGAAATTAGAGTTGTTTATTTTGTGATTGCCAATGGTTCTGAAAAACCGTACCAGCAGGAGTAAAGGGAAAAACATGCACATATTGTCTAAATCTTCACTCCCTATAAACTTCACTGAGGATTAGTGGAAAGATGTTATTAACCCACCTGTAGTGATTCTGTGCTGTCAAAGGGCTCCATACTCCAAGAAGCTCCCTAGAAAACCAATCCTTTAAGGTGGCTTTGAGCCCAAAGTAGTATGTCTTGAGTCTTCATGAAGCCAAAGGGATTACTATGTGCATAAGGACATTATAATCTTGTTGTTTTAATTTAAATATATTATTCATGTAGCATAAGTTTAATTAATTAAGTCACTGGCTTTGAGTCAACATATGTTTGAACTGTCTGCTCACTCCCTAAAGACCTATGAATAGAAAGCATGTGGATTTACAGATTGGGGGGTTGGGGGGTGTAGGTTTTTTTGTGCTCCTGAATCTAGAAACAAACTGAATTAGAATTGTGTAAGAATTTAATCTTTAAGAGAGGTAAGCAAGATGAACAAACTTCTTTATTCTTCTGCTCCTTGTCAATGGTCCTTCCTGTCTGTCTAAAATGGATTAACTGGTATATGAGGGATTTTTTTAATTTTTTTTTGCAGATGGAGCAACAGTAGGTACTGAAAAATATCCATTAGTAGGCCAAATCTGATTTACCAAATTAGCTAATGTCCTGTTCCATCTGTAGCCCTTGTTTTTACAAAAGGCATTTTTAAAATCACTTTCCTGGCCATCATTCATATGGAAATATTTCTACTGCTTTTCTCAGAGCCTGGTGGTTGTTTTTAGTAGAAGCCTGTTAGCAAAGGAGTTGTTTGAAACAGAATTTTCCTACTTGAAACAGACTGGGAACCAATGTCTAACCCTGGAGAGCATAAAAGGATTTCTTTTGGAATAGCTTTATAATCTAAGTCCTTCATCCAGGTTTATTAGCTTACTTTAAACAAAGCTCCACCTGTGTGTAGGATTAGTGAAATAATGACTACTAAAATATGTTGTGTGCTTTTTTTTTTTTCCTTTTCTTTTCATTCCAGCAGAAGGACTGAATAAGTGGTAATGGAATTCCTTTTCTATCTGCATCATCTTCATGGACATTCAACACCCTTACAACTTGGCCTTGAATTTTTTTTTAACATTGTTCATTTATCTAGACATGCAACATAGAGTGGTTCAGCATGATAGAGAAGATGTTCCCAGCTATGGCGTTTCAAGTCCAGAATCTAATTTGAACCTCTGTCTTGAGACTTTACATTGAAGCCCTCTGTTTGTGCCCCTTATAGGGCTTTGTTGCTATTCCCTTCCAAGTCCTGAGCAGGCACGTCTTTACTGACTTCAGAAAAGTTATTGCAGTGCTTGAAGACGGGTATTTGCTTACACTTTTGCACTAAGAGCCAAAGAGCTGCATTTAAGATGTATGTCCAAAACTTAACACAAAAGAAATTTTAATATATTTGGGAAAAAAAAATCAATTAATAACTAAAAAAAAAAAAATTTGATAACTCACACGCTGTCTCTTTTACTGTCCCTCTCACTCACCCGGTTCTCCATAGGCTGTATAGTGGCTGTCACTGAAAGGGTCCTGTGTTCCTACCAGTCAGTGATAAGGAGAATGGCCCTGGTAGGGTATATCTCTGTGCCATTTCCATGGCAGAAATCTAGACCATGTCTATGTACAGAAACTACACCAGTGCAATGCTTTACACCTATGTCTTGTAGACTACATTTCATTTTACCTAATGCCCTTTCTTGAGCGTCTTCTCAGTCAGCTGTATTGTACGTGACATTACACGAAGTGCTCTGTTCCTCTCAGATAGGGCACATTGAGACACATAGAAGAGAGAGAGAAAATGGCTGGGTTCAAATGCACAGTTAAGTGTTTGCCTTATATTTGCTACACTTTAGCCACACTGTAAAAGTGGCCTACAGTCTAACAGTGCCTACAATTGTATAAATTCATACTTGTTCCCATTTCAATATGAAATCACAGTTTTGAGCACAGAACTCAGTAGAACAGTAAATATGCAAATGTGACTCATGACTACAGTATGTAGTACAACAAATAAGACACAAAGGACTGTAGTCTTCAAATAAGAATAATTAATAAATCAAACTGGTTTTATTACCTGTTCTTTCAGCATCGTTTTCACAGTACCTACATAATTTTTTTTTTTTCTTTTTAATGTGTATCCTAAAAGATATTGGGTTGATCATAATTCAGCTCTGGAATCCTGAGGAAGCTATCAGATTTTAATGAGTGAAAATAGATAGTTTTGCTATTCTCAGTTGAGTTAATTTCCTTATTTATTTACTTATTTTCAACAGTCCTATTGAACCTTTCGACTTCCTTGACAGATGAATAATGACAGGCCAATGAGATGGACATTAGAAGTTCATAAGACCAACTTTCCATTTGAATACTTTGAACTGTACAGAAATCACATGATATACCTGTTTGATTTGACCTTTTAGATTTTGGTGATAGAGATTGCAATATCACTATGTTGATGGTAAAATAGTCACTTTAATTTCTATACTCTTCTCTCTTCTTGACAGCCACAGGTCAGCAATGTACTTAAACGTTACCTTGATTTTAAGTACTAGGTTAATTACTTTACTGGATCAGAGATTAAATGGAGGTGTTAACTCTTGGTTCTGGACCAGATATGACATTTTAGAAATGGTTGTTCTCATGAGCATACTCTTCATTGTCAAAACGTTGCTATTTTATTATAGCATTTAAATGTGTCCTTACATCTCAGCAGGTTGACTGTTCTTGTTTAGAGTTGTGGACACTCTAATGTTTCTCTGAATTGAGCCATTAGTGCTAAATTTCCTTTCTTTAAAAATGGATATTGGTGTATCTGATTTGCTATAGAGTTGTTCATTTTTAACACTTGTATTCCTGGTCTTTAATTAAAAAAATTGGGTTAAGGATGATTCATTTCAAGTCATAATCTTTCACTTGCAATTCATCCTATATTCTTACATTCACTTTACAACTTTTTCATGTGGAAATCAAGATGAACTTTGTTCAGAAAAAAATAATAGTAACATAAGAACATTTCTTAACCCTCTCAGAGCAGTAATTGCATTAGTACTTCTTTTCTCTGCAAGAAATCAAAGAAAAATATAGAAACTAAAATATAATTAAAGAGTATGGCAGAGTCAATCTAAAAAGAAAAAAGTTCTTCAAGATTTTTCTTTTACACTGTATGCATCTCACTCTTGAAAATCTTGTGTTTGTTTTACAAATTAGTTTTGGGGAGAAAAAAAAGAAAAAATAATCTTCACAAACTAACCCTGTTAACGTAGTCTTTTTTTTTTTTTTTTTTTAAATGTCCTTTTGCCTGGTCTCCTGAATTACCACACATGAAAGTTTCAAGTTGAGAACTAAGAAAGGAGAGAAAAACATCCCTCAAAACAGTGTGTTCCACACTCTCAGGTTCTGTCATGCTGTTTTGGCAATAGAATATTGCACTGTAAGTCACTGTACGTCAAATTAAGTTGTAGGTATTGAGAAATAAGTAGCAAGGCCAATCCATGTACTTTGTTTTTGAGCAGATTGGACCACTTCCTCGATATCCAGTTTGACAAATATTTGGAATGACAAGGGGAGGTGACAGGCTGGCTATTTCATATCTTCTAAGACTTGTGCCTCTATAAAGAAGTATTAAGCTGAGTACCAGAAACAGACACATGTGCTTTCTTTTTCAAAATTAGTTTACCATTTTTTATACCAGGTGCAGAAGCATGAATAATTGGCCAATGGTTGTTCAATGAATATGCAAAAATAATTAGCCGGGGATCGTGAGATATTAATGTTGAAATGAGCGCTCTTTTGGAAATGACATTTCATTACATTTTTTTTTTCCCAAGGGAATTTCATTTGGACTTTAGGTGCAATGTCAAAATTTTGAATCTTTTTAATGAGCTCTGTTAAAAGCCAGGAAACATATTTAATACTTGGATACCAGGGAATTTCATTTTAAGAGTAGCTTATGCTCAGTAGCACTTTATTACTGCTGTGAGGACGATGCTTGGCCTGTCTAAAGGCTACCTTACCATTTGTATTATTTACTCAAATACAAGAAGCAACGTTCAAAACAAATCCTTGCTAGTGGTACTGTCTCCTTTTCAGGCTTTCAGTCTTGTTTGGTCTAGCAGAACAAAATTACTGACAAATGTCTAAGGTAATCCCTTAGAAAAAGTGCCCAAATACCCTAACTGGTAGTGTGCATTTGGCTAAGTATCCCCCAGTGCACTTGATACTAACACCACTGTTTGAATGACAATTCATTTACATCACTTCCATATTAGCAGTACCATTAAGGCTCCAATTATCCAACACACACACTCTTAAAATTCTCAATGGGTAAGCTACTCAACTTTACAAGTATCACCCTATTCTCATCCCAATATAAAAATGTTTCAACCCAACCAATTATGTAATCTAGGACTACACTGTTTTATTACCTAATTAATAAAAAGTGTTCTTCTATGTCAAAGTCATGGGCCTAGCCTTTTCTCATTTCCCTGACGTTACCTGGGAACATTGTGAGCCAACTGTGCTGTTTTGGGGGCCAAATTTCTTTATCTTTGCGATGTTTCCTTTACCAGAAACTTTGAAATGATCAGACATCCCCTCAGCTGTCCTGATAGGAATACAAAATATTCTAAGCACATTTTTATACTGCCTTAAATATTGTGCAGTTATTGACATTTGTGTAAATGAGCACAAAGTGTTCCCAAATTGGAAAGACAGTTTCACATAAATTTTTCATAGATATGAGAAGCTATCCAGTGGGCAAGACTTTGGCTGCCAAAAGGTGGCTTATGTTTGCTTTCAAGGCTGTGTTTAACTCCACTGTTTACTGTAAAACATGCTTTTCACTCTCCTTAATGCTGATCTGGAAGTGTTTGCATTACTAATGTATGACCTGACGCTTTGGAGATTCAAATAATCAGTGAGAGCAGTCTGCTTGTCCATGGCAGGCAAAAACTCACCTTGACAATAACGGGATTCTCTCTGCTTGTTCCCGTCGTTTGATGCCAGAGATCAGGCTGACCCCTACTAGCACAACGTGTCTGCTGATGTTTAGCCATTAAGTCAGTGCAAAGCCAGTTAACCTGCCCCAGCTTGGAGGAAGCATTGTGGACAGCTGGAATTTGCAGCACGATAAGCATGTACATTGGTGTTGAGTTCACAGAGGCTTTATCTCCGAATTAGATCAGAGTATGATGATATATATCCTCTTTAGGGCTGTGGCTGTGCCTACCAGAGAAGTTGCTCTCCAGGGCTTATGTCTGATCTCCTTACCTCGGTTGACTCCCCCCTGAGAGCCTTTACTGGGATCCTCCTTTGAGAAGTGCCAACCCCTTTGTTGGTGTGAGCAGTCACTCACCTCTACCCATCGACACATGTTGGCAAAGTTTTTGTTTTGCTGTGCTCAGATTTTCAGTCTGACCCAGGTGAGTTAGATCACTCTGAATTTAAAAGGCCAGGGAAAGCTCATCTGAGTGGCAGAAGCAGGGAGCTCTCAGGTGGTTTGCTCCACGGTTACCAGCAATAACTTCTTTAAACTAACACAGCTGTAACCGAAGAAGAAGGCCCATCTGTAGCTTAACAAAAATGCAACTTTAGACAAGCATAACTTCTTCCAGGCTAGATGTACCTGAAGACATTTGAACCTTTCTGAGTGAGTGAGAGTCTGAAGATTGTTGCTTTAATAGAATAACCACCTGCAACTTGTGCTTTGTTTTCTCAAAACATACAGTAATATGCTTAGTCTGAAGCACTTGAGTAATCCTGCTGAAATCGAGCTACTTATATTTTAAACAATGTTTAAGCTTCCATTTAATGTAATTTTTCAAAGAATAAAATGAACAGAAAAGTATAATCATAGATGTAAGACATGCTTCAGTTTGTATAATCCTAAATCTCATAATGTTATGCCCAAAAGATTTAATTAGATCCCACAGCAAGAGCATTATTTAGAAACAAATCAGCAACCAACAAGTACCTATTATTACTAATATACTGCAGAGAATTATTTATATAACTGCAAGTCTCTGAATTATGGAAAAGAAGGCAAAAAAATCTTTATTAATAAACTTTAACTATAAGAACTTAAATTGGACGATTATTAATTTATTTTAGGTCCAAAATATCTCCAGTACTTTACTTTCCCGAAGACTTCTGTATACAGTGTTGCCTCTCTTCCTGTCACTGTGCGCTTCTGAGGGAAGTAAGGCATTAAAAGAAATCTTTAGGAAACTAAATCCTTAACACCACTGTTTGCTTTTAACCTTTCTTTTTCAAAAGGCAGCTGTGGAACAACGATTCAGAGTGATGTTGAAGTTTGGGTTGTTTTTTTTTTTCAATATCATTGATAGTTGGAGACCAAGTGGCCTTTTTTTCCAGTGGGTAGAGTGGAGTTATAACACACTCACAGTAACAGTGTTTGAAGTATTTTAGCTACATTATAAATTATTTTTCCTTATATTCATATATACACATATGTAGAAGCCGAAATACTTCACCCTGTCTCTATGTAAGCAACCAAATATAAAAGTGCTGCTCATTTTTTAATAATTTCTGGAGAACAAGTCAGTGTTCATCTTATTGTGATATTATTATCAGGAATAAAATCTCTCTGTGAGATGCTGAGACCTGTGCCACAGTGGAAGGCTTGCATAAGTATGGAAATCCTTAAACTCCAACAGGTGTTGTATGGGCCTGTGACTCTCTTTGCAAGAAAAAGCCAAAACTTTATGGACAGTGTTTGACTCCTATTTCTCAGGATTTCTGTGTCTACAGCTGGGCCTTAGTTAAGCTGAAATGCCAAATAAACTTCACATGTCATTTATCAGGTAACTATGTCCTGACCTTAGAAAGGAAGTTCCAGTGATCTACAGTCTAATGGGCCCTTCTGTTATCTCACCTTTTTGCTTCAGTAGCTCCCCTGCTTAAAAGACTGATGGCGCATGCCTGAACATGCTAACCAAAAGTAAAAAATAGTGACCTTACATTTCTGCTTTAGTCTACTGCTGTTAAAGAAGAGCTCAGAAGCCAAGGCTTCATTAATGATTTTGGCACTGCAAAGCTCATTAGTTAAATGTAGATTTGTAAAACCAAGCACATAACTAGAGACTTTGTGAACTCTGGTGCTAATTATGAGATGAAAAGGCTCTGGATTTAAATAAAGACAGTGAGTTGTGCCTTAACCTGTCTGTGAGAGGAAAAAACCAACCAACCAAACTCATTATTAAAGAAGGAAACTGTAATAGTTTGATAATATATCTGCATTGTCCAGGGTTCTCTATCTCTGCAATACTCTTATGAATCCCTTGTTCTGAAAATGCTGATATTTGCTGGAGTAATTCATTCCAGGTCTGTGCTTGAATAAGCAGTGGATATCTCTCCCTCATTGTGGTATACATTTAAAATGAAGTTTATGGGTCCTGAGATGGGATTCATTGCAGATGAAAGGTGACAGGTGTAACAATGGCAAATAGTTTTCTTTGTTAAATATGTCTTTCTTGAAGAAGGCAAGCTTTACCTGGAGACTGCAAATGTCATCTTTGTCATTAAGCTACATAAAGGTGCACATTTCACTCCTTCAAGTCTCCTGTGATGCATTTCAAAAGAATTAATGTCCATATCCCACTTTCGAGAGCAGTTTTTTAAAAATATTTTTTCCCTTTTTTTCTGCTCCTTTTTTGACCCAGAGAAACTGCATTAGTTGCAAAAGTCTGTCTGAAACAACTACAAGACTTAGCTCATTTCAAAATGGTAAATTTTTGCTACCGGACTCAAAAGAAAGAGACAGCATAGTCTAATTGTAATTTAAAAAGTGCAGAATATAGAGCAGCTGATTTCTTTAGAAAGATGACAACTTTCCCATGGAACGACACATGTTGATGTGTTTACTGTAAATTGGATTTTTTGGGTTTTTTTCAGTTAACGAACACTGTGTATGTTGCCAAGGCTTCTCTCCTTCATTTCTCCTTACTATCAATCCAGCCTCATGGTAAGTGCAAGGGCCAGTTGGAGGATCGGTGGTAGATCTTACCGTCATGTGCTGTGACTGTCACTAACTTCTCATATTCCATTTATCAGGAAAGGTATGCAGTGCTGCTGTCTTGCTGGTAATTATTCTTGCTGTACTGTGTATTGAAAATAGGTAAGACATGACAGAAAAATCTTCTACCTTATCTTTTTTAAGATTCTATAGTCTACTAGCAAGCATTTTCTCAGCAGAGGTACCATATGTGATTAGTAAAGAAAACATCCTTCACTTTTAATGACAGAGATTACATCCATTCCCTTTTTATAGTAAACTGATATGCTGGTTAGAGAACATTTGCCATATAGGGAAAACTATTTTGCTGAAAGACAAGCAAGGTATCTTTAAATACCTGGATTTTCAGCTGTCCACAGCCAAAAATGTGAAGAGATTACCAGAAATTTGAAAGAACACAAACAAAAATAAACAAGAGAAACTCGTGAAGTAGTCTAAGTCTGTCCACAGTTATGTAGGGAGCACAAGCTCTTTCAAAAGACCCTCATGGCTCATCAACAACCAGCTCACATGCACATTCATGTGTATTAGAGTCTCAAGGAGTTTTTAGCAATGACTCAGTAGTTGCTTATTGCTTAAATTATGGGAAGATGACTGTATGTGTAAATATTGTAGGGTTGTTGGGATATGAGTTAGAAAAAAAAATCTATGAAGATTAAGGGTACAACAGACTTTGCACATGTATTGACTTCACCTGCCTTAGCATTATTTTTTTTTTCCAGTGTTCCTGGCCATTATTAAATAACTCCTTCTACAGTCTTAGACACATGAAAAAAAAATGTTTTAGAGATTTTTTTTTTCTAGAAATGTGGTTTAGACTAGGAAGAAAAGTAAAATGAAAGCATTTTAGAAACTTCTCTTTCCATAAAAGTAAACATTTAAAAAAAAAAAAAAAGCCACATGTATTCATTTGACATTTTACCTTTTTCAACCTGTCAAGAAAATTCAAAGAATCATATGAAAATGCATTTTATGTTGATGTAAAAAATGAAAACTTCATCCAGCTTTGTCCATAGTGTTTTCCTTCTGCCTTTTGCTCATGGGAAAGTCAGTCAGATTAGGATTTTGCACTGTAATTCAGGGCAAGCTAGGCAGCTGCTGCCTACAGCTATTTCCGTGAAACAACATGATAAGATCCAGCCTGCCTTAGCCTGTCACTAAACACCTTCCCTCAACCCAATTTGCATGTTTTCCTTCCAATCACTATGGCAGCTCTAATCCCTGAGTAACCAAGACTGGCATGAAATGGGGCAGAAGTGTTACTGAAGTCCTGACACTGAATAAGGAGACAAGCTAGGAGGTGAGGATAGTAAAGTTTTATGGGTAGAAAATTGGAATGGACAGTAATCAAAGTCATGAATCCTTTTGCCATGGAGATCATAAAGGTCAGTCTACACCTGGATCCGTTCTGTGTATGCACATTATTATTTGAGTTCAAGTGTGCCTTGCTCCAGTTTAATTTAACAGATTTAGTTAAATGGGTACAATGTGTGATACTGTTATTTTTCTTGAACAGAAGTAACCAAACATGGAGCTCCTCCTAAATTAAATAGCTATGCTATTTTTCTGCTTTCAAGCCCACTCCAGTGGATTATCAGAATTAACTCATGGGATGCAGTCTGATTCCCAAATACCACCTTCCCAGATGTCTGCCAGATCACACTTGGCCAACTCAAAACCTATGCTACCTAGTTCTCCTAGTTTAAACAGGGAATGATTATATCCGTACACTCAGTGAATGTCCTGGTGGTTGTTGTCACTGATACTCATTTCACAGCTGCAAAAAAGAAGCTTCTAAGAGAATGCATTAACAATGGATCTGGAAACAGCTGTTAGCTCTAACTTCCCAGCCATGGTCTCACAGAGGCTGTGCATCTCTCCCTAGGCACCAGTTTGGTGTGGGTACATGGATATAGATCATAAATCTGTTGTACAACTGTGCTGGAGAGGCTCCCAAGTAGCACAGATATGTGTAAAATAAGCCCATCTGCACTTTACATGGCAAGCCGTTCTTCAATTGATGCTGGGCTCTTTCTGCTGGCACTTGGGTGGTGCTGTCTAGTAGGAGTAAGGCTGGGAGGATCGATGTTGTCTATACCATGGCATTCTTTACTCATGGTTAGCTGTGAAACCTGAACAACCTGTGATGCATTCAGTGGTAGACAAGGTGTTTTTGTGCTAAGTGACAATTAATTATTCATTTCAGACACAGCCTGCATTAAGGCATAGTCTGCACGTCCCACTTAACATTTTAAAACTGCATAGCGAATAGCACAATTACAGTTATATCTGTGGAGCATTACTACATTAAGAAGACTGAAAAAATTTGCTAGTTGTTTCAAACAGAAAATGTTGGAGCTTAGAAAATAAATGTTTAACGTTGTCGTGGTTTAGGCCCACCTGGCATCTAAGCACCATGCAGCCGCTCACTCACTCCCCCGCCCCCGGTGGGATGGGGAGGAGAATTGAAAGAGAAAAAGTAAAACCTTGCAGGCTGAGATAAGAACAGTTTAACAGAACAACACAAGGAGAGAATAAATAATAATAAGAACAATACTAACAAAAAAGTATATAAAGCGAGTGTTGTGTAATGCAATTACTCACCACCTGGAACACTACGCTCAGCTCATTCCTGAGCCACAATAGCGCTCCACCCGGCCAGGTCCCCCAGTTATACACTGAGCATGACAGCATGGTAATGAATATCCCCTTGGCTAGTTCCAGTCACCCATTCCAGTCATGCCCCCTCCCAGCTTCCTGTGAAAATTAACCCTATCCCAGTCAGGCTCAGGAAAAATGTCATTCAAAGTACCTACAACAATCTACTTGGGGCGGGGCGGGGAGAAAGCCTATGAACCAAATACTAAATACAGTACAACAGGAAAGCATTTCAAATTCTGTGAGAATACATACCAAATATATCTGATACTCCAGATGACAGATTAAAGGTTTGTATGCCTGTGAGTGTATGGACCAGATACTAAAAACAATTAGATGCCTTCGGGTCACTTTGTTCCTGGCCATTCCTCCTGAGAAACATCAAGAAAGCCTAAGTTTTTTTATTATTATATTTCTAGTTCTTTTGTGTGTATTGATATTACCTGAAAGTCAATCCAGGCTCTTGTAGGAAGGTGATGACTGTTGTTTTCCTTATGGAAACCTTTCCTAAGTTGTCAGCCCTAGGCAACCTCTTAAGGTAAAGAAGGGATACCTGCCTCACTTAGCATCCTTTTTCTCTTACGGAATTTCTGGGAATCTGCAAGAGAGATGTCTATGATCTGTACCAAATTTCTTTACTTCTCTTTCTTTTGTACAGAGAGAAATTTCTTTTGAAAGTGTGTAGGGAGCAATAGGAAAAGCTAATAAGAACACAAATTTATAGTAGAGTAAGCTAAATTAATGATGAGTTGGCTACTTAGGCACAACTGACATAACCAATTAATTCTCTTGTAAACCACAATGTTTGCAGTTAAATGCCCCCTTTGGTTTTGGATTGATTGTTCCTGGGATACTCCTCATTATACCTTTGAATCTGCCTCACACATTTCTCAACCTATGTGTTCCCATGAAATTTGCATTCTATTGAAAGCAGAAATGAAAAAAACAATCTACTTTTATTTTACTTTCAAGAAATACTCTGAAGCTAATGAAACATCACTAAAAAAATGATCATGACACAGATGGGCAACAGTGAAGGAGAGATTAACTGGGCATTTTGTTGTTTGTGAACTGAAAAAATTACTTGAGCAAATACTGATTTTTGTGTCCTAACAAAATTATTCTAGTGAAATAGATTTCCTAAGAAAGTCCACACATCTCCACTTTTTATTTTCTTTCTTGGTGCTGGAAGGGGTTAAAGAGTTTATCAAGTAACAAAACTCAGGATTTCACCAGAGTGAATTCATTTAAGTTTAAGGTATTGATTGGATTTGTAGCTGCTAGCATTTGTGGATGTGAAGCTACAACATCAAAGGAAAGAGACTTTAGGTCGCCATCCACGTTGTTCAGAAGTTAGTGAATATTAAGGGAATTACATAGAGGAGAATTGCAGTTTGACAATGTGCTGTGGTGAACTATTTTCTTGCTTTTGCTATAAAAATGATATACAAATAAATAAATGAACCTTAATTTTTCTGACTCTCTGTTTAATGATCAACTCTTTCCTAAAGACAGTCACTTCTTAAGTTATGAACCAGACCCCCAGCTGGTTTAAATTGTTGCAGCTCATCTGAATACAACACAATATTTAAATAGACCTGTGGTCATTTCTACCCGCTGAGGGTCTGTTGCTATAGAGGAGCAAAAGGATTCAAGATTTTTTCCAAAATTATTCTAATCTCAGTTAAAACATTATCTTTGCTAGCAGATTAAAAAAACAGCAGCAGTGTATCAACAATCTAATGTTATTGCTGTTGACAACTCTCAGCAAAAGTTCATTTGCAGGTGCTAATGAAAAGGAATTACTGTATACGAAGAGCAGTGTAAATGTAGTTCCTGAGGTTTAAGGTGGTGTAATGAAATTTCCAGGATAACATGTGATGAGAGAGATGTCATGACTCTCGTTCATCACGGCAGCAATTTTTACTGTAAACTGCTATCTTCCTCTGAGATTCAGCAGGAAAGCTAGCTCAGAGGGAACCAGGTCTCTGAAGGCCCAGTGGTCCCAGTCAAAGGCTTTGGCTAGACTATAAAAGGATCGTCTTCTACTAATGAGTCATGTCGTACATCTGTTGGGAGGAGGGGTTCCTGAGTCAGCTCACTTTCTTTGAATCACAGTGAAAACCTGCATGGGAGCTGGGGGTTGTGCTTTGGAGTTGTGTAAGTCACAGCCCTCTCTCCCAGGCCCTCCCTCCCCCCCATGCTGGAGTGCTCACCTTCACCTTTCCTTCTTTTTAAATGCAATGAGAAAGCTGCCGAGGCATTCAGCGATCCCTTCCGTCCCTGAGATTGGTAGGCTGGGCACACTACACACTTCCCAGCCTTCTGCTGGGCAGCTTGCAAACCCAGATATACAGCTTCTTCCCAAAGCATGACATTTTTTTATGTTTGACCTCTTTAGGGATTTACATTAGGCTGATTTCCAGCTTCAGCAGAAACCTGTAATATCTCTGTCACCCTGCAGATATTCATTTAGCACCTTAGAAGTGCTATAACACTAATGCTTACCAAAGCTGATAGAGTGATCTTTGAATGCTCCATCAACCCACTGCATCTGCTATGACTTAGAATAACCATTTTACCAAAGGGGAAACTGCCTCTGGAAAAGGTCCAAGCAGAATAATGAAGCAGTGGCAGTACTAATGTATTTGGGCCCCTTTCTGGATCCTCACTGCACAAGGGAAATTGCTCAATACCTACAATTCTTTAACAAAGGGCAGCTCTATTGCTTTACTATACCTGTGTTGAAAATGGGTTTGTTTTCTAAGGATGAGATGGCTTCTGTCCACCCTCTGTTCACCAGAAAGCACTATAAATACACTATAAATTCCAGTGTTATGAGTGCTCGTCCAGCAGATGCTGTGATTTAGCAGCTATGTCTGGAGTCAGGACAGTTTGTATGCTGAGAACAAACCCGGCCACAGTAGCATTTAAAACAGTCAGACTCATCTATGGTTCCTAATAGTGCATACATATGGGTGGGCAGCAGTTAATCCACAAACGTTGGCATATTCCCTGAAATTCATTGTTAATGGCTCTTGTGTTCTTTATCATGCGTGTCAAGTTATCTGACGTGTCGGGGTTTTTTCCTAAACCCTGGGTTTTTCTGAATCATGCAAATAAAAAGTACTGTTTCTTTAAAGAAATATATTAATGAAATGCTAGAAGAATTACCATTGTGTGCTTTAAGAGGCAGTGTGATGTGAAGGAACATCCCTGAAATCTGTTATTTTTAAAGTCCATTTAAAACATTTTAAATTCAATTGGAAATAATGCTGTATAGGAATACTGTTGGAAGAGACTGATTTTTTGTTTCAGTCCTTAAACTGAGGAATATTAAAATTAATATTAAAACCACTGTATATATGGAAAGAACTGGAAAGCTGATACCTACTGTAGTTAGACCTATCTTCTGCTTACAGTCACTCTTAGCACTCAGCTATACTGAGATGAGTTTGGAGATCGTTAACTGAATTGGCTAGCTGACTGACTGATTAAGCCCTTGATTTTTTCAGCTGGGATTTTTCATTGCTGACTTATAGTTTCCCACTGATGCTTTAGTGCAGCAGAATCCCATAATGTTTTAAGTGTTAATCCATTTACATGTCTCTGACTGCAGAATTTCCAAGAGCATCAGGAGAACACACAAAGGCAGAGATATTAAATGTAAGGGGAAAACATCAATATTTTTTTCTTATCAAAGCACAGAGAAAGAAAAGGGCTAGAAGGGCATAAGAAAGCTAAAAGACTCTGACAGCAACAAATGTAGTATTTATTAGAATCAATTTCAAGTCCAGATAACTGTAGGGCTGAGTCATGCTAATAAACATTGTTAGCCCCAAGTGCTCTGTGAACAGTGATGTCTTTGCACAACTTTTTCCCCCATTCATGGAAATGACTGAAAAGAGAACGATCACTTGCAATAGCACAAAAAAACCAGATGCAGAATGATAATTTCCTTTCTTCTTAGTTTCTTATTCAAGAAAAAGGTTTTTATCAGATTTATGGTAGAGTAAGATGGACAGAACAGTGCCAGGTGACTGCAGTGAAGAAGCATAAAACTGCAAGTAATGAACAGTCTAAGAAAACTGTCTGCAATCTATGTTCTGAAAATGATTTTTCTAGGATGGGCTCACACTTCATCTAAAAAGAGCCATCCTTTATATGGTTTGTCATGGAGCTGGTAGAACCAGCTATATATACCTGACAGTACTTCTTAAAACAAAGAGAAAATTCTTAAGGGAAAGAAAAAACTTTGTGGTTTCGTATGCAGAAGTCTGAGTTGTACCAGGAGAGATGGAAGCAAACACAGATTCACCTTACACTGTTCAGCAAAGATCCACAGAAAGTGTGTTGACGAGGGTGTACTTGAGATACTCTTAGAATAATGATTTTTAACAGAAGCAGGCAGCAGATATAACAGTTTGCTCATACAAAAAGGAGCCAGAAAATCTGCTGAGAACAGTGTATGTGTGCTCAGCGATGGTGGTGATTCACCACCAATCATGGTCCCCAGCATCCACTAGAGAAACTACCTCGGCACTTCAGAGACATCAACCTGGATGGGGCTCTCAAGGGAGGATGCAGGTCTGCAGGTGTGGGGCTGAAGGCAGTGCAGCAGCATGGGGCCTCACTGAGGCCAGGGTGGGGGTGATGGTGTCCTTGTTCACAGGGGGTGCGTGCTGGTGGAAGATTTCTATTGCCAAGTAAAGCTGCTGCAGGAGAAGGTCAGCAGGCTGCACAGTGTCAGATCCAATGAGAAGGAGCTCAACTAGGTCATCTCCAAACAAGAGCTGAACCATTCAGCTGTCCAAAAGGAGAGGCAGGCAGAGTCTGTGATTATTAGGCAGAGAAATGGAAAGTCCTTGAATGGTGAAGGCTGGGGGGTGGCAACTTCTTGTACCAGGAGGACTACTCCTGCTCCACCTGTAGATCTGCAGCTACAGACCAGGTAGAGTGTTCTGACAGCAGTGGAGGGGCTAGAAGCTGTGACCAACAAAGCAAGCATGCCAGCAGAGCCTAAGCCCAGCAGCAGCACCAGCAGGAAGTGGTGAGTGTTCATAGGTGGAGACTCTTTGCCACAGGGACGGGTGCCCCATCTGCTGACCTGACCTGCTGTGGAGGGGGACTGCTCCTTGACAGAGGCTTGAACACTGTGGAGAGACTGCTGGTGCTTGTCCAGTCCTTGGACTAGTCCGTGTTCTCCCTCATGGCCACCAGTGATGCTCCCAAGGAGACATGGAGTATTCCAGCAGTGACTGCATGGCTCAGGGGATTGAGAGCGAAGGGCACAAGGGCCCAGGAGATGTCTCCTCAGTCCTGCTGGTAAGGGGCAAGGGCCTGAAGAGGAGTAGATGTGTCATGCAGGTCAACAAGGGGTTTGCTCATATCCTACTTGGTGTCCACCAGGACCCCCAGGTCCTTTTCTGCCAAGCTGCTTTCCAGCTGGCAGAATTTTTGTCTATTTAAGTTGATATTCTTTTGCTTAAGTCTTCTTGCTGCTGTCTTATCTCTGTGTCTTTCCATTCTCTGTCTTGTGTGGGTCTATTCAGTGCACATTCTCACCGGTCCTGCTCACAATGTAGACATTTCCTGAGAAGTCTGAGCTATGCTTATGTCTCTGGGCTGTATCAAAACTAGGCTTCAGGTTGCAGCTAGGTGCGCTCCAAGGAAGATGGGGAGAGAAGGTTAGAAAACAGGACATAAAAAAAGGAGAAAAGGACATTTGAGTTAATAAACTGGCCCCTTTAGAGAAGTGGAAGCTGCTGATTATGATCTGCTTATTTGATACATTCTTCATATCTGGAAAACAAAATGAGAGCAGAGCAAGATGGAAAATTGCAACTGGAATTTATAGGAAGATAGGTGACCCCTGATAGCATTGTCTATATTGAAAATTCACCCTTCCTTGCTAAGATAGTTACAGAATTTCCCAGGGCGCTAGGCTGAAATCACTGTTATACATCAGTGAAATCTGATAGATGAAACTTTACTTCAGAAAAAGGAAGGACTAAATCAGAGAGTCTATTAAGAGCAAAACTTTCTTTTAAGGTAACTTTTACAATTATTTTCGTTTTATCCAAGATAAGTACGTATCATATCCCATTGTCAAATATGACTTTTGGATGCTCTCATTGTTTCTAATACCGATGGGGTTAAGAATGAATATTTTTGAAATTGTAACAGTAACAGGAGCTCCGAATGTAGCCATTCTTTGCTCTATCAGCAAAACCAGAAGCATGGAGGAATAGATTAGAACCTAATAGTGTTCCTCCTAAGCAGTGGATATAGTAGTAGAAAACCGTAATTTGGCTGCTCTTCTGAAAGAATGCAAGATCATTACACAAAAGTATATGAAGGAAAAGACAGACTTGTACAGATTTCAGTCTTGCAATAGCATGCCTGGATGATTCCTTTCTGTTTCAGGATTACTGCTGGTATAAGTTTGCAGTGTCAGCTGGCTTACAGATAATAGAAAAGGGAAGAAATTGGACTCTCTTACTCTACTCCTCACCCCACTCTGCCTGTTGCTGGGAAAAAAGAAGAGATAAACCCTTCAACTGTTACAGAAGTTTTCTGCTGTGCAGGCCCAATAAGAACGGTAAGCCCCGTGAGTTTAGAGCTTCAGGAGTAGTTTTAAGCCTTGGTAAAACGAGAGCAAAAGCAAAGCCAGAAAGGGCCATCTAACCCCGAGAGCTGAGCTGTTACACATGAGAGAATCAGCTCCAGGCACTTTAGGGGCTTCACTCTTGGATTTTTATCAATCACGAGAAGGACTATAACTTACCATTACATTTGCTCAGCCTAGTTAGTGATTCTTGGCTGACATAGGCGTACAATTGCATCCAATGTGTCAATGCTGCACAAATTAAATGAAATGGCAATTTCTTCCTATAAAATCCTTTTTCAGAAGAAAACACAAAAAGTCAGAAAAATCCACGTATTTTCAAGCTGCTAATGGAATGAGCTTTTCTTTTTCTAGCTTGTTTTGAAAAAATACTAAAACATAGGAGGCTAAACAAGTGTGTGTTTTTCCTATTAAAAGTTCTATTCCTTTAAAGTTCAAAATCTTGGTAACCCATCATTTTTGTAAAAGTATTTTTGACTGATGTGAAACAGAGTTCACTTAAAGTTAAAATCTCATTTTCAACTGTAATAATTTTTTTTACCCTCTGTGTCTGAATTTGTCAAAAATAATGAAAAATGTGTCCAGTTCTAAACTTAACATGAATTTTTGAAGAAAACATTTTTAAGGTACTCATTCTTAGGTCTTTTCTTTCCTTCTCATGATCTCATTTTGCCTACAAATATAATAGTTAAATAGTTTCTTCTCCCATTTTTTCACAGCACAGAATCTCTTGGGGCTGGAAAAAGCAATAAAGAAACCACATTCAAGCTATATCATGGATTAGCAAAAAAGTGCTGTGCATTTTTCAAAAGACTACTTCAAATGTTCATAAATCTAGTTGCTAGATGAGTTGATGGTAGATCTATGTTTGTAGAGCTGTAATGTTTCTCCTTTTCATTGATTTCCCTCATGACATTGAGCAGATACTCTTCGTACTACTGGTACTTTATCTCTGACAGGGACACTGAGGATGATGTCTGTAATAATATCCCTGACCTGAAATGAAAATGTGAAACAGGAAGGAAAGGTTACCTAAAAAAAAAACCCTGTTATATTCCTTCTAGTGCCCTTGATAGCAATGTAATTGCTGAGGACTAAAATTCAAATGCAAGGAATTATGTATGCATTAAATAGATATTTGCATTGATCTCTCCAATCACTGCAACTTTCTCAAGCAGAGGTGAAAAAATCTTTTTAAGCTCATCTCCTGTAGCTATTTCCAAAAAGAGTTTGATATAGATAACATGTCTTTCATAAGAATGTATTTCTGCCAGCCTGTGAAGTTCCTCATCTTAACCGACTAGTAGCATATCATGTTGAGGCCTAACAGGAAAATTTTTGGCATTTAACATATAATATTTTTGTTGGAGTGGAGGTGCTTGACCTTTTTAAAGAGAAGCTTGTCATGCAAGGATCTATTGCAATCACAGTTTGCAGCAACTATCTTCAAAAACAAAGTATTTTTGCAGTTTTCAAAATGAAGAAAGATCTCTGACATTATTGCTTTCCCCCAATTTCTTCTCCCTTCCTTTTTTTCCCTCCTCCCTTCCCCCCTCCAAATTACTGTTGTGCAGCTCAGCAACTCAGCAACATTCTGTTCACATCACTGTTTCATGAAACCCAGGTAACCCCCCTGGTGAACATTTCTGCCTGTAATTTGTGTGATAACATCAGATATTTTGGAGATCTATGCCCTGTAGCCTGCAAACAGTGGAATCGTTGTTCTCTCTGTGTCACAACCCATTTCCACGTTTCATTCTGCTTTCAAGACTTGATTTGTGTGACTCCTTTGTATGACTACTAAAAATTTAGTAAATGTTTACATGTAGTTAGTATTAATGTTTTGAGATAACAAACCCAAATCTGGAGTAATGGGGAATCTATTCCTATACTTAGAAACTGTCATCTAGTTTCATTATCTTTTTGCTGTTCTCTAAACATCCTCTTTGTTGATATTGCTCTATTATACTCTTGAAGTTATTAGCATTTGCAGTGTAAAACACTGAGTTTTATTAGTAGTGTTCTTTATTAAAGGCAGCATAACACAACTGCTGTAACCATATAGTTATTTATTTTGAAGCTTAATTTGAAAGGGGGCAGCAGGTAAATTTACTGATCACAAAGGAATTTCTTAGAGGAGGAAAAATATGTATGACTTTTACTTCAAGCTGAATGGAACACTGGCTAGCACAGAAAACTAATGAATTTGAGAGGAGGTGTGATTTAATTTGAAATGTGGAGGAAAAGTAAAAAGAAATAAGCAGACTGATATCAAGAAGAAAGCTTGTAATATGAACTCTGTAAATGATAGTGAAGATAACTAGCATGGAGGATGGAGAGACTGAGTTCTCAAAGACTGGTGATGATCTAAGACTTGGGCACAACAGATTTTTTGAAACATTGTGAAATGACAGACATCATGGGTACTATTTACCACAGGAATGTTCAAAAGGATCTTTTCACTTAAATCTTCCTAAATAGCTTCTTTGCTGCATCATCGTACGTTACCATTTGACCAATGTACCCAGAGCTAAGATTAAATTAAAAAAAAAAAAAAAAAAAAAGGTGTGAAAGTTTCCTTTCTTTTTATTTACCTTTTTCAAAACAAAGTAAATGCAACTGGTTCAAGGCTTTCAGAACTCAGCTGCTACATAAATACCATAATAAATATTCACATTCTTTCCTCCTCTCCTTAGAACTATTCAACACTGAAAACCAACTCCATGCTAAGTGCTATTGAAAAAAAAAATGTTTCTGACCTTTGCTGCAAAATACTCTGAAATGTTCGCTATTTGAAAGACTCTTATACTGATTATAAAGAAAATGAAAATCCTTGGACTTAATGTAGAAGCAGTTTTTGCAGGCTGGCCAAGCCATATATCAGTAAAAAGAAAAAAAAGGCTTTCTGTAGCTATACTAAATATATGTATATACTTTGAAGAATGTTCCAAATCTTCAAATAAATGTTTATTTTATTTGGAAATATTTGGGAAAGAATATATTGGAAACGTAGGCTTCACTTTCTAGGATAAGTTATTTTGGAGTTCCAAACTTCTGAAATTTTTTTAAAAATTCGTGGCTGATAGTGGTTGCAAAAACCATGCATATTGCTCAATTTAAAAAGGCATGCACACACACATCCAACACTGGATTAAACAGTATACATCAGAAGATTTTTTGTACAAGTTAGGGGAGGAATACAGGAGAAGTAGGACAGGGAAAGATCATAACATTTAGACTGTGCATCTCTCCCTCTGTCTCAGAAAACAAATTTGGCTAAGGTTATTAATGAGATTGTGCTCGGAACTCTTAAATGAGTGCACTTCCCTGGCTGGCTAAATACAAATCAAGAAACCTGTTTTAAAAAATCAGCAGATTTAATGTTAAAACCTATCACATACACAGCTTTGAAAAGGCTCCCCTGCCCCACCCCAACAAATAAACAAATATAAGTCTGGCCTGAAAATGCTGCAAGTTCTGACATGCACCAGCTAGATCTGAGACAGTTTATGGTAACTCCTTTATCTCATTACTGTGGGACTGTGGAGAAACATGTTTTTTATGTTGTAAGTTTTGTCTGCTGCATCAGTCATTTCTCTGACTGTTTTAATATAAAAGCTAATAAACAAACCCTAGCACAAAGTTTTGTGCTACCATCACATAAAGCAACTGTTGTTGATATTGCTGCTCTTTCTGATCTGTTTATTTATTCAAAATGTATAGTTTAATTATTTTAATCTGCTCATCTATCAATGGTATAGGATAGAAAAGATGGGAGAAGTTAAAAAAAAAAATCCCTCCTACCAGCAGTATATGTAAATGTCTATGTATTTTCTAAGACATGTTTAGATTTCTAGTTCAGCTCTGTTTGCTTAAAATTTTCATTTTGATGATGAAGTGATGAAAAGCACTTATATAGGGCTCTGTGTTTTGCCTATGTTGTCATCACCCAGGTGCTGTGCGAGTAGCCTAGTGTCTGCCTTTGCGGTCTAGTGTAATGAGAAATTTTTTTCCTGTTTTTAATTTTGTATTTTATTCCTTAAATTTTTAATTCAAAACATAGAGATTAAAACAAGAGTTCTTTCATCTGCCTCTGTTGTTTGAAACTAATTTCGTAACACTAGTAACATAAAGTTCCTGATGCAGATCATCTTTGCATTTCTTACTGCTAGCAAAAAAAATGAATAGAGAGGAGACCATTAGAGGAAGCAATACAGGATTGTGAGCATGTTCATGAGAACTAGCAAGTGTAAAGAACCAGACTTCAGAGGCAGATAGTGAAATTGCTGTAAAACAAAAGTAAGTCATAGTATGCTTGAGAAGTGGAAAGCTGGCAAGATATCTGTGCATTGGATTTTTTTCCACATTCCTTGTGCTCTGAGGTAAGTCAATGCCATCTATTTTAATTTGATTAAAATGCTAAGAAAGGAGCTGTTCAAGTGCTTTTTGTAAAGCATTTAGCAAGAAATTGTTAGGCCAAACTGAAGCAGGCACGATCTGTGAGGACGGCAGGTTAACACTTCCCATGTGGCTGCAAGGAAGATAGGGAAAGTGTTTGGTCAGGCAGTATCACTTGGAGATGAAGCTTTTCCAATTTGACTAAAAACTGAATTTATAGAAAATGAAATGTTTTGTCCTGTGTGGTAATGAGAGTACAGCACTTCAGCATTTATTTTGTGCCTCAGGGATCAGGTTGCAGCAGACCTTGGAGAGGTCAGGCAGCTGATATAAACTAAGGCAGTCTTTACAGATGTGCCTAAGTCTCACTGACACGAAGGGGAATTTCAAACACATTTTCCATCAGGCCTGTTCCCATCGCGTATGCTCCCGCAGTGGAGAGTTAGCTCTTGAAATGCTGGTTTCTGCCCATGAAGGTGTAGCAGGAGCTTTCCACCCTCAAAGACGGGTCTGCTCTTGTGTCTGCCCAGATGTGCTCGGCTGCAATCAGGACACCCCTCCAAAGGAGGAAAAGACACCTCCTTCTTTGCGAGAGAGAAAGGGTGGGAGGAAGAGTGGTACAGTGACATTACCTGCAGTAGCAGGAGTTACAGGACACAGTCTATAACCACAAAGCCAGCGAGGTCTCCCAGAGATTTTTTGTGTGTCTGTCATTCAGTGTTAGTATCTGTATTGTCTGCCTGTATTTGTCATGTGTTTGTTCATCAGACACGCATTCCTGTCATTCTGGTGTCTATTGTTTTTAATTTGAGGCCAGTTAAGCAGCTGTCATCTCCCACTGTCTTTGGGGTTTCCAAAACAGAAAAGTGCATTAGCAATATGACAGCAATGCTGTTCTCCCTAATGGCTAAGCTGCTCGTTATCTGTAACGTGTTTCTCCTTCTGGAGCACTGCTGTCTCCAGAGACTTATGTAACTCAGTCCCCTGAGGCACAAAACAAAATGCTGGCTGTACTCTCACTGCTGTACCAGAGCAAACATTTCATTTTCTCTACAGGATTTAAAAACATCCATCAGATTGCTTTCAAGCTGGAAAAGTTTCCTCACTAATGGTATCCTTTCACAAACAATTGTCATATATCTTTTAAATTCACACCATCACCTGGAGGTCTTTTATTTTTTAGCCATTAGTATACATTTAGCTTTCTTAAGTGCCTCTACTGAAATGATATTCATGTTCAGTGACACCAAAGCTCTTGATGTTATGCTCTGCTCCAAGGCACTATTTGCCTAGATAATATGTCATTTGCTTTGACAAATCTGTGGTAGATAGGATGCAATTCTCTGACAAGGTAAAGGCTTTAAAGATTTAATTTACAGAAGTTGCTTTTTATTATTCTTAGGTTTGCACACACAGAAAAAGTCAACAGATAATATTAAATGCCTATCAAATACTGTTGGCATTGCATATTAAACTTATTAACAGCACATGACAATCTCTTCAGGGAAGATTTAAATTTGAGACATCATTCTGAATTTGATTATTTTTTTCTGTGGTATTTGTTTTCCAGATGTTCCTGTTTTGTTCTTTCCATTTCTTCCTAGTAAGGAAGAGAAGAACTCACAAATAATCAGAGGAAAAGACAAACATTAACTGTAGGAAGAAAAATGGGCATGATGTAGCAGGCTTTTTTCCCAGCTCCATCCCATACCACAGAGGTTTTACCATCTTTGCTTGCAAGGAACTTCCCAAAGGTTCCCATGGATATGTGCTATTGCTTTCATTCCAGCTGTCATGCAGGGTCTCTTTGCTACATTTTTTTCATTTCCTTTCCATCAACACAAGGAAAGAAAACAGACTTTTAGTCTGAGAGTTGGAATAGGAGTCATAGAGGATCTTAAATAAATTGAAGCTTGGGTTATAAATTTCTGCATGCAATTCCACTAAAATCATTGTATGCAGCATATAGCAGTTTTTCTGAAATGACTGCTTCTATCTCAGTTCTAGAAGCTGTTTCCTTTTGCATTGGGCAAAACAGCACATACTTCATAATGGTCAGCATGTACCAGTTCTGCCTAAACCCTGGAAACGTGATTTAACTGGAATTTAATTGTGGTGAGGGGGGACACAACAAAAAATTTGGGATGAAATTAATCATGGATATGAAAGCTTATTTGAGATTTCTGGTCCACAATTTTGTTTTGCTTTAAATCATGACAATTTTTTTTCACTTTTTTGATCAATAGCCGTGGATATTTGTCTGGTAAATGCATATAAAAAATATAACGAAACACAATAAAAAGAATATGATTCGTGCATGTCTTACCATCCTCTGTCACAGCTAAGGGATAAAATGACTAATAGTAACTAGCTGTACACAAACAAAAAGGTAAAACTAACCCCTCACTGGTATAATCACTGTGCATCCAGACTATAAACAAAACAGCTTATCATGGTGACATTTATCATTTGTATGTCATGGGCTTTGTTTGTTCTGTATCTGCTACCGGCAAGATGAGCAGAGAGAGTAGATACCCTATCTTAAACCAAAAACAGTTACATTTGCCAGTGCTGGGAAGAGGGATGGGAATGACTTGTGACCTTTGTGGGAAACTACAGAATCTGCACAAATTCTAAAGAATTTTTGTTTGATGGCCTGGATTGGACATCAATTTTTTTTGCATTTTTTTTTTTCTATCTTAGAGTAAAAAAATTGGCAACACATGTAAACAAATATGACAATTACCTAAGTATGAAATACTGTGTTGTTCCAACCCAGTAAACAACTGGCATGAGATTTTGAAGCTATATGTTTTCTCCTTGGTTTTTTTTTAGTCATTGTTATTGTTAACAGTAGATTTTAAAAATCTTTTAAAACAATCTAAAAATCTTTACTATGATTTCTGTTTTTCTTGCACTTTACATTACAAATAAATTGTAGATTCTAGGGAACAGAGTTATGTAAATGCACAAAGCTGAGAAGAACACCACGTACACTTCAAGTGCTTGGTGAAAGCTAAGGAAACATACCAAAACAGACTGGATTTTAGAGGCATTTGAGGAGCTAAGGCCCTTTCTCTCCCATTCATAATTATTTATCTTATGGTTCAGTGGAATCAATATATAATCACCATGAAGAAGTAAACTGCATTTCGTATTCCTCTTTATTAGGAGTTTTTTTACTTTTATTTGATCTGGAAAAACCTATTTCATGGTGACAGGAGAAGCCGAAACAGGGGGGTGGGAGAAGGTGGAGTGGGGGGTCCTGCAGGTATTGTCCCAGTGCTGTATAGTTAAAAAACACTTGAGGTATGTGTATGCAAAAGCAGTGTAACTTAACAGTGAAAAGTGTCTGTACTGTGTGTGCAGTGAAGTGTCTGAGTAACACTGGTGCATACCTGCTTCTAGATCAATTGTAAGGAACGTGTTTCAAATAGCTTCTCTCCTTATCTGAATCACACACATAGATGCAAACTGCATATATAAATGTAAATGTAAATATAAATTTATAAAGATATAAATAAATACATGTATATGTGTATATACATTAAATTTGCTTTATAGATGTTACATACTAAGAGACACACATCTATATAAATGTAATTTTTTACATTTGGTAGTATACACTGTTCGACAGCATCAACCAAAAAAGTGCTAGGACCATCTGTTTGCCAGGGAAACCATGCACACTTAATAGGCCTAATAAATAAGTTGAAACAGGAAATAAAAGCCAAGTACAGGTGATTCCTTATAAAGGGGAGGAAGTGACTCTAGATTAGGTTTTACCTCTGAGGAAGTTTCTGTTGAGAGGGTGAAAAAAAGAAAAAAAAACCCCAAATCTTGAAATTGTCTGATCTGTAAAGTATGGGAGATTCTGACCCAAAAGCTGTTTTAATGGTTTGGGAAGGAAATTAAATGCTGGGGAAAAAAAAAATAAAGCATTTGCAGTGCATATACGGTGTAGATGCATCCATGTGATATATCGTAAAAGGAGCTTCATAGTGCTCTGGTAAGATGGGTCACTGCACCCACAGAGCCCGGACTTTTGGCTGTGGCCCTGTTGGTACCATCCAAACTCTTCTTACTGGGACGTCTATCACTTTCCTGTGACATGTACTATGTTTTAATAGACCTTAGTCTCTCATTTATATGGGAAAGGATATTCATCTATCAGCAAGCAGAGGATCAAATTTATTTCTGCTTTTACTCTACAAATATTAGTTGAATTACAAGATGGATAAAGCTTGCTTAACAAGTCCTGATGATTTTCCTCACTAGCCATGTGATAGGAGTTGTTCGCAGACAATGTTTATCTTTAAAATTAAATTCATTCCTGATCTAATCAGCTTTATAATTACCTACATCTATTTAATTTCTTTTTAAAAAAGATCATCCTTTGCAGAATGCATTGGGTTTATTTTTCCTGTAAAAACTATATCAGACTTAGAAAATTTGGAAATATTTTTTCTTCATCTTGCCAAGCTGTATTCTGCAGTTTGTGTTCTACCTTCCTAGCACATATGTGTTGTAAGCTGCCATAAGCCTGTGTGTGTTGTTGTAATTTATTGCTGCTGTAGAGGATCACAGAAAAACAGTAAGCATCAGCACTTCATTTTGCTAAAAGCTTTACACATGCATGGTGGAAGATACTGAAGCGCTGTAAAATCTAAATGCCAAAATGCAGATGTGTAGAAGCAGTGATTATCCTTATTTAAGAGAAAAGTGGCTATAGTGTTGAAAGCACAAGGGGAGGAAGACTTAATTTAATTTAGCAAGCTGACACACACTCTTAGATATGGGTTTAAGTATCACTGTGGACTCTTTTCCTTTATTGGTGTGCTGGTTTTGGCTGGGATAGAGTTAATTTTCTTCATAGTGGCTAGTATGGGGCTGTGTTTTGGATTTGTGCTGAAAACAGTGTTGATAGCACAGGGATGTTCTCATTATTGCTGAGCAGTGCTTCCACAGAGTCAAGGCTTTTTCTGCTCCTCACCCCACCCCACCAGCGAGTAGGCTGGGGCTGCACAAGAAGTTGGGAGGGGACACAGCTGGGACAGCTGACCCCAACTGACCAAAGGGATATTCCAGACCATAGGATGTCATGCTCAGCATATAAAGCTGGGGGAAGAAGAAGGAAGCGGGGGACGTTTGGAGTGATGGCATTTGTCTTCCCAAGTAACCGTTACACGTGATGGAACCCTGCTTTCCTGGAGATGGCTGAACCCCTGCCTGCCGATGGGCAGTGGTGAATGAATTCCTTGTTTTGCTTTGCTTGTGTGCGTGGCTTTTGCTTTGCCTACTAAACTGTCTTTATCTCAACCCATGAGTTTTCTCACTTTTACTCTTCCGATTCTCTCCCCCATCCCACTGTGGGGGGAGTGAGCAAGCAGCTGTGCGGTGCTTAGTTGCCGGCTGGGGTTAAACCACAACAGTTGGTGAGGGGAGTAATTCTCTCTTCCATCCCTCCTTTCTCAAGAACATACAAAGAATTTGCCAGAACTATAAACCTGGATCTTCTGAATTCTGGGCCCATTTATTTAGTGTGTTGTCCTTGTGATGTACAGCCTAAACATACGATGCACAAGAGCAGAAGAAATTGGAGCATGAGGGAGAGAGAAAAGAAAGGAATTTTTTTTTCAAAATAGAGATGCTGCTGGAACAAGAAATGAATCCCACCTGTGGTTTCAATATTACTGGGAGAAATCAGTTATGTTTGCTCAAAGTATTGGTTCTGCCACCAGTTTAATGTTCTCTCTGGGAGCTACAGCTTGCTTATCCACCAGGTAATTTGCTGAATAAGAGTCATGCAAGCTTCTTCTTCAGGTATTTCCTCTCAGATGACTGTATGCCCAGAAATACAGCAAACTATAATGACATATGATATTGCACTTTTGAATGGTGATGATACATACGGCAATGCACATAATAAAACATACTCAATGAATTTTGAAATTCGATTCATGAGCAACTCCTCACAAGACCAGAAAGATGAGGAAGGTGATATTATATACTTACTCTGATATACTTAAGAAAGAGACAACATATTTCTAATGTCTCAGTGTACAGGTTGGTGATGAATCCAGTTGCTTTTAATTAAGTTCTTTATTCTGGGTGAATTCCAGACTTGTGCCAAGCTAATAAGAAGCCTGGTTGAGTTGTATTCAAGACTGCTGCTAGAAGTGGCTGTCCCGTCCCGCTCGGCGGATTAGGGAAAGGTAGTTTGATATACTCTGGGCGGTGCATGGGAGAAACAACAAAGTTCTCAGGAGGTTCAATCAAAGCAACTTTACTTCCAAACTTTAATATTTTCGGACAGAATTAGGCACTTGGCAAAACTCTGACTGGATTTCTTGGTTACGCTTACGATGTATTTCAAGAAGAGGATGGGGCGGGGGGGGAGGGAGGCAGCGGGGGGGGGGAAGATCATCGTCCGGGTTCCAGCTTTGGTCTAGCCAACGGGAGGTCTCTGGTCTGTGGGTGCGCTTGTCCAGAAACACCCTCCTTTTTTCTTCTTCTTTTCCTCTTAGTCCCCCCATTTTTTTGGCACTCTCCTTCTCCTTATGTTCTTATCCTTCAATGTGACTGCCTCTTATTTTAATTAGCCTCGCTTGCTATGTAAATTAGCACACATGCTCCTTGCAGGTGTGGGGGGGCAAGTCTTTTTGGTCTCGAATTGAGTCAGTGGTCACAATGTCGCATTTACCTTTCCTCTAGTTACTGCTGGCTTCATTGCTTCTTGGGCAATTCATCCAGCCTTTGACAGGCTACTCCCTCTTATCAGTCTTTAGCTCCTCTTCAAGGATCATCGAGTGTTTGATCTTTTGGTATTTTCAAGTGTTTGAGACATTCTTCGGACAGGCTCAGGGGATCTAACATCCTCCCCTGCACCCTTATCGAGTTTTGTCTCCTGCAAACAGCTCTTTGTTCCAGGGGGTTACAAGTTTGTTCTTCCAGTTGGTCTCCTACAGTGGCCTTTAAAGGCTACATAGATGTTATGTTTAATCCTGTGCTCAGAATGAATCTGAGGGGAATTGTAAAAATGCTAAAAAATGATTGAGGCTCCAAGTCTACCATGTGTTCGGAGCAGGGGCCTCTTTCTGCAATGATACTGGAGGTGAGGAGACAGAGCTCACTGGTATCCATTTATCCACAGTTCAGTGTAGAACTGGGGAATATGTGATAAAACAGCACAGACCAGTGTATGCAGTGAGAAAAAACAACAGAATTAATAATCTTCATAATAAAACAAAAATATCATTTACATCTCAGGTAAGAGACACCATTAATTTTTCTTTGCACAATTTAGATTAAAAACCTTTAAAACATCTGAGGATAATGTTCACAATGAACGCAACCCAAACTCTTGCTAGAGGTATTCGAGTTTAATCCAGTTTCCAAAAAATCCATTACATTTCTCTTCACTTGTCTGGTAAATTTTTCAATATCTCTGACATAATTGTTTCTTCTAAATTAAACTTACTTAATCTCCATAAAATTTGATATTTTACCTTACACTGAAAGAATAAAAACATTAATTGCCTTTCATTTTCCCTTCTTTCCCCTGATCTATAGTCATTCTCTTGGATACTGTATACTGGCTAATGTAATGAAATGCTTCAATGTTATAATAAAGTAACTAAATTTTGCTCTTCAGAAAACTTTTGGAGTTGTCACATTAGGCTGTAGAGCTACTATGTAATATTAGCCATTTATCTTGAACTGACTGCAACATCACTATTCCTAGTGAGAAAAACCTTAATTTGTTAAGACTGGCAATGGGATAATTATTATATTTCTATGGCTTGCTCAGTATTGCAGAAATTCACCACAAACTCTTAAAGCCTAGAAAAGTAGTATCATATTAGAACAGAACAGAATAGAAGAGAAGAGAATAGCTCAGCTCGAGGGGACCTATTAACGATCATCTAGTCCAACTGCTTAACCACTTCAAAGCTGACCAAAAGTTAAAGCATGGTATTAAGGGCATTGTCCAAATGCCTCTTGAACGCTGACAGGCATGGGGCATCGACCAGCTCTCTAGGAAGCCGGTTCCAGTGTTTGACCATGCTGTCTGTAAAGAAATGTTTCCTAATGTCAAGTCTGAACCTCCCCTGATGCAGCTTTGAATCATTCCCATGCGTCCTATCACTGGATCCCAGGGAGAAGAGCTCAGCACCTCCCTCTCCACTTCCCCTCCCCAGGAAGCTGTAGAGAGCAATGAGGTCGCCCCTCAGCCTCCTTCTCTCCAAACTAGACAAACCCGGACTCCTCAGCCACTCCTCACAGGACATACCTTCCAGCCGTTTCACGAGCTTTATTGCCCTCCTTTGGATGCATTTGAGTACGTACTTTCATGTTTTTCCTGAATTGTGGGGCCCAGAACTGCACACAGTACTCAAGGTGAGGCTGCACCAACACTAAATACAGTGGGATAATCACCTCTTTTGACCGGCTGGTTATACTGTGTTTGATGCACCCCAGGATGTGGTTTGCCCTTTTGGCTGCCAGAGCACACTGCTGACTCTTACCAAGCCTGGTGTCGACCAGCACCCCCAGATCCCTTTCTGCAGGGCTGCTCTCCAGCCACTCCTCTCCCGATCTCTGCTTGTGTCCAGAGTTATTCCATCCCAGATGCAGAATCTGGCACTTGGACTTGTTAATTTCATGCCGTTGATGATTGCCCAATGCTCCAATCTATCTAGATCCCTCTGCAAGACCTCTCATCCCTTGAGAGATTCAACAGCACCTCCCAGTTTGGTAGCATTGGCAAACTTGCTACTGGTGCATTCAACTCCTGCATCCAGATCACTGATAAAAATATTGAACAGGACTGGCCCTGGAATTGAGCCCTGAGGAACACCACTGGTGACTGGTCACCAGCCAGACGCAGCCCCATTCACTACAACCCTTTGAGCTCTGCCCTTCAGCCAGTTCTTCACCCTGCTCATCCCACAGTTGGACAACTTGTCCAGAAAGATGCTGTGAGGGACAGCATCAAAAGCCTTACTGAAATCCAGAAGAACTACATCCACCACCTTCCCTTCATCCACGAGGTGGGTGACCTTATCATAGAAGGATATCAAATTAGTTAGGCAGGACTTTCCCTTTGTGAACCTATGTTGACTGTGCCTGATGATTGCATTATTCTTTAAATGCTTTTCAATAGTACCCAGTATGATTTTCTCCATAATTTTTCCAGGAACTGAGGTGAGACTAACAGGTCTGTAGTTTTCTAGGTCTTCCCTCATGCCCTTCTTATAAATTAGAATAACGTTGGCTGGCTTCCAGCCCGCAGGGAGCTCCCCAGACTCCCAGGACCTTTGGTAGATGATCGAGAGGGGTCCTGCTGTAACATCCACTAGCTCCTTCAGTACTCTGGGATGAATCTCATCAGACCACATGGACTTATGACCATTCAGCTGATACAACTGGTCCCTTACAATTTCAGTGTCCACAAATGGAAAGTCACTGTTCCTGCACTCACAGTCCTCTGACGCAGGGGAACAGGCAGCCTATCAGTATTATTAAACACGGAGGAAAAAAAAAAACATTGAATGCCTCCATTTTGTCTTCATCCCTATTTGTCAAGTGACCATCTTCAAAAAGTATCGGTCCAATGTTTTCTTTAGACCTCCTCTTGCTATTAACACACTTAAAAAAGCCTTTCTTGTTGTCTAATACAACTCTGGCCAGTTTTGACTCTAGTTGAACTTTGGCCTGTCACGTCTTCTCCCTGCGTATGTGAACCACAGCTCTGTAATCTTCCTGCAAAGCCTGACCTTGCTTCCAGAGATCGTCCAATTTCTTTTTCCTCTTGAGCTCCCTGAGGAGTTGTCTGTTCAGTCAAGCTAGTCTTCTGCCCCACTTGCTTGACTTACGACACAGTGGAATTGACGGCTCCTGTGCTTCTAAAAGGTGGTTCTTAAAAACTGACCAGCACTCATGGACTCTTAAGCCCTCAAAGGCAGATTCCCAGTGGACACTGCTAAGTAGCTCCCTGGGTAGCTTAAAGTTTGATTTCTTGAAATCCAGGGTAGCAAGGCTGCCGACCTTTTTTCTCATTACACCAAAAATTTTAAACTCAACCATTTCATGATCACTGTGGCCAAGACACCCACCTGCCATCACATCCCCCGTGAGTCCTTCTCTATTCAGAGATAACAAGTCTAGGAGTGCATCTTTCCTAGTTGGCTCACTGAGTACTTGTGACAAGAAATTATCTTCAGCAAAGTTCAGGAGTTTCCCAGACATGTGTGTCACAGCAGTATGGTATTCCCAGTTGATGTCTGGAAAGTTGAAATCTACCGTAAGGACAAGGGCTACCGATCCAGAGATTTCTCCTAATTGCCTATAGAATAACTCACCTGTGCTGTCATCCTGGCTGGGCGATAGGCAGTGGACACCCACTATGACATCTGCTTTGTTTTCCATCGCCTGATTCCTCACCCAGAGGCTCTCAACCACATCATCGCTAACTGTAAGGGCTGTACAGTCAAACCTCTCCCTTACATACAGTGCAACTCCTCCACCTCACCTGCCCTGCCTATCCCTCCTGAACAGCCTGTAGCCCTCCATCCCAGCACTCCAATTGTGTGACTCATTCCACCAAGTCTTGCTAATACCAATGATACCATAGCTCTGGGAACTGAGCAATTAGTCATCTGGCAGAGAACTTGCTGTGTAAATTTTGCAAAAAGAAATGAAATGCATCATCTCTTGCAATAATAAGGATGACTGCAAGGTTTTCATATAAGTAGCTGTTAACTGTAACACCCAAGGCAGTTCCTCTGAATTAAGGTTCTATAAAGGTGCACAATCCTTGCTCCACAAACTATACAGCCTAGAGGAGAACTGAATTACTCCCTTCATTAATTGTGAAACTAAACCCAGTAATTATTTATATTGTAGTAGAGGACTGAGATAAAAACTCTGTTGGAAGTCAGGGTTTTTTACAGCTAGTTTTGAATCCAGATACTGAAATTTAAGAAGTCCCTATTGATACCTACAAGTTGTGAATCGGGCCCTGTAGCTAGAATCTCTGGTGTTTGTGTGACAATCACAGTATTTTGCAGCATAATGCAAGTTAGGGAAATAGTTAAAACATTTCATTGAAGTATTCCTCTGTAAAAGCTTAGAAACTATGGAACTCTGTTAGGGAATAAAAAAATATAACAGAAAACGTGTTTAATTTCCCTCATCTTTAAGGGATTAGCCATGAGGCTTATAAAGCTAAATTCTTGCTAAATTCCCAGCTGGTGTAAACTGCATTGCTCATGTGAATTGACGTACATATTGTTTGAGCATATCTGAGTCATGGATGAGAGCTGGCTTGATAAATTCAGCCTTGTATAGACTGAGTTGTTAGGAGTCATCTTGGAAAAATCAGGTGGCACAAATAATGCAGAATGTCCCTTGTTGTCCAGGAACACAGTTCAGTGGTTGTGTGAAGCAGGCATATGAACATATTTCTACAGTGAGTAGGAATACTTCTCTCTATTTACTTCTAACCCGGGGATTGCAACCATATCTCCAGCTTCTGTATTTTGCAGTTGATGTGCAGGGGAGTGATCTCATGCCTGGATTTTTTTGTACATTTTATGCTGACCCATCTCAAATCTCATATGTCTTTTAACTCCTTATTCATAGGCAAACTTTTGATGGTACTGAAAATGACCCACCCATTAATGTACTTCCTAAGTCACTCCTGAACTGTTACCTTTAACCTGTCTTTGTTTTAGAATGACAACTGTTTTATATTTAAAACCTTCTCTGCTTCCATGGATATGTGTCATGAGCATTCAGACAACTGATGGCTCATCTGAATTAAAAATTTTTTGGAAAGTCCAGCAACAGCAGTAGTAAAACTACTGCTATAGCTCTTACTTTTTCTTCTAATATATAGGAGCTAAAATATCTAAGCATGGGAAAATTGGTCCATTGGTCATTGAATGATCCTGATTCTTCATTGTGATTCTTTCTGATTCCTCAAACTGGAGGGCAAAAGGTGCATTGGAAGGGAAGATGCATTGCTGGTGCTTTGTGATACATCTGAATGTGACGTGTAATAGACTTTCGGTTCAGAGAGCTGAGGTTAAGGGAGTTTATCTGGTGGCTTGTTTCTAAATACTCTTAAAATAAACTGTGACTTTATATGCTTGTTCCAAATAATGACTGTAGAGTGAAAGCAAATTTATTTCCAAAATAAAGCTTTTAGGATTACTTTTAAGATTTAATTTAGTAGATTTCCATGACAGGAAAAAATAATTTTTTCAAATTATTTATGAAGCTTTAATTTAATTTTACAGTATCAGTTTGGATAAGTCTATCCCATTCTCTCTCGTAGGGAATGACAACATTTTGCATAATAAAAATAGACACATTTCCATTTGATTTTCAAATGACCTGAAAGAGAGAAAAGAATAGGTGCCGCTACATAAATGAGTAGTATATGTTTAAAGAAACTCAGTTGTTCCCGGGGGGAATCTACAGCATATACGGTCAGCATTAGGTTGTTAATTTTGTTGCATACATTATTCCTTTTTTATGTATTCACCTGGAGCTAGATTTTCATAGCTTTTCTTCAGCTGCGTAAGACAGCAAATCTGTTACTTTTTTCAACCATATATAACACAGAAGGAAGAAGTAAATTGCCCTCCTGATGTGTTCTTCTATGTGTAACAGAGGGGAATAAATGGGGAAAGAATAAGAAGCTCTACCTGTTCTATTTCCAGAGTTCCAGTGGCCAGAATATTTGGCTAGGTATAAAATACGAGCAAGCTAAAATCCAAATGGGCTAAAGAATCATCAAATAACAGTGCTCTATAGATGATTTTTATTGATAATATTTTTCAGTCCACAGGTATCCTTTTTATTTTCATGTTGGACAAATCAACAGTCCTTTTATGCAACTATTTTTGCAACATTCTCTGCTCAGGAAAGAAAGTATATTATCTGGAGACACCCACCTGATGTAAAATGCAGCATCTCAGTGCAAACCAGGTAATACAGCCTCCTGGCCTGCATTAGTAGGAGCATTGTCAGCAGGTCAAGGGAGGTGATCTTTCCTTCTATTCAGCACTGATAAGACACATCTGGGGTACTGTGTCCAGCTCTGGGCTGCCCAATACAAACATATGGACTTACTGGAGAGGATTCCATGCAAAGGCCATGAAAATGATGAAGGGACTAGAGCATCTCTTCTATGAGGAGAAGCTGAGTGACCTGGGACTGTTCAGCCTGGAGAAGAGAAGGCTCAGGTGGGATATTATGAATGTGTGTAAACACCTGAAGGGAGAATGCAAAGAAGATAGAACCAGACTCTTTCCAGTGGTGCCCAGTGACAATGGGCACAAAATAAAAGACACTAAATTCCATCTGAATACAAGAAAAAAACATTTTTACTGTGAAAGTTGTCAGAGAGTGAGACAGGTTGCCCAGAGAGGTTGTGGAGTCTCCACCCTTGGAGAAATTAAAAGCCCAACTGGACACAGTCCTCAGCAACCTGGTTATGGCTGAGTAGCGGGTTGAACTACATGGTATTCAGAGAAGCCATTCTGTGATCCTGTGAATATGAAGGTCAGCTGGCATCACCCAAATATAAAAGTGAGAAGGGAGAGTAGAGACTTTGCAGTATGTTATCATCTGAGTGTGGAGTGCAGTCAGACTGCTTTCTGGTACAGAAAGTGTCAGAGGTATGCCAAAGTTTACCATATAAGAAGGAGAATAAAAACCAGTATATTGTCGTTTGACCCCAGCCAGCAACTAAGCACCACACAGCTGCTCACCCCTCCCCCCTCTCAATGGGATGGGGAGGAGGATCAGGAAAAAAAAATTAAAACTCGTGGGTTGAGATAAGAAGAGTTTAATAACTAAAGTAAAATAAAATATAATACTAACTAATAACAATAATATAATAATAATAATAATGAAAAGGAATATAGCAATAAAAAGAGAAATAAAACCCAAGAAAAGGCAAGTGATGCACAATACAACTGCTTACCACTGGCTGACCGATGCCCGAGCAGTGATCCGCCCCTCCCGGCCAACTCCTCCCCAATTTATATATTGGGCATGACATTCTATGGTATGGAATATCCCATCAGCTAGTTCGGGTCAGCTGCCCCGGCTCTGCTCCCTCCCAGCTTCTTGCACACCTGCTTGCTGGCAGAGCATGGGAAACTGAAAAGTCCTTAACTTAGGATAAGTGCTACTTAGCAACAACTAAAACATCAGCGTGTTATAAACATTATTCTCACACTGAATCCAAAACACAGCACTGTACCAGCTACTAAGAAGAGAGTTAACTCTGTCCCAGCTGAAACCAGGACACAGTGTAAAGAAGAACTAAAAACTCAGAGCACTTCCTGGAATAGAATATCTTCTGTTAAAACCTTTGCACTACAGTGACTGCACCTCTCCAGTTTTTTTTTAGTCTTTTATTTATTTATTGACAAGATCGAATTATGATAAGGGTATGAGGAACATCTAAGAGAGAAAACAAAACACAACAAACAAAAAACCAGGAAGGATAGGCATTACGAAATAACTTATTTTTTCCCTAAGTATGGTCTGTGATAGTTAAGCATTCAAATAACACATTTCAAATACTTCAAGATAGTGAATCTATGGCAAATAGATTCTTTTTATTTTCGTTCTGATATTTTCATTGCAACATCAGTGAGAGTGAAATGAAATAAATACCTACTGTAAAAGTAACAAATTTTATAATGTGCTGTATAATTTTTGAGAATGTCTTTGTAAGTGCCTGAATGAATGGAATTGAACTATTCCTGAAAACTGCAATGAAATCAGATCTTTACAAATCACTCAACATCTTGATATTTGTAAATTCCTTCAGAGAAAGGAAGATTCATGCACGCAAGGGATTTTTTTTCAAGTTTTGGGGGAGGGAAATATTACACATTTAAGTAATTATGCAATTCATTTATTAACTTTGCAAAACTGTTTCTGTCACACTGCTTTCATATTTAGCCTGAGTAATCTTAATGGGGTCCTAAGTTACCTAGAAAACCTCCTGGGTTTGTGTTCTTTGGCCTTATCTCTCTCTGAACAATGCACTCCTTGGTTCATAAAATACCTGTTTTCTTGCTTGCAGATCTTGGATAAAATTCTTTCCTTGCACTTGTTCAGTACAAATGGCAGCATTGGAGCGGTGCACCAGTCAAGTCAGCAGAATGGGAAAAGATGAGAGACCTAGGCCAAAATTTGTTATTCAGGCTGTGCATAGCTTTCCCACGTGTAAAGTGAAAATGATTCTCACTTTTCTCAACACATCTATGGCGTTTTTATATTACACATCCTAATGGGCAAGACTGCTTCTTTCCATGGTTTGGAATAGTTCTCCACCAAATATGCCTCTGATGCACATTCGAAATTGACATCCAGGGTGCTTGTTGTATACCGTTTGGAATTTGATTTGCACACCTTCTTATTTTTCTTATAGTTGCACAGTGGTAAAATCAGATCAAAAGGTCAAAAGCATATGATGCTCTTGGTGAAAATTTTTTAAGGTATTCAGCGGCCTAAAGATGTAGACTAGCAATTCTGAAGACATTTCTAGATGCTTAAATTACGATTTTCCCACATTAGTTATGAGAATTAATTTTATTTTAAATGTGGACTGCTGCTCAGACCTCATTTTCACAAGTGACAATGGGAAGTAGGAACTAATTGCTGTGTTAAGGGTATAAGTTATTAGGATCAGCAAATGCCCATTAAAGAGTATCAAGCTGGGAAACTCATGTCTTTGAAGTCTGTAAAAAGGGGAATATTGCTGGATCAGAGCTAAGAAACACTCTTTGCTCCAAGGCTGTGATCAAGTGCTGAATCTATTCCAATACTTTTTTATAAATGGCAAATATAAACAAACTAAATATATTTGCTTGCATTTGCATTGTGCAGTTTCACACTCTTTAGGTAGAGCTTTTGGTGACCCTTCTAAGCCTGTTGATTTCAGGCCTCCTCCAGGAGCCAGAAGTATCATGAGTGATTTGGTGGGTCTTTAGTTGCAGAAGGTAGAAAAAAGAGTTGGTGCTACAGTGGGGTAGGAAGTAGGAGGGGAAAATAATCCTTTCTTCTTAAATGGACAGAGTTACCTGATCCCAAGGATATCATGAATAACCAGAATAACCCAACTGTTGAGTGACAATAAGAAGTTATTCCCAGGTACAGCAGGCAACTGTAGTCTTGTAATGCATCTCCACTTGCCAGCAGTGTGTGCTCTCATGCAGGGGTTAACAGGAGCTGCCTGAAGAGGTACCTAATTTTAGCAACCGCAAGGGCAGAAGGACTAATGAAAAGACAGAAAGAGTCTTTTGTATTTCATTTGATGTGGCGATTGTTCCCTCAAAACTACAGAAGCAGTTTGCATTTTTACAAACACGTTGCTACACCACCATACCCCAGTACTCTCCAGGAATACAGATGTTATTTGGGAAAACATAGAAGCAATGTTATGTTACAGAAACCCCCAAATTTCTTGCATTTTTCAGTTTTGCTCCAGGGCTTTCAGTAGTTTACTGTGAAAATACAGGAACTGATTTTCATTTATGTTTCATTAATGTAACTAGAATACATAGTCTTGTTTAAATTACTGTGATTACAGTGCTAAGTTTAGCATCTTTTTATGTATCGTTAGGAGAGTGAGACTGTAGATACACTCAGTTGGTGAATAACTGCTAATGTGTGCAGTCTCAGTCACAGGTGATTATTCAGCACTGAAGTCATTGCCTCTTTTCAAGGTGAGTATAAAATAATCTAAAGCAGGGAACTAGAATATCACATTTTGTGAAGGCCCAGTGCTGTGTCCCTTGCACATCCAATTGGGAGGATATTAGGTAATTTAACTAGGTACATTCACTGAAGCTAAAAAGATTAACACATCTAGCAGATGCAGTCTCAAAAAATACTTGTGTCTACACAGATTGATTAGGGTCTGGTGGTATTTCTACAGGGTATGATTAACTCTAGTGTATTTCTCTTAAGGAAAGATTATACTATATTTTCTATCATATTCTTTCTGATTATGCAGTGAAATGTATCTCAGGGACCCTCAGATTTCTGGTAGACTCATTTCTCTCACAGCTAGAAATCAAAATTTATTAAGAACTCAGTAGAATGAAATGCTGTGTATTACAGAAATACATGTACACTTGGCAGAAATAGAAAACAGAATCAGAAGAAAAGGTTTGGAGCCACTCTGAAGCTTTAGCTAACTGTGAAAAGATGTTGTAGCCTAAGGTTGCCTCTATCTGTGAGTCCTGTTTCATAGGGACTACGTGACGTTGACACAAGACTCGGCAAATGGCATGAAATCGGTTTCAACATTTAAACTTGCTGTGCAGTGGGACGTTCGTACCCTAAAGACTCCAAAGGAAAAACAGGAATGAGTGAACAAGTGGCTTTGATCCTTGAGTGCAAGATTGCTTATTTTCTGAATAGCTGAATAGCATGTTACAGTCCTTGAGTGTTGTACTATAGCATACATGAACCCACAGTTTTTTGATCCTCTGGCAAACATGTATCCACGTTTGCCTAAGTGCAAAAAAAGCCTTGAAGCTGCTTGGAAAAGCTGGAAACAAATCAGCTATTTTTAACCATTATTAGTTTTCATCTGTACTGAAAACCTGGATCTTACACATTGGCCTTGCAGCCTATTGTTTCATGCAGTAAACAATTTCTATCTGGTGTAACACCTTTTTTTTTTAAACTAACTTCAATTAATTTTAATAGAAACGGGCTACATCCTTCACTGGCACAGGTAAGAGCAGTGCTGTCAGAGGCAGTGCAACAGCGTTGGTCAGTATGTGGTGGGCAGCTTGCCCATAGCTATGTGCCATGCCACATAGCCCTGGTCAAACTGAATCAGAGATCTTTATCTGAAGACCACCTAGAAAACAGCAGTAACACAAACTTCTTCATCAATGCAAAGACTATCCTTGGAGCAGGAGTTTAGTTCATTTCTCATTCATCTTTGGAGTGCCTCTGCCAGATCTACAGCTGGTGTTAATCAGCATAGCTGCACTGACTTAAAAATAAAGTTAGGATGATTTATGCCAGCTAAAGAGACAGACCTCCTGATACTACTTTTTGTACATCAGATATTTGTGTAGGAGCTGGCTTGGCACCAGCAATTCAGTTTTTACTCTCAGATGACAACAACTTCTAATGATACTGACTTGGCCTTCAACTGAAGTTCAGAGGTTAAAAATGTAAACAACAGAACAGGTTCCCCCACTATTTTTCCTGACTTTTAGTCTGCTTTTTCTCAATCAAAAATCTTTTTCAACAAGTGAAAATGAATAATAGAGTTCTAGCTTTAAAAAAAACACAATATGATGCACCCTAGGAAAAAAGCTGGGCTCACAATCTACCTAGCCTCCAAAGTGACTTGCATGCCTCCTCTCTGTCTGTACTACCAAAATAAGTATGACATCCAGTCAATACCTTCATGTCCAAAGGATGGGGTTTGGATGTCACTCTCCTGTGTTAATTTGGATAGTTTTACTCTTTCTGGAATGCCAGCTTACTTCTTTACAAATCCAGAAGTTCATTTAAGGATTTAGATGCTTTTAACCGCATAATTTGTAGCAATATAAATCAGCAATAACAATCTCTCAAATTCTTTGCTTTCAAGGACTACTTGCATATACCAGTCTTGCTTCTGCTGTCACCTGTCAAATAAAGTAAACTTCGTGTTTCACACACTGTTCAAAGGCAACAGGGAGCTGCTGCAATGACAGTGGTGTACACATACAGTGCAATTCCTTGAAAAGCTGTCCTTCAGGAATCAGCTTGGAGTAAAGGCATCTCTGGAAAAAGAGCAAAGGCGAGTAATAAGAAGTCAGATCATATGTCTCTGTATGTTAATGTATATTTCCAATAGCTGGGTACTTGGTACAGTGTGTTTAAGAGTTTAGATATTGTCTTTGCATCCAGCTTTAATGAAATCATTTTTTTAACTTAGTGTAAGCCATGACTCATGCAAAGATGGAAGAGAATGTATGTAAATGGCTTTGCACTATGTTGTTTTTTCTCACCTTTAATCCTCAAGTTTTCTTTTCTATTTTCTCTCTGTATACAAATAAAATAGAGCAATTAATCATATGATATTTTGGGCTTGACAGCTTTAGCCTCTTGAATACATTTATATCATCAGCCAGAACTTCTTTATGCCACATCCTTTGGCTTGCTATAGCTTGCCCAATAATTCTTAGTGCCATCCACTATTCACCTCAGACAACATTATACAGCCACTCAGGAATGATTATCTATCTGGGAAATCAATAAACTGAAGCTCTATTAATAACGCACATTATAAGGGATATGCCAAAATGACTGTCATGTTCTCTTGTGTGAGAGCTGTCTTAACATAGAGGAAGCTGTCAGAAACCCATTAGAAATAAATCATTCTGACACCATCATTCTGCTTTTTTAATAGTGGGGTGTCAGCACCTCAATATTTCCCTGTGCTAATAGATTGGGGGGGGGGGGCAGGCAGGGGAAATAAAGTTCACCATCACCAGCAAGAGACTTTCAAAGCTTGAGTTTTGGTGTGACATAAAATGAAAGCAACAGACCAACTTATTATCTCTTGCCCCAGGGTCACTTACAGACTAGTGATTCAAACACTGATTTGAGAGGCATTTGGAAGCATGCCTGCTTAGTTGCAGTGAGGGACTCTTGAAAAGATTCATATCAGAATAAAATTGAAAATTACTGACAGAAATCACAGCAATTTAAATTAATCCCTATGCCTGGATGTTGTATATTTGCTCACAAAACATGATGGCACAGGATCATACTGCATCTCAGGTAAGAGAAGTGGTCTCCATCTGACCTTAGTGGCTATATATCCTGATTTGAAAAAAAAAGCTCCTCGCAATCTACACCTCCATCATCCATTTCATGGGATGATACAACTGAAGTGTTATGATTTCCTGGTCTGCTCTGAATATTACATGACTCTCACAGTGGCCAGCTGCAATCAAGAGTGTGGGATTTTTGAACATAGCTCTTAAAAAGTGATCCAGGTTGCCCTTTAAAATAAGTAGTATTGGTAAAAAGGAATGGAAGGAAAGTAATTGTAATGTTTCCAAGCATTCCTCGGGCTATATTTCACAGCAGATGGCTGTAGCTTTTCATATTTGCACCACTCTTTTTCCACTTTTTGCATTGGTTTTCAAGACTGAGTGATGTCCTGTAATCCTTATGGAAGAAATCCTCTCAGTCAGCAGGATCTGTTTATTTAGCTTGTTCTTAAATGGGGCATGCACAGGAAAAAAATTATTATCATTCAGGTCCTTACGTGATAGGAGCTCGCGCATTACTGTATAAAGCAGAATATATGCTCTCCATTCCTGTGGGAGGAAGATAGCTCCTTAGGCCCTTCTGAGAGAGAAAGAGGAAGATGCAGCATATCGTGTATAAGATAACAGCACCTACCACACACATGTGGAGTTCTGTTTTGCTAGGTAGATGTGTCTGCAGATCCTTGCCCACAGGACTTCACAATGTGAAGAGAGAAGACACAGCTGGTTCCAGTCTGTGCATGGAAGTCTCAAGTCTCAAGTAACTGCGCGTCCCATAACTTGAGCCATGGTGCTGTCCTGTCCCCACATTTGCTAAAATTATACATGGAGGTTTCAAGGACTCAGAGCAGTTTATAAGGAGTTTATTTGAAGATCTGAGTGAACCTGAGGTTTCAAACACTGTTGGGGATTTGGGCGCTCCAATAGGTTTTGAACGAAATGCAGAAAGTAATTTATTTTTACTGGTAGAATTTTGTTCAGAATTAACTGCTTTTAAACTTCCACAAGTAGACAAATGACAGTTTCAGCTGTTACTTGCTATGAAATGCAAGAGATGCTGAAACTTCAGACTCACTGAGACACAAGACAATTGAAAGAAAGAAGAAAATGATACGCTAGTGTCTATGTGTAGAAAACATGAAAATTTACATAGTAATTAGCAACCACAGATGCTAGTGAAATAACAACTGCAATAGTGGAAATGTAACTCATATTCAGAAAAAGGGTTTTGATAGATCATTCAGTGAAATGTGGACTTTCAGGGAGTTTAGCCCCCAAAGTTCTTGCCCTGCTGCCAACTAGCTGTTATCTTCTGTCTCTCTGTTGTTGGATAGATGAACAACACTTTCCCATTGGAGTGCTGTGGCTTCTCTCCAATTTCTGAAGCTGACATATTAGACATGGTCTATTGGCTTGGAAGTTAGGCATGCATATTTTCTCAGCCCCTGAAGTAGAGAAAACCCTGTAATATTGCACAAAGGCAGGACAAATTTACCTCTTGCTGAAATGAGAAGTAGGAGTGGGGACGAGGAATTTAATAATAAGCAAGCTTATTTTTGCATTCATATCTATCCTCCTCTGACTTACACATTTATGTGCTCTCCCTCAGCAGCAATAAATAATGCATTCTGGGATACCACGAAAGAGCTGATATTGACCTTGGCTGGTTACCTGTTTGTACTTTATAAATCGTAGTGTAAACAAAACTTTTAATTTATGTATTTGACATGAATTTGGGGAACATAGGACTTCTTTCAGAAGTGAGTTAACACTTAGTTAGTATTTGTGACTTTATATAGATTTTATGTATCTTTAACAGTTTGGGGAATTTTGGCCATCTCTGGTTCATAGAATGTTTACAGGTTTGTTTTCTGTGCCTCTGAATATTTGAAGAAACACTATTATTCCTTACAGGCAATAGCAAGTTCACAAATACCATGTTGTATTTTTCCCGCAATCCACAAGGATCTGTGAGAGATGAGAAGAAAGGCGTTTTTTCCTCTCTCTCTCTCTTTTTTCTTTTTTCTTTTTTTTTTTTAATTGCTGCATCTCATTAGTACTGTTGGTACAAAAAGACTTAATGGCATGACTGATATGACAGATTAAAGCCTATGAGCTATTTCCCCCCTCCACTGGCTAGCACTGAATAACAAAAAATTGTAGACGCCTGATTAGTTCAGAACCTGCTCAAGCTTATTATTTACATTGGTTGTTCATAATTTCTTTTTTTTCTCTTTTTTTTGACAAAGCAGAAGAAGTAGAGGCAGGAAAGGTATTCTGTTACTGGCAATGAGGATTTCCCCACAGCGCAGCCAAACACCCCAGGGCATAGCTAGGAAAGGTGGAAGAAGAGCTGATCTGACAGATTCTAGATGCAAAAAAGATGTAGCCTCAGATTTACAAATTTAAAGAATATGTGAGGAATCATGTCAGGGGTTAGTTATATAACAGTATTTTCCATCAGGAAATAGATTTTGTTCTTATGCTGAGAGGCATATCTTACTTTGTACAGACGTTCTTTAGGTATGAATGGGACTACTCAAAGTAAAATATTGCTTAGCTGAAGTAAGAGAGCACATTTTGTTATATGCAGTCCGGAACCTTGAGAAAATCTGTTTTTGTTTCTTCCCTTGTTACTTCTGTTACTTAAAAAATGTAGAATTATCATAGGACTTCTGCTCTTTAGAGCTTTACTACAGAGAATAAAGCAGGGATCTACGCATTGCTTAAGAATGTTAACCCTGCTCTGTTCCTAGGAGAGAGGTGCTGCTGGTGACATTTAGGCTGCAGTCTCTAAAGGAAATATCAGTTTGTGCAGAGGTAGAAAGCAAAGGTGCTTGAAAATGGAGCAAAGCAAAAAGAAAGAATATTAGCATCCTCACAGAAGAACACAGTAGAAAGAAAAAATGGACATGACGAATGAGAGGCAAGCGGTGGCTGGACAGTAATCCAGCAAGCAAGCTGGATTTAGAAGGGCGTAAGCACACGTGTGTGTCTGTGTGTGAACATGCCTGTGATGACATTAATGGTTTGTTTGTTTGTCTGAAGCCTTAATTAAATGCCACAATGTTAGAGAAAAAAAAAAAAAAAACAAAAGAAGAAGTAGTCCTTTAATTGATATTCAGTTTGTGCAGTTTGTCATTGTGTCTTCAACATTAAACTGACATTTTGCAGTGTGTCACAGTTTGTAGGGGAAGGTAGTAAGTTTTGTTAGCCCACCTGATGGAGCTGAAAATAAGCAAGCCTTCAGGCACACTAGTCTGTTAAGTCTTCCATCACCAGTATGTCTACAACATCCTATTTTGTTTAATTCTAGAAAACCAGCAAATATGATTTACCAACTATTATTTAAAACAAAACATCTACAAGATGAGTATTTGCATTTGAAACAAACTACTGAGAGTCAGCATGCAGTTTGTTGCTTAAAATGTGTTAAACAAAGGTACTGAAAGAAAGGTATTTAAAAGAAATAACCCATATAAAACTGCTACACAAAGTGTGGTAACTCTAGAAGGTAATTGTGCAGCTCTGTGGGGAATTTTGTCTACATTTCTTCTCCTGACGTCATTAATATAAACATTGTAAGTTTTGTTAAAACATATTTTTTTACTAGGAAGAAAGCAGAAAAAGGTTTATATAGATATATTTGGATGACAATGACTGTCAAGGGCTCCACATTAGATGATACAAAACAGTTTTATGCTACTCGCTGAAGAGCCTATGTCAAAAGTTCCTGTATAGACCCAGATCGTGCAATAAGGGTATTTTATATCTCGGCTTCTATGATGCTTACTGAACAAGAGAAAAACCTTGGTAGGATCTCCCACGCACACAAGCTCCCACTTACACAATCAAGCTTGTCAGCAGTAGTACAACTTTGGTCTTATACAATAAAATTTTAGCTGTGGATCTCAGATATTATTAAAAACATGCAAAGGATTGTTGAAATTATAGCACAGATGGAAAAATAAAAGTACTTGGATAGTGACTTATCCAAGGTCAGCACAAGCACTTAAAAATCATGTATTTCCCACCAGTATTTGTAACCTGTTTTATCTCCAAATGGAAGACACAAGTCTCATATTATATAATTGAGATCCTGACAATTAGTCACGTAAAGTACATTATTAATATAGAACAATAAAGCTGCTTTTGTCTACATTTTTAAAAAAATATTTTCCCCTTCTTTTCTTAAGACTTCATATTTCAAGTTATTTTTTACTTAAAATATTACTCCTTCAATCTTCCCTCCCCCCCTGACCCCCCCGAAAATTGTTGATCTGAAAAATAAACCATTCATGTGCCAACTGGTTTGATTTATTCAAAGTGACTGAATTAAAGGAGCAGGTGAGCTACCTGAGAACTAAAGAGTGATTTGGGATAATTCTGTTGAAACCCAACAGATTCTTTTCTCCTGCAAATTGATGTATTGTCATCAAAGTCCAATCAGCTCTTAGTTTTTAGGGTAACATCCTTCACAGATGTAAATTGGTGCCACTCCAATGACACTGATAGGGCTAAGCTGATTCTGGATTGCCTTAGGATCTGGGACAACCAAGGTTGTTACGGAAGTAAACTATTTTTCAGAGCCTGAAAATTGGAAGGAGCCCTTAATGTATAGTACACTTAAAGCAATGAGAACCTCAGTGTGTACACATACTAAAATGGAAATCTGGAAGCAAACCCAAACCTTCAAAAACTATGAAAATTCTGAATTGAGTCTGCCTGAAGGACCTTGTTGTGGCTTCCTTGGCATATGCATGTGATGCAGACTAAACCGTTGTGTTATCCCCACCCACTTGCGCACTGCTTCAGAAAAAATGGTAGTAAAAACCCCTGGGTTGCTGTGCTGCATTTTGTTCTTTTCCTCATCAGTCAGTATGTGGTCCAAGCCTTGTTTTCCACATGTTGTTCAGATGCTCCCCTGACAACGGATTTATTCATCTCCTTCTCAAACCTGAGTGCTTCAGTGATGAGCAGTCCATTTATCTTCACAGTGCCCTTGGGAGGTGAGATGGTGTTACAGACATTTCAGGATCTCTGTCTGAGAGCATAGACATTTTTTTTTTTCTCTTTTCACAGCGCTTTCACATTGTTTAGCATCTTTACCTCTATTTAACTTCAGTTCAAAGGTGAGTGATTGGCTCGAGCTCAAAATGGGACCCTGCTAATTCATACAGTACATTAGAAAACTGTGAAGGCAGACGCAATGGTTGCTGGGAACCATCGGTTGAAATAACTTGGTCTTCATCACTGAAGAAATCTGGAGGTGAGGAGAGGGAAGCCAGTTCTGTGCAGCAGCATCCTGCTGTCTTCACCATGAAAAAGACTGTGTTCCCCTTAACTGGCTGATAATCGTGGTGCTGCTTTCCAAAAGAAAAAATACTCTGTAAAAGTTTAACTGTATCCAGATGAGAGGTTAATATTTTATACAAGAGAGATCAAATGCCTGTTGTGGGTGCCACTGACAGTTTTGTCACAGGAAGCATTTAAAATGGGTATTGGACAAAACCCGGCACTTATTCATACCCTGGTTTTGGTTTCAGCTACCTTTCTTATTATGAGAAGTAGCTGTATTGGATTCCTTTTGAAACAGCATGTAGGATGGGTTGGCCAAGGATGTGGTGTCCATCACTGTGCTGGGTCCCCAGAAGGAGTGTGAGATCCTGTCTTTGCACATGCACATAAAGGTTGTCATGGGAGATGCTTACCAAGGGATATGATCAAACTAGCGCTGGTCCGTAAGTTGGTCAGGTTCTGGGCTCAAGGTTAGGCAGGACTTTCTTTCTGAAAGCTGCCTTTAACATTTGGCTGTGAGCTCCCACTGCTGTTGGATCACATTCTCCTCCTAGGCGTAGACAGACACGTCTGTTGCAATTAAATTAACAAGGCTGCATCAGGAAAATTAGCCAGAAAAAAATATGTAGTCCAGCACTTATAAACTCCTTATTATTTTACAACAGAGTTTTTTCAATAAGCAAACATAAAGGGAGAAAGAGTGAGAACTATTGTAGCAGATAAGATTACTCTAATTAAATATAATTAATATAGTCTTGCACTGTAGTATTTAAAATTCAAACTAATAAATACATTAATCGTGCTGGTTAAATGGAAATGAATAGGTAATTCAGTATGCCCTTCAGTTTCAAGAAAAGTATTAAATTTTTTACCAAATTATATACCTACGATAGAGGACACTGGGGAAAAATGTGACATTTGTCAACATTTGTGTCCTCTCAAAAGTCCTCATGGTTAATAATTGCTTTTCTAGAGCAGTGTTACTCAACCTTTTATTACTGAACGACCACTTCACCTTTAAAAAACAATCCATAGATCTTCTCCTCAGTATTGTTTCATAGCTGGAAGGGAAGGTAATTAATAGATTATTTAGCATTTAGGTATTATAAAATCCTGTTTTGTAAAAAAATGTAATGTGCTGTTATGATTAAGAATGATGTAGTTAAACCTCCTGATGACTGAAAAAAAATAAAATGACCATATATCCATCTTCAGAAACTGTTACATGTTGTCAGCTTTCCATATGTATGTATTTTTTCTTCTTTTTACTTTTCTTCCCAGTTCATTCATGAGCTTTTTGGGAGCGGGAATAGATTTAGGAGGCCCTTTGGGTGACCACCAAAAGATTGAACCATGTTGTTTTAGGGAGCTGATCTCTAGCCATTAAATTTGTACGTGGGTATGAATCTAAATATTGAATTTGGGTGGATTATTGATGTAAAAGTCCACTGGAAAGGATGTATGCTAATGTGTGTTAATCCTGCATTCAAAACCAGCTTAGATATTTAGGTCCAGTTCTTCAGTTAATAAAAGTGACTAAATCCTATTGTTTTAATGGTGTTTATGAAGTAGGTCTGGTCCATCAGATAATATCTTCTGTCAAAAGCTGGCAACTATGCCTATTCTATATGCAATGTATGTTCTGTTTTCCATCCTTCAATCCTGACCTTTGCACTATCCAAAACAGTCGGCATTTTGGCTGACTCTGTGCTTGTTCATTTAAGTTTCCTTCCAAGGAAAGCAGGGCACATGCACAAGTGTCTTATCCTGCTGTGCAACTAATATGTGGCCACGGTATCTACATTGGAAATAGATTTCTAGGGCACACCAAACCTGTACTGCAGTGTGGATGCACCAACTGAAGCCTTGATCACTACATTAATGACTTTGGAAATGGCACCTCTGACATATGAAATATGAATTATTTAACCCATACTGCATTTCAGGGACTCATAGACTGGGGAGCATGTTCGTGTCCCCTGAAAAGTGTGTGCACGCCTCATCGGGTGATTTAATAGAGAGAGAGGAACAAACAAGACACAGGATTTGTACTTCTCTTGATTAACACATGCCTGACAATGAAATGGATAATAGGAAATCTCACTTCTATACTTTGATAAAACAGTCTTCTCGCTTCCAGAATAGCTAATAAGCTGACCTAAGCAATTTCAAAGTTAAGGAGCCCTTTAAAGAATCAAAACATCTTCTCTTCCCACATATCCCCTCTAGATCATTGCCAGGTACTGTCAGTACACTGTGGAAGTGCCTGTGGTTAAGGCCCACTAGACAGAGGTATCTGACAGTGGTGTGACATGCCACAGCAGAACTTCTTGTAGTGGGAAAGCCAGCAGCAGAGCTCTGCAAGATGAGGACTTGCAGAGTGCTCTCAGCTCCAGGGATCAGAATCAGGAAAGGGGACCAAGAGCATTCTGCTTTTGTTTAATGTTTGTACTGAATATATAAAGGATCTGGGTTTCTGTTTCCTGTAGGATCAGAATTCCCACAGAGAACACAAAATGTGGTGGGTGAATGAATAATAGGAAAATGTGAAAAACAGGAAAAAAAATTCTGTGACTGTACCAGAAACAATTACTATGGCTTTATATAAACACACACTTCTATATAAATGTGTTTATGCATATACATATACACTTTATGGACATATGGATTATGACTCAAATACCACATTTTCCTTGAAATTTGTTCTGATGTCAAAGTTATTTTTCAATATATATTTACCATTCTACTTTAAAGAGTAGATCAAGATAATTTTTTTTTAAAGCTATTTTAGGATTGAAGAGATCCCACATATTATTCTTTATGAATGTGTGACAATTTTGCTTTTCTCTACTCCCTATGTTTTGATAGTACCCATTAGAAAAGCCATGCATTTAAATTTAGCCTGCTAGATTATCTGGCTGTGCTGAGGACTTTAGGATCAATTTCATGAAGCTGGATTAATAACATTTGACTTTCTCTATGGTTGCAAGTTGTCCTAATACTTTGTAAAATCAGGCTAACTACATTATAATGGCCACTTAAGTGACTTTATTTTATTGTGGTATTTCTAGCAAGATCCTTGTTTTCCAATAACTTTTTCATTCTTAGGCTCCCCAGTAACCAACAAACTAATATCTTTTAATTGCCTTTTCTAAGTGTGTTTCCCCATGTGTTGTCTCTCTTCTTGATGTAGTCCAAATTTATAATACAACATATGAAATCCCAAAGTAAGGGTGTACAAATATGTATTTACTGATTCCTTTAGGGTAAGCAACTTTGCTGTTACACCTGTTTCCTCATCCTGCATTTTGGAGGACACCAAGTTACCACAGGTCACTTTGAGACTAAGAGGTACTGTTGGGATAAAGGGGTATTTCAGCGGTAATGATCTTGTTCTGCAGCATCAGCTTAAACTTCAACCTACGATAAATCAGGTTGACTTACCTTATTTCTTTTAATATTTGACAAGATTTGCACCATGAAAATGAACATTGTGACAGTGACAGAAGCACAAAGCTTAGGACACACCCTGCTAAATGGCAATGAGTTCAGTGTAGAGTCCCTGTGATGGTCAGGGCTGGAGCACAGGGTGCACAGGGGGAGGTGGTGGGTGCTGGGCTGGGTCAGCCTGAGGAAGAGGAGTGGAAGGGGAGATCTCTCTACTGTCTGCAACTGCCTGGTGAGAGGCTACAAAGAAGGAGACAGACTATTCTTGGAGGTGCATGATGACAGGACAAAGGAATTCTTAGTAGATACAAGTTTAAAAAATATTTACCAGGAGGGTGGTCAAACTCTGGCTGTCCAGAGAAACACCTGGATCTCCATCCATGGAGGTGCTCAATACTTGACAGGACAAAGCAATAAATAATCTATTAAATGGCCCTATCTGGAGCAGGGATTTGGACTAGATGAACTGCAGAGATGCCTTCCAATCTACGTGAATCTTTGATATATGGTATATTCATTTTATTTTACCTTAACTTCCAAGTTTTCTTAGGAACAGTCACAGGCATACTCCTATATTTGTAATTTCTAACTTGCATAACGGTTTTGTATAAAGATCTGTTTTATATTAATAATTCCAAGACAATGTGTATTGCTTTTTTTTCATTCCCCCTGTGCTTTTTTCCTTGTTCATATGATTCTCGTATATTACTTTACAAATGTTATTACAACTGAAATCAGCTCATAAGCAGTCTTCACTTCCATGAAAAATCCAGACCCATATTTCCAGATTTGGATCTGAATTTAGAGATAAAATCTTTACTTGGAGAATTTGTGGCTCCAGGACTGAGCTTTTTAAAAGCAATATAATTCATCAGGATCTATAACACTTCCCCCGCCCCGCCCTGTGGTCAGCTTATTCTGAGTGTAGGGGCAGAAATCTGCCATCTTCTCCTTATGTGAAATAAAAGAAATTGAATTATAAATAATTTTTACCTCTCCCTTTATAACTCTTTATATTCCCAATACCTTTTAGACATCTGGTATAGCCTACCTTTTTAAGAAATATGTGGCAAACATAGATCAGTCAGAAGTCCAGGTTTCCTCCTTCAGAGCAAAGATGACTAGTAGGTCATGGCAGACTTCAGTTCCATAAAAGGAGTAAACACTTTGCTTCATCTCCATATATTTTATAACCAGGTGCTACACGAAGGTACAGTAATCTGTTGTGGAATGACTTGCCTTAAACCTGACTGGATAGCAAAGGAAAATTTTATTCTCTCAAGACGATACATTGAAATGAATCAGAATAACCTTAATACATGGCATGAATGAAATGCGCATCAGAGTTTGGAGTTAATTCTGAAAATTCTTGTTGCCCTAAAAGAAAAGACTTTTGGCTTTCAGAACTCAGTACAGACATAGGTTTATATATACGGGTTTTCATAATAAGTGTGTGTTCCACAGTGCACTTCCACTAGGATCAGATCAAGTCCCTGAGATTTATGATGGAATCATAATGTTATTGCATTATGTTAACATCGGAGATACAGATTAATTTAGCATCTTGTGACTCTGGAGGAAAGGAGGAAGAAGTGTGATTAATAGAGTTCTGCTCTTTTATCTGATGGAAGCCCTGAATGCAGTTACTAGAGTCTAGTAGAGATGTTATTGCCTCTAGGTAAAACTGGTTCCTGCTACAGAGAAACAGTATCATATGCAGCATTGGTTAAGTCTTGCACATTGTCTGACTGGAGTTGATAGACATAAAGATATGCTTATGCATCTTGAGATGACTTCAGGTTTCTCAAAAAACAAGTCAGAGTTTAAACATCAGGCTAAAGGAAAGCATTTATTTAATGCTTATCCATAGATAGTCATTTAAATGTTTCAAAACAATTCAGTAACTCTGGAAACCAGCAGTATTGCCACTACTGTTGGGAACTGCAAACCAGCCTTTCTTTTGAGGGAAATAAGTCTGTGATTATGAGCTCTGTCAGTGTCCTAGCACTCCCTTTGTGTAGTCTGAATGCCCAGCTGGGACTGAGGGCTCTGAGCAGGATGCAAGCTTGAAGAAGAACAATAACATCACATGGATAATTCCTGTTCGGGAACCTGGGCCCTTATCAGACTACATAGAAACATTTCCAAAAATTGCCTACCATCCGATAGGCTATCCACATGACTGACTGAGACTGGGATCAATCTCCATATTGATTGATAGATCTATTGATAGTGAGTGTCATATGTTTTTGTGTATATGGCTATTTTTTTCCATTTATTCTCTGCAAAACATAATAATTGTTTGAAATGTCCCCCTTCAAAACTGGAAGCCAGTAATTGTGGGGGATCTGGTTCGTACTCTAATGAATACATCTTCTTGAACAGTGAAATGTTCTCCTTGTGTATTGGCTTTGTGTGGCAAGGTTTTGCTAGTGGGTGGGCTACAGGGGTGGCTTCTGTGAGAAGCTGCCAGAAGCTTCCCCTATGTCCGATAAAGCCAATGCCAGCTGGCTCCAAGATAGACCTGCCGCTGGCCAAGGCCGAGCCCATCAGCAACAGTGGTAGCGCCTCTGGGATAACGTATTTAAGAAGGGGAAAAAAACGTGCACAACTTCAGCCAGAGAGAGGAGTGAGAAGATGTGAGAGAAACAACTCCGCAGACACCAAGGTCACTGAAGAAGGAGGGGGAGGAGGGGCTCCAGGCGCCGGAGCAGAGATTCCCCTGCAGCCCGTGGTGAAGACCATGGTGAGGCAGGCTGTCCCCCTGCAGCCCATGGAGGTCCACGGTGGAGCAGATATCCACCTGCAGCCCATGGAGGACCCCACACCAGAGCAGGTGGATGCCCGAAGGAGGCTGTGATCCCATGGGAAGCCTGCGCTGGAGCAGGCTTCTGGCAGGACCTGTGGAACCGTGGACCCGTGGACCCGTGGACCCGTGGAGAGAGGAGCCCATGCTGAAGCAGGTTTGCTGGCAGGACTTGTGACCCCGTGGGGGACCCACGCTGGAGCAGTCTGTTCCTGAAGGACTGCACCCCGTGGAAGGGACCCACGCTGGAGCAGTTTGTGAAGAACTGTAGCCCATGGGAAGGACTCACGTTGGAGAAGTCCGTGAAGGACTGTCTCCCGTGGGAGGGACCCCACGCTGGAGCAGGGGAAGAGTGTGAGGAGTCCTCCCCCTGAGGAGGAAGGAGCGGCAGAAACAACATGTGATGAACTGACCACAACCCCCATTCCCCGTCCCCCTGCACCACTGGGGGGGAGGAGGTGGAGAAAATCAGGAGTAAAGTTAAGCCTGGGAAGAAGGGAGGGGTGAAGGGAAGATGTTTTAAGATTTGGTTTTATTTCTCATTACCCTATTCTGATTTGACTGATAATAAACTAAACTAATTTTCCCGAGTCAAGTCTGGTTTTGCCCATGACAATAATTGCTGAGTGATCTCCCTGTCCTTACCTTGACCCATGAGCCTTTTGTTATATTTCCTCTCCCCTGTCCAGCTGAGGAGGGGAGTGATAAAGCGGCTTTGGTGGGCACCTGGCGTCCAGCCAGGGTCAACCCACCACACAGTGAAACAGACTATTGAGACCTTTGTTTAGGAATGTTCTTTTCATAAATGATACATTCAATGCCCTCTGTTTATTACATATCAAATTTCATTCCTCATATAGCACAGATTTATGAAAGATATTACAGGTGTTTACTACACTAGAAAGGCACCCACTAATTATCTTTAATTAAGGCTTTTGTGAAGGTCTCTGTTTTAATGATGTATTAAAGAAATTTAAAACTAACTTCAGCTCCTAAGAACCTGCAGTTTATATCAATAAATGAACACTGCTAGCCCAAAGATTAAAAAGTAAAAAGATTTAAAAATAATTTGTTCAGGGACTATTTAGCATTTGTTATCTGGTTTAAAAGGAAAACCATTTGGCTTGGTCCTTTAATTTATTTTAGTTTAACCCTAGTTTAACCCTAGTTTAAGGTTGGTGGTTTGGTTTTTTTTTTCCTTTTTAATCTCACAGAAGAAATCTTTTAAGAATCATCTGGCATTAGTTTTTTTGAGGTACATGCCAACTGTCATGAAAATAATAATAACATTGCTGAATAAGACAACTGTTGCAGCACCCTTTTTCCCCAAATCATCAGTCAATCACCTAGATATTATGGTAGGGTCCATTAACAGCAGGAAATGGTGTACTTCTTGATAATCACCTTTTTAAAGGCCACGTTGTACTTAAAATCCTCTTTACTTAAGCTGCTAGATTCAGGCAGCAAAACTTCTTTTTCCCAGTTCGTTTGTTTCATGTGATGTTTGTTTAATGAAAGAAATATGAACAACTGGGTCAGTGGGGACCAGAACACAGGACTCTTCCTTTCCAAATCACTGAGTCATACTCATGTTAACATTTTTTTCCCTGCGAAAAACCAATATTCTTTGCTGCACCAGTGAAACTGCTTCAATAGGAGGGATTTTTTTTTTTCTTTTTGTGACTAAGCAGAGCAGTAAATCACTTCTTTTCAGGGATGAAGAGAGGGAATATTATCTGACAGTCAAGAAAAGACTGTGGAAGGTGGACAAAGAAGATCAATAAAACAGAAAATGTGTAGTCTCTCTCAACAAAATGTGCAAATCTCAGAAAGAGGCAATTTGTCTTTTCCTTTCACTTGTAAATCTGTGACTGGGACGCTTCCATCAACTTCTTTGTGTTCTACTAAGGTAACAACAGTGGGTGCCACTTTAATATTTCTTCAGAAAAAGAAAAGAAAAAAAGAAAAAAGACCCAGCCCTTAATGTAAATAACCTTCTTCTTATTTTAAAACAATCTCTTTTCTATCTGGCAATTACCAATCTTCTTGCCTATAAGTTACAGAAAGTATGAAGGACAAAGGCTTAATGATGCCTTCCCTATAGTCAAAGCTAAAGATAAAGTCAAGCTTTTTCAAAGGCATTGATTTGACTCAGGACCCTCCAGTTCATTTCAAAAATAACATTGGAAAATTTTAAAAAAGAAATTCTCTCAGCTTCTTATTGATTTGTCAGATTTGAGTCAAAAGCACTTAGCATACATCTCACAGCATTCAAGCTCCTACAAGTTACCATATACAAAGGTACTTTAGATGCAGATGGGAACCTGATATGATCTCTAAGCACTAAAGCAAATAAATACAGATTCAAGTCTGAAACTGGAGGGCAAAGCGCAACTCACATTTTTGTCATAAGGGAAGGATAGTTTTTTTCCACTCATGACAAGAATAGTTTGTTTCTATGGATTTTAGGCTTCCAATTCCATCCTCTGGACTTGCTTTAGTGCTTTTCAGAATTTTACTGAAGACTGATGGTATGTGAGAAATATATGGTAGAAAGAAAAAAAACTGGCATAAAAATACCCAACTATTAAAAAAGCAAAATGAGAATAAACAAAACAGCCCAGCTGCTCCAAAATTATTTTTATCTGAAGACCTGGTAAGCAATATTTTTAATATTGATGGTTCGTAATGATGATTAGATACATATTTGTCTGGTTCACGGTTTGGCAGATAGACGTTCCTTCAGATTAAGCCCTTGCTTTACTGCTAGTCAGGGACAAGTCTGCCCAGGAACTGCACATGGCAAGTTGTGCATGGCTTAGCGAGCACCAGCTGATTAATTGTGCCCTTCTGCTTGTCTTTACAGAGGTGCAGGCTGGAGTCCACACAGCCATCCCTCCTTATGACTGCAGTCACAGACACTCATGATAGTCACACTTGTATCTGCCACCAGGTTGCTCCCTCCTGGAGGGCCATGTAAACAAACCCAGTTAGTAACAGCTTTTACTCACCTTGAGTTTTATGGGGTGGTGACCCATCGGTGAAAGGATTTTTCCTGTTGTCAGTTTTCTTGGTCATCTGCTTCTCTGCCTGGTAACAAATTAAGATATTCAGATACCTTATTTCTGTTCTCTCTCTGATTGAGGAATTTATATTCTGTGAGACACTAAAAGAAAAAAGAAGCTATCCTCAGTTTTGTAGCCAAACTTGAGACTAAACATCTTTTGCTTGGTTGCTGCATTCAGCAAAATTCATGCTAATATTTCTATTCTGATTGTACTTCAGAATGCAACGGAGAATGTGTGCTGTGTGGTGTATTAATATGTGTACGTGTGTGTGTAGGGAGAGAATTCAGTATTAAAAGGAATGCAACATGGAAGGGCTACATGTAAAATACATGATACAGAAAGGGAAGGGATCTGTACTTTAACCATTACACCTAAGAGACTTTTACTTTTTAAGCAACACTTACAATGCTAAGCAATGTAATCAGTATGCCAGTTAATAACTGCAATGAATGATGGTGTACTTCAATCCTGGTAAAAAAAATCCTTACATTTGTTCCTTTCCATGGGTATTTGGGGGGCGGGGAGTTGGATATGAAGTACGTATGGGTCAGCAGTCCCCAGGAATGGAAACAGCTTGGGGTTTTACTGAAAACCCCATTAAAAACAATTTATTTTCCAGAGATAGATGCTCTATCAAATATTAATGAACTTTGTTATTTATTGAAGAAATCATTTCTCAAGGTTATGGGAACTAGATAGAAAACTATCATCTAAATTAGTCCTAGAAACAGAATCAAGTTCTTTTGGTGCCTTTAGGATGCATTTCAGTTGTTGCCTGACACTTTAACGTAGGCGGTGTTTTATGTATAACAAAGTTCGCCATTTGATGAGATCAGTAGTAAATAAAAAAGGTGATTGAAAACCCCAAACATGCCAGTATTTCTCTCTTTGTGCCATGAGGACAGGATCATGGTCTTTTGAGGACTGGTATTTTAGACAACTTGGGATTTCTGATCAACCAGGTCCCAAGTCTTTATTGTTGTACGCTTTGTGAAGTTTTTTTACACTTACGGAAAGCACAGGATCATGTAGCACTGGTGCGCACGACTTCCCAAGGGATTGCCTCAGACTATGGTGGTTGAAACCACTAGTCCATTACAGCATGGGACTATCATCTGCTATATTTAAACCCCATTGCCCACCATATATTCCCTTTCCTAGTCTCTCGGGAGTGATAGAAAAAGCCACGTGCAGAAATTAAATACATGGTCCCTGAGACTTTGAGTGGCAGGAATGGCAAAACAAAATAACTGGAATATCCAGTTATTTTATGGGGATAACATGTTAAATTTTTGTACAATTTTAGAGCTATTAGGTTTCCTTAGCTTCTTTTACAGGAGCTTTTTGAAGCCCTTCAGGATGCAAAGCCCACAGGTGGATGAACAGCGTGTGTGTTTACACAGGTTAGCAAGCGTGGCTGTTTGGAAACCTCCTGAGCTGTGCGATCAGTGCTGTGTGGGGAGGAAAAGCAATACAGGCCTCTGTGGCTTGCTCAGCTGCTCCAGAGAAGAAAAGTAACTTAATATGAATCACCTTTCATCAGTAGTTACAAATTTCAGATGTTCCTAAGCTTTGATCCTGACTCAGATACCAGCTCCTCTTGCACCTTTCTGTAAAACTCTGTCCACTTCCATGTCTCCAATTGTATAACAAAATCAAAAATGCTTACTGGCTTCAGGCAGTAGGAAGACAAATTAGCTGATATTTTTCAAATGTTTTCCAGAGCATTATGCTCACATAAGATACATCCTTTGTGATTACTAAATATTCAGCACATGCACATTGTTACAGCAACAGGATTTGGTCGAAGGTAACATGGGATAGAAACAGTTTAGCAGGTGTGTCCAGGAGGAAATGAATAGCATCCCATTAAATTGTGCAATAACAGAATAGAAGTGCTAGTAGTCATCAATTTTTGTGGTGGATTTTTGCCCTGTAAAACACATCATGCTGCTTACTGAAAGTAAATAGAGCTGCATGTCTCCAGTAAGTATATGTGTATCTCTCACTAACAGAAGATATACCAGTGCACTGAGAGGAGTATTCCCTAAAGAAACAGGAGATAATTTCAGTATAGTTCCTCTTTTCTATTAAGCACAATAATTAATAAAATACCTAGACTGACATAACAACTCTCAACATCTGTTCCCTAACCTCTACAGAGCAGTAAAACATGCATTACACTGAAGTTAGGCATTATCATCAACACCTGCAGTTCCCTACTTTTTTATAATATAAAAAGCCAGCAACTAGAAAGTAATTAGACATGCAAATAGAAAACTGTGACTGATACTCTGTCGGTAGATGACTGTGCTGGTTTTGGCTGGGGTAGAGTTAATTTTCTTCATAGTAGCTAGTATGGGACTATGTTGTGGATTTGTGCTGGAAACAGTGTTGATAGCACAGGGATGTTCTCATTATTGCTGAGCAGTGCTTCCACAGAGTCAAGGCCTTTTCTGCTTCTCACCCCACCCCACCAGCGAGTAGGCTGGGGCTGCACAAGAAGTTGGGAGGGGACACAGCTGGAACAGCTGACCCCAGCTGACCAAAGGGGTATTCCATACCATAGGATGTCATGCTCAGCATGTAAAGCTGGGGGAAGAAGAAGAAAGAGGGGGACGTTTGGAGTGATGGCATTTGTCTTCCCAAGTAACTGTTACACGTGATGGATCCCTGCTTTCCTGGAGATGGCTGAACCCCTGCCTGCCGATGGGAAGTGGTGAATGAATTCCTTCTTTTGTTTTGCTTGCATGCGTGGCTTTTGCTGTACCTGTTAAATTGTCTTTATCTCAACCCATGAATTTTCTCACTTTTACTCTTCGATTCTCTCCCCCATCCCACCGGGGCGGAGTGAGCAAGCAGCTGTGCGGTGCCTAGTTGCCAGCTGGGGTTAAACCACGACCATGAGTAATACAGGACAAATCATCAATGAGACTGTGCTTTGGACAAATTTAGGACAAATGCTGGGGGGGGGGGGGGGGGAGGGGAGGAGAAAACAGAGGGAGAGAGAGTGGAGAAAGAATTTTAAAAAAAAATTGTTAATGTCCTAAAATCTGGGGTTTTTTTTCACCGAAGTGTCAACGTTTGCTTTAAACTACTCATTGGCTCCTCTCCAAATTTCCAAAATTAATTTTCTTTTTTATAGTGATGCAAATCTATTTTTGCTTAAAACTATTAATTCTTAAATTGGTATCTGAAAAACAATGGTAAAAATCTGGTGGAAATTAGTATGACTTTTTAAAATTTTGTTTTTGCTTTGGGAAAAAGCCAAGTACTTAGGTTGTAGGTCTTCTCCTATTTCAGTCAAGTCACTAACTACAGAATCAGCATTAAGTAACCTCAAAATTTCCTTTCAGTCTTTGGCTAAAATGTACAAGATTATTTTAGTTTTGATAAATGACTATATTGGACTGTCATTTTAGTTAAAATTCATGCATTGTAACTGTAGTAAATCTCATTAGAGATGATAAATTAAATATATATGTATACATATGTAAAAGACACTAAATGTATACACTTTTAAGCATACAAATCTTCTATGATAGAAACATATCATTGAAATCAGAGTAACTGTATCAGATGAGAGACAAAAGCATTGTTTGGACTCTGAACTTGTCTGACTGGGTGACTGTACTTGCCTGGGTCTTGTCTTGCCTGGGTGCTTGTGCATTACATTTGTTCATATGCTCGGTGTCAAAGGCATGACAAGAGTCAGCATGAAATTTTTGGATTGTTAGGGATTTTGTTTACTTTGTTCACTCATCTGTTTGCTTTTTGCATTTTTCTGCAGTATGATCATTTCTTCTGCAGCAACTGATCACCATAGCATCCATCCATATCTCATATAATTACTTGCCTATCTTGTGTTACTGACATTTCAACTGTAGTGAAAAAACAGAACATATCTGAAAACTAGGGTTTGGAATAATTTTTTTTTTGAATGTGATATATATTTGGATGAAGATGGGGATAATATGTTTACAGACAAAGTACAGTTTGATTGGGAGGTAGGTAATGTATAGATCCATGTACGAAAGGAATTTCAGGTTCCTTAGTGGAGATACATTTGACAAAAGCTCTCTCTTCTTTGCTGATAGCCGAAAATTTTGGCTTTTAGAATTTGTTTCTGATTCTTTTAGACTAATCTCCTGAACAGATAAGGTACACTTTAAAAGCACTGGTGTTCCTTTGGAAGGAAACAGCTCAAAATGTTTAGGAAAAATCTACAGAAATAGTGGGAATGTAATGGGAATTAAAACAGGAGCTGGTATGACAGTTTTGCGAAGTTATGGGATTTTTTTTATGACAGAATATACTTTTGAGCTATTCCTTTTATATGTGAGCAACCCACATTTCATAAATAAAGCATCCACTCAAAGGCAGAGTTAAAAGTCATCAAAGATGCTGTACTATTATAATGAATAGTGACGTAATGACTTTATTACAGCACAAGTGCCTCACTCCAAGATCTTGCCAATGGTCAGAGGTCTAACTTTTTCACCTCTGCAGCGGTTAATAGAAAAGAATCCATCAAATTAACGTTGTCCAAGGTATCTTTGTTTTGTTCACATTGATCATACAACAATAAGTATTATTCTGTGTTTGGATTATTATAATGACTTAATTGTATGTTGATGTCATATTGAAAGTTTATGCGTGTGTACTGGGATTTGTTCCATTAGTTTCCTGCATTCAAGTTGATTTTTTTGTTGTTGTTATTGAGTGGGATTTGTAACCAGAGCGTCTGAAAGGTTGTTTCTGACTTGTGGCTAGAGACCAACTTGCACCATGTTCTGAACTTTATCGACAGCATATGTCAATAAACAGAACTATTCTGGAGAATTGCAGCTGCCAGCTGCCATTGGACTTTACCTGTGTTTGCAAACAGTAGATGACACAGTTACCTTTCATAAGCACAAATGCCAATATAAAGAGGAAAAGATAAAAAACAAAAATCCAACATCTGAAATGTCTCTTTTTCAGATGTTAAAAGTAAAAGAATATGTTAGCCACTGAGAAACTTAAGTATTTCATAGGTACTGTAAAGACAGCGCATATAAACATACTTCAAAGAAGAAAAACACATACAGCTCTGAGATTTCTCATGTATTATTAATACTCAGGTCTGGGTATTATTTAATCATACTGTGAATTTAAAGTACTAAAAATGCTTTTGATTTTCACATTATGCAGGCTTGCAAAGGCGTTACACTGTTCAAAACAAGATTTTCATACGTGAGCTCCTTGACACAGCTCTGTTCAGGGTGAGCTGCTGGTTTAAAAGTTATGCAAATTATAGCTTCTTACCCATGAAAGCACCCCTGGATTTACTTGGATCAAGACTGTGACTCCTCTGGTCTAAAATTTTATAAAAAGCTACTTAACATTCTACAATTTTTCTGTTGTATACAATTATGCAATAATTTTGGAATGAATACTGAGAAGTAGACCTATGTTTGTGCATGCCCTGGGTTAGTTTCTGAATGGACTTTTCAGCCTGCAATTAGTTCTCTGTGTGAGTTTAATCACGTACCTATGTCTTCACCATTATTGATGAAATAATTGATTGAAGCAATTTGTCATGTTCACCCAGCTCCAAGTATTTGCCATAACAAACCCTGTATGGCTGACAATATAAGTGCCAGCTAAAATAGAGTACCTGGAAATAGAACTGTGTTCAATACTCTGATTTTTTTTTTTCTTCTACAGAGATTTTTCCTGGTTGGTTCTATCAAGAACAACTTGCTAGAAGATTAGCTTTGCAAAGGTACTGAAGGTCTTTGTGATAGTGACCTTTTTATTAACTGGGGGAAAAAAAAAGAAAAAGACGTTATCATAGCACCTGATATTTTAAATTCTGTCGTAGACCTGATGCCACAAAACATTTATCCTACTTTGAACAGTACCTACTGAAAGGACCGAGGATGTTGTTTCTCACCAGGAAGAGAGAAATTTGCATAATACAAGAGATGTATTCTAGCTGGGGGTGAAGGAAAGAGATGAAACGATGAAAACTACATTATCAATTTTCAATTAATAAGCTTTTCCCCCATTTTTAATGAAAAAAATGTTTGGGACTTAAGTCTTTTTGATGCCAGTTTTTGTATTTGTTGTAATGTTGAAAGGAATGGCAGCACACAAACAGTATTGTAGAAAATCAGTCATTGCAAGGATGTAACTTCAGCTCAGTGGTTGTCTCTTCACGCAGCCGTGGCTTTGTAGTACTGATTTTTCTTTCTTTGTACTGCACTGTTGAGATGAAGACCTACAAGACATATGGTTGCTAGGAGCAACTCATTGCAGTAATGTTTATAGCAGAACTAGCAAAATTAATTCCTATTTCAGAGGAATGTCTTTAAATGTCAAGGGCACTTTGATACGGTTGTGGGGTCTCAAGTACTTTACAGTATCATAAAATCACACGGAATTTTCATTCTAAGCTTTTTAGTTTTCCTTCAGCACTGTACTGGTTCTGGCTGGGATGGAGTTAATTTTTTTCATAGCAGCCTGTATGATGCTGTTTTTTGGATTTGTGACTGAAACAGTGTTGATAACACATTGAAGCTTTGTCTGCTGCTGAACAGTGCATGCACAATGGTGAGATTTTCTTTTTCCACACTCTGCACCCACAGCGAGCTGGCTGGGGGGACACAAGAGGTTGGATGGGGACACAGCGGGGAGAGCTGACCCCAGCTGACTGAAGGGATACTCCATACCATATGATGTCATGAAATGTATGTTAAGCTAATCAGTAAGAAAGAGAATGTACATTTTATTAAACAGCTTTCTTTTGTACAATATATCATTTTTTATTGAGTGTGTTGTGTTTTCTTTAAGTCTGTGAAGTTTCACACAGTGTTAGCATTTGTTCTGCTCCAAAAAAGCATTTTTTCTCCAACATCTAAGACCAGGTAGAGGAAGGAATATGTTAATATTGAGTTATAACAATGTAGTGGGCCTGGCTATGATAGAATTAATTTTCTTCATAACAGCTCATATGGTGCTGTGTTTTAGATTTTTGACCAAACCAGTACTGATAACACACTAATATTGTAGCTTTTGCTGACAGTGTTTGCATCAAGGCCTTCTCTGTTTCTCAATCTGCCCCACCAGTGAAGAGATTGAAGGGTGCGCAGTAGACCAGGAGGGGACACAACTGAGCAGATGACCCAGATATTCCATAACATAATGTCATGCTCAGCAATAAAAGGGAAAAGAGGGGACTTTAGGGGGATTAGCCATCTTTTCCTCAGGCACTGGCTGGGCATCAGTCTACCCATGGGAGGGGGTGAGTGATTGCTTTTGCATCACTTGTTTTCTTTTCTTTTCTTTTCTTTTCTTTTCTTCTCTCCTCTCTTCTTCCACTTATCCTTCACTTATTAAACAATTATGTTTGTATGTTTGTTTGTTTGTTGTATCTTGACTTGCTTTTATTCTTCCTTTCCTCTTCCCCATCCCACTGGGGATAGAGGGAGACATGAGTGAGTGGCTGTGTGATGCTTAGCTGCCCACCGGGGTTTACCCACAACAGACAGTGATTCTTAAAAATCTAAATACTGCATGGAAGAGCCTTAACTTAAACACAAAACTGAAATTTATGAAAATGAGTGACTGGGTGTTCACATACAGTTTTGAAAAAAAAACCAAACAAAAAATGAAAAAGTGAATAATTTCTTTAATTCTACAGCTGATGAGAGTCACAAAGACAGGAGTAATTGACCCATTCTTATAACTACATAGGAAAATATACTTACAGGAAGGTAAAAAGCAATTCAAAGTAAAGAAAGAAACAGCCCAGAGGAAATACTTTGGCTGTTCCCCACTGTAGAAAGGATAATTAATGAGTATTCACGTCTACTTCCAAAAATTGGCCATTAAGCTGCAGGTCTACAAAGTTTACATCTTTTTTTATCCCTTCTTTCTTTCAATTTGAGAATTCTAGATTCATAAATGTCTTGAAATATTCCACAAATGTAGAGTTGGTGCCTGCTATCATATTGCTTTTCTGGATTACTCATCTATGTCACTCATCTTTCTTTCTTCCTCTAGCATCATCATTATTGTTGTACATACTAGAAATCCATGGAAGAAACTACAGTACCCTCAGATTTACAAGACGACTGGTAACTACCAGGAAACGCGGTACTAGTTGGCAGAATGATAAATAGGCAATGTTTTTAGGAAAACTTTTTTTTTTTAGGTTAATATTTTTAGGAAAACCCGTTTAAGTTAGTGGTTTTAGGGAAACTCATTTGGTTTGATCTTTAGTAAAGTCAAGTTGTCATTGCTGACAATGTGGATGGTAAGAAAAACTTGTGGGAGTGTGAAGTTCAGTTGGACATTAGAAGCATCCCAGCTTAGGCTGATAGAGCTAATTTCCAGGCTCACAGTAGGCACAGATGCTTGAGTAAATGTCTATAGATACAGCCAACAAATGTTAAATGAATTTTACAAGCCAATATATACAGATCTATTCAGGTCACAGACAGCTACTTTTTGCTCAGATTGGGAGACAAACACTTGGGCTAGAGATTCAAGAGTTTTAAAGAGTTTTAAAGAGCAGCTGTTTCAAATCCTTCTTAACTAAGACAGCATGTTGACTGAAAAAGTAAATGGAGCTGTAGGAATGAAAGGCTCTGGACCAAAAAGTCCCTCAAGGATCTGAAGAAACACAGAAATGGCCAGGGATATCAGCATAGTTTTTCAGTGGCTCCCTCATTGCCTTTTCAGGACTTTCCTGCCCTTTTGTCACCTAGAATAAGGAGTTTCTTCCAGGAAGAATGAGACACAACGGTAGTGTAAACTTCAGAGGCTCACCAGAGACGGGATTTGTTCTGTGAACAAGTGAAAAGCTAGACTCTTCCCACATGTAAAGCACTTTTCACGACTGAATTTGCCAGTACTTTTCTGCATCATTATTATCTTTTCCTCTCAGAAAGTTTTTGTTGTATTTTCTACCCCATATTCCCATAGGCTGTGGCCTAACTTTGGTTTGAAGGCTTAGTTCTCGCTTCCTGCACTATTTCTTGGCCCCATATATACAAGTTAACTCTCCTGATTTTATACGAGATAACTTTCCTGATTTTTTGGTTGATTTTGTTTCTTCTTGCTAATTTTTTGAGTATTAGTCCTGCAAACATGAATGCAATTCTAATTTCAACTGAAGAGTCCTGCAGTTTAAATTCTGTGTTTAGGCACTTTAGTTAGGTGGGGTCTCTAAGTTCACTGTTATTACCTTCCTCTTCTTTTGCCTGTGTGATATGTTCTGCTTTTCTGTTTTGAAGAAATAGTTTCCACTGGTGACCTCTCAAAACACTTTTGTACCTGAATTCATTTGGTGACAATCAGACTGAGGAGAAACAGAATATATAATTCATCATAGTTCCAGAATATTACCCTTCAAATCCAGGATGATACAAACAAATATGTTTTTGAAAAAGTTTAAAAAAAAAAACCAACACAACAAAAAACCCCAAACCACTCACCTTCTTTCTTTCTTTCTTTATTGCTGCTAGATTAATAATTTGCATTAAAACAATCACAGTTTTGTCTTTTCTTAGGTTTATTTATGAAAGCTGTGCACTCAGGATGTTGCATGTGTTGCCCAGCCTTATAAGTGAAGAGAAGGGCAAAGTGGATGAATTTTTTCACTTTAAATTTTGTAGATTATGTTAAGTGGTTTTCCAGATTCTCCACTGCTTGATCTCCTGGCATGTAATCAGACTTCCCCTTCTGACAAGACAACAATTCAAGTATTCACAGATGCGTACCTTCTACCTGCCAAAACATGGCATTGCTGTCCTAGAACTTGGAGTAAACGGCAGGGCTGTTTTTGCTGACTCATTTACATTGTTTAAACCTCAAAGAGCATTTTGTTTTGAAACAGGAATCTGTGTTATGTACCATCAGAACTGTGTCCCAGATAACTGCTACCAGTGGAGAAAACAGAGGTGAGGTTATTGCGATTGTTCTGAGAAAAAGGGTCCATATACGAATGCAAACAAAAGCACAGAAGTTGAGAATTTGATCTTCAAATATTTTATCAGAGAATGTGATGAAAAAAATTGCTACAGAATACTGGACTGGATTTGATAAAATATTGTTTTCTCCCTGGGCTACAGTCACAATGACTTTAGATACAATTCCTTATTATTCAACAAAAACCAGTAGTTACAGCATTTATCTTGCCTTAGAATTTAAAGCACATTGAACAGAAAGGGAACACATACAATAACCAATTTTTAGTCAATGACTAGGTGGTCTTTGGGACATCTATTTATCTCCTCCATCTTCGTTACTCTCTCTGTTCAACCACAGTTGTAGTTGCTGTCCTTCTAAGGGCAATGTAGTGCTTTTCTGTAACCCGCTTACTCCTACACATGCTTTGTTTTGAAACTACAAAGCTATTGTTAAGAGAAAGTAAGATAAAAAGAACAGAAATTTTTGCTCTTATGAAAAAAGAAGTTTTATTCTGGAAGTGGAAAGAAATTGGTTTTAGAAGTCTTTTGTTAATAACAAAAATCAGATGGATAAGTGATACAGCAAAGAAGTGTCACATGAAAGAATATTACAAAAACAGGCCAGCTTAGAGTATTTGCAGATTTCCAAAGGCTATAGGATTAACTGCTATGGCAGCGTGCTACTGGGGTATTTGAGCTCTAGAGTGGTACCAGTGATGATTATCAACATGAGAAATTATGTCCTTTGGGCCTACTTATGTGTATATGGTGACTGTTTTGTTTCACTTCTCCATTGAGCATTAAATGCTGAGAGTCTTAAAATGTCTGCCTGAAATTCTTAAAATTTTGGCTCATGAAAAATTAGAAGAGTTAACATGAGTTTGGTTTTGGGCATTCATATAGGAATCTGGAAGCTTAGTAAACAAAACAAGAATAGACCAGCGGATTTTTGCCTATACTCTTTTAATAATCTATACTATTGTTCCTTCTTTGACATCCAGAGGCAGTAATTCCTGTCCCCTATTCTTTTGTCTCTACAGATTTTAGACTGTCTGTAGGCACTGTCTTTTACGCAATTTCTTTCATGTATACCTTCTTGAACATGGCTATGGCACAAATAGTCTGTGTTCCCATGAATGTATTTTATCAGTATCTGAAATACCTCTTATCCCATACAGAGAATGGACAGGGGGCAGATTGTTAACCTTCATCCACCTTGTCTATTAAGCAGATTATACCTGAGAAGGAGATACAGGGCACCCAGGTGTTGGCTACATAACCTCCCACCACTTGAACAAAACTGATAACCAAGAGAAACCCAACAATATCTAACATCCCTGTCATTTTACGCCTTTGATTTGCAGTGCTTATCAGGATGATGATGTTTCACTTTTCTGTTACAGGGCATAAGAAACAGTGGAAATAGAGCAGCCACAGAGACCCTGTCATAGTTTAACCCCAGCCAGCAGCTAAGCACCACACAGCCACTCCCTTGCTCCCCACCCCTGCTCCTCCCAGTGGGATGGGGAGGAGAATCGGGAAAGAACGTAAAACTTGTGGGTTGAGATAAGAATGGTTTAATAACTAAAGTAAAATATAATATTAACAATAATAATAATGAAATATAATAATAATAATAATAATAATGAAAATGAATATAACAAAAAAAAATAAGAGGGGAAAAAAAGGAGGGAAAAACCCCCAGTGATGCACAATGCACCTGCTGACCGATGCCAGAGCCATGATCTGCCCCTCCCGGCCAATTCCCCCCCTGTTTATATACTGGACATAATGTTCCATTGTATGGAATATCCCTTTGGCTAGTTCAGGTCAGCTGCCCCGGCTCTGCTCCCTCCCAGCTTCTTGCACACCTGCTTGCTGGCAGAGCATGGGAAACTGAAAAGTCCTTGGCTTAAGATAAGCACTACTTAGCAACAACTAAAACATCAGCGTGTTGTCAACATTATCCTCGCACTAAATCAAAAATATAGCACTGTACCAGCTACTAAGAAGAGAGTTAAGTCTGTCCCAGGTGAAAACAGGACAGAGCCTTTGGAATAACATAGCTACCACCCAGCCCATAAATGCCAAGCCCCTGCATCCTTTTGGATTTTCTTTTTACTGTCCAGTTGTGTCCCTTAGTACTGCTGAGAGACATGGATTTGTGCTGTTGTATTAGAGATTCCTTCATGGAAACTGGAAAGTTACCATCATAGTTTTTGTTCCTGTCCTTTATGTTTCTTTATTCCCCAACTGGGACATCAATAGTTACTAAGCTGTTTTCGTTTGCTGTCTGTATGTCCTGCACCCAAAGAGCCTGGTTTGTCTCTTTCCACAGGCCTTGGTATAGACTATAATTCAGTGTTTTTCTGGGAATATTTCTGAGAAGGACTTGCTGCTTTATTTGGAATGGCAAGCTCTGGTCCCAAACCAAGTGGTCCTTCCATTTGTAAGTGCTTGGTTCGCTCCTGCCATCTCAGGCCTTTATTTCTGTTTGTGCCTTTCATCTGAAAAGACCTTCAGTCTTTCTAAATATTGCTTTCTTATAGATCTGGTATATCATAACCTAAAGCTTTGCAAAGTTACTTTTACTAACAGAAAATTGTTACAGCTTACAAGACAACCTGTAAAGCAGACCGATGGAAAGATATTTTGCTGTCTCTTGCTGTCTTGTCAGGTATCTATTGCTCAGCTACAAAATTGTAGCAATTGTACATCAGCCTTGTGCTGATGGCTGTTGAAGTCAGATCATCTCGGTTTCATTTGCTTCCGTTGACGGAGGCACTGGACTTGAGCACTCTTTCTCTCTTACTGTGTTATAGCACTGAATCAGCACCCTATGTTTTGAACACTAACTTCTCAAGGAACAGGGTTTCAAATGGACATAAAAAGGTGAACAGACAAAGAAAACATTGACTTTATTCTGTTCAAACTGAACAGTATCTGAATTGCTGTCTTCGGAGAACACGTAGTTTTGGTCTCGAAGCACAGAGCCAGCTTTTCAGTCTTCAAATGTTAGAGGGAGTACCTTGTGAACATCTGCTTAACTTCCAGCAGCCAAAATATTTTCCTTAATATGGAAATTCCCTCAATATGGAAAGTTACCCCAATATGGAAAACAAGCCTTGCTTGTCTCTCTTCTTCTATACTTTTCAGCTCCTATTTCACACTCATATCTTTCAGATCCATTGTTTCTGATATATTTAACTGTTATGTTTGGTTACAAACTATATAACAAAAACCAGCTGTTGGAGACAAATTCCTCCCACATGGGGAATGCTACCTGGACATAGATACAGATTTCCTTCTGAAGGAAACTAATTTTAAAACCATAACAAACCTGAGTAGGTTTTTTTTTAGAATTGATACAGTTCCTTTTTTTCTTCCAGAAGTCTTCTGAATTGTAACTCTTTCTCTCCTGCTTGTTTTTAGTGCTTGCTGAACTTTACATCCTGCAAATGTGGGATGAATTAGTCTAGTATAATGCATGTAGCACTTTTACTTACATTGCTGCTTTGCTACAGTCTTCATAGGCTTTTATATCATTGTACAATTGCTTATTTATCAGACTGTGGTACTGGCTTTACTTCCCACATATACGTGACTCAATAGGTTAAAGCACAATAGAGATTTATCACCAATTTTTTTTATTTTCTTCTTTTTCCTGGAGATATGAGATGCTGACTTAATAATTTCTACCTCTTTTACTTGCTTACTGCCAAACAAAGCTTTGAAACTGTTTGTATAGGTCCATCTTACAAAGCTTTAAAGCTCACTTTAATAAAAATAAAAGCTGAGATACTCAAATACCAACCGCTCTGTATCATTAAAAAGAACAACAGATTGGCCACTCTGCTGACTAGTTTTGTGGGTGTTTCGGGAGGCAGGGGAGATGTTCTCAAATTGCAAGAACTAAATATGTCTCTGAAAAATGGAGAATATCGTCACTTTCAAAAGGTTCTTCATTTTCCATTTCATCACATAATGGAATCCTGTACAAGCTTCTACTAAAGCAGCATTAATTAGGCTCCAAAGGAATATATGAAAATGCCAGATGTCAAAGTAGAAATATTAGCAAAGCTGTTAAATTCATGAACAGAGGTAAGAATAGCTCTTAGCGTAAAATATTGTGTGTTTAATTCACTAACAGGAATTGCAGAAATGGTAGGTTTATTTTAGTTGAAGATCTGCCTTGGAGAACTGATTCTGCTAGTGGAGACTAGAAATCTTTCCATAAGTCCCAAGAGCAAATAGCTATTTAATTCTTGCTAAGTTTTAAAATTATTTTTGCTGTATGTTTCTGAAAAATGTTGCTGCTAACAATGAAGTGAACTTAAAACACCTGCAGATAAAGTAAAATTCAGGCAAAGTCAAATTCTAATTTGACATAAACATGCTGAACTCCAAAGCAGCATTGAAATTGTGCCTTTTTACACAAGATTCCTGCTTAATATATAATATCTGCATTATATTTTTGTTTTTAAGGATCTGCAAATACTTTGCCATTACCAGTTATCCCACCATGATTTCTTAAGCAGGCAGGACCTTAGTATGCTCCATGCAGAACTTCAGTATACTCTTGTCCCATTTGGCTTTCTACAAAATTTACGTGTCTGACTTGCAGAGGGATACAAACCTAGTGCTGCTGCCATTCACATAGATGATGTCCCACAGAAGAATAAGAAATGTAGGAAAGTGTCCTGGAATTCTGTCTACTTCAGAAAATCTTTGCTATTTCAAGGTGATTACTGAGTTAGGATGGTCCCCTTCTAGCCATAGTCAGGAGCCCCTGTGTGAGTTCACCCCACCCACAGACCTGCTTCTGTCAAAAAGGATGCCTACACAAGAAAACTTTTGTGGAGTCTAAATCTGAGGTGTGCCTTTGCAGCTTAGAACAAACATAGGAAGACTAAAAACCAGCATCTTGCATAAAACTTTATGTGACCACAGATTTGAATTAATAAAATCATGCCTAGATGATAGTAATCTGTGTTTGACCTTCACTAAATACAATGTAATGACCTGAAATGCAAATTCTGTCTGTGAATGTTTGGAGCATTAAAACAGAATTGCACATTTACAGAATGGCTGAGGTTGCAGACAACTCTGGACATCGTGTAGTCCAACCCCCTGCTGAAGCAGTCACTGTGATCAGGTTGTCCAGGATCATGTCCAGAGAGCTTTTGAATATCTCCAAGGATGGAGACTCCACAATGACTCTGGGCGACCTGTGCCAGTGCTCAGTCACTCTCATGTGAAAAAATGCCTCCTGACGTTCAGAGGGAACCTTCCTGGGTTTTGTGCCCATTGTCTCTTGCCCTGTTGATGGACACCAGTGGAAAAGACAAAGGCTCTGTCTTCTTTACTCCCATTCATGAGATATGTGTATATATGGATAAGATCCCCCTAAAGCCTTCTCTTCTGCAGGCTGAATAGTCCCAGATCTCTCAGCCTTTTCTTATATGAGAGACGCTCCAGTTCCATCATCATCCTCATGGGCATGTGCTGGAGTAGAGGGAAGGATCACCTCCCTCAACCTGCTGGCAACACCCTTCCTAATGCAGCCGATGATACTGTTAGCCCTCTTGGCTGCAAGGGCACGTTGCTTTGTCATATTCAACTTGGTGTCTGCCAGGACTCCCAGTCCTTTTCTACAAAGCTGCTTTCCAGCTGGTCTGTCCCAGCCTGATGCGGTGCCTGGATTTATTCCTTCCCAAGTGCAAGATTTTGCATTTCCCTTTGTTGAACTTCAAGAGATCCCTGCCAGCCCGTTTCTCCAGCCTGTTGAGGTCCCTCTGAATGACAGCACACCCATTCGATCTATCAACTGCTCCTCCCAATTTGTATCATCAGTGAACTCTCTCAGGGTACACTCTGACCCATCTACCATATGATTCATGAAGAGGTTAGGTAGTATTGGCCCCAGTATCCTCTCCTGGGATACAGCACTAATGACTAGCCTCCAGATGGGCTTTGTGCCGTTGATCACTACACTTTGAGCCCAACAGTTCATCTAGTTTCCAAGCCACCAGTTATCTATCCCATACTTCATCAACTTGTAACAAAGCTAAACTGAAGAAGAATACTAGGAACAATTTTTTACAGCAGTGGACTATCTTTAAGACTCTTTCTTACTGAAATCTATTTTATCAAGAGATCAGAAACTGGTATATGGATTAATATTCTAATATATATAAAATATGTAAATCAACTTTTGGAAGCCATTTTTTGCTGGCATTCTGAGGGTTCATGGTTCTTAACTAGAACTGTTTATTCTAATGAACAATTTTTAAAGCCATGTGTCTGACCCTTGACATTTGTTTGTTTTGCAGAATGTATGATGTATTTCCAGTGCAACCAACAGACAAAAAGTAAAGTGTTATCCAGAAAACACTGCAGTTTGCTAAGCCAGTTCTATTGCATTAACTTATATGATTAGCCTTTAAAAGTTCTAACAACAGAGCTTTGAATATGAGCTTTACATTGACAGGCACTTTATGGAAGTTCTGTATATAATTTAACAGGGACTACATTGTCTAATGCACTTAAGTCCTTTGTATGTTATGAGGAAAGCAGCATTAATAGAAATGCAAGTTCCCTTCATTACCATGCATTTCATGGGGGCTACTATTATTTAATTATATTGCAAGAATAAAGTGATAGAATTTTTCAGTGTGGTGTTATTTAGTCTGTTGTACTAAGAGTGGACAAGAGTTTATATTCTAAAATTTAGATGTACAATTATTTTTGTCTCAAGTATTTACTGGATTGAGACTGATTTGCCCATACTCATTTTCTCCTGCTGAAGCACTTCTTTTTGAACAAAGCAATATGACCTTGTCAGTTGAGAAGAACATAGTGTTCAGCTTAAAATCTTTTAGAGCTTGTTGGCTCTGAAATTAAATTACATATTGCACATGAGAGTGTTGTTCTCATGCATATTACAGAGAAAAAGTTGAGAGCATCAGAGATGTTTTTTATTTATCCTATGAATTTGCAAATGCATTTCTGTCATTGTTATGATGATCAGTAATGCTACCACCTGGAGCTGTACTTCATGTCTCATTTCTCATTTTTCTCAGAAAGCCAGATCTAAAGTTACATAAAGAAATTACTTAGGGGTATATAGTTTGGGGGGAAAAAAAAAAATCTAGCCCTCATAGGTTGTTAATAAAGACAGAAAATACTGCAAATCATGAACTGGGATGTTCCAGTGGGAAGGCAATTTTGAAAGACAGGAAAAGCAGCATGGATCTTTAATATACTGATAAATTTAAATCCAGACATATGGTACTGGGTAATTTGATTCAAATTTTTATGTGCTTGAAAGTGATGATACTGATTATTTTTTAGAAACATTTTAAAAATCCCATTTCTATTGTGCTATTCTTTCACTGAACAAGCTGCCTATTTGTTCAGGTTAAGGAAAAAAGAGGAGGAGGGAGCTTATATAACCATGCACCCATGTCTCATGCAAATGTTTAGAATAGCTTTGTGGAACTAGGGCTCAGATTTCCTGGCTTTCTTTCATGTTGAAACTAGATTATATGGCAATGTTTTTCAAAAGGTTCTGTGATAGAGCAGTGTAGCAAATAGCTTTTTAGCTATTGTACTCTCTTGTCAGTCTATATTATCAGCAAGTATGGCAGACTCCATCAGTTTGTGTCTGTAAAACTGGATCTAGATTATTTTATGTCGTAAATTTCTTTGCCAGTTGACCTGGCCAAATTAAAAGTTGCATGGCAAAAGTTAGGTTCTCTGTTTTGTTGCATATACTAAAAATGTCCATTTTCTGCCTGGCATTGACAACCTTAAATCTGGATGGAAGAGTGATAGGAAATAATTTACAAAAGGAGGAGCCAGCTGTTAATTTCATATCCTGAAAAAAGAAAGTATCTTCACTGTATTGTTTTTCTAAAATTTTGACTCTCATTATTGTTTGAGGATGCTGCCTAGCACTCCAGGAAATAGATGGAAAGTTTCCCATGACTATGGGTATTGGATTGACCACTTAGTTGGAAGGCAGTAAGTATTCAGGAATGTCTGGAGTCATGATATGCTGGGATATATCCATTTGCTGCTTTGCTTTGTTGTAGAAATAAATCAATGCTCATTTAATGCTTGCTCCAGACTCTACCAAAGTTAATATAACAATGATATTGACTTCAATATTCTTTGAATGAGAGCCTGGAGCAGCAAATTAATCATAGAACCACACAGGGTGACTGTGAATCTACCTTAAATTGGGGTCCACTCTTCAGTGGCTAGAAACATCAGACCACTGTTTGGAGTGAAGCAGTAATTTCAGGTTTTAAGTGGCCAAGCAAGAAGAGCAGCTAAGTAATTACTAACTTTTCTTTGGAAGTGATTTGCTATAATGAATATTTTACCTTTAAAAAGACAGTGTCTTCAGTCCCGAGAAAGAATCCTGTTAAGTGACAGTTCCTCCTTTTACTGTTTCTCCCCCCATCATTTTCTAAAAGATTTCTTGTAATTTTGTGAGGCTGAACCTAGGTCTAGTGGACCAGCAATTATCTCATACAGAGAGAGTCAGTTTCACTTTCAGTGCAATTAGGAAATGACACCAAGAGTGTGTGTAGTTTCCTCCTAATGCAAGAGAGATCAGGCTACACATTTGATCAGTTTTAGCCTTCCTTTGCCTCTGGCTCTGTGGAGCTGAGGGGAGTAATGGACCATGAAAGGAAGGAGGTGACACACCAGAAAACGACAAGACACACTATTTCCTGTGTCCTGCCTCCTGGCAAATGTCTATCAGGATAAGTAAATATGTGCAGCTCCGCTAGCCTGTGAAATATTCAGTTGGCAGGGTTTAAAGTCTCTAAATCAACATAGCCTGTCTTTACTGTCTTGAAGGTAAGAAAAAGCTCCCATTTAAAACAAGATCAGCAGCCAGAACTGAGGGCTGTGGTGACCATGCTGTTCCAAGATTTCAAATTTCAGCTAGAAGTTCACTGTCATCTGCCCACCTGGCTCAAGAAGACGTATGAGCATTTACCTGATGAACACACACACAAATGAAAAAGTATGTCCAAAATACATGCCAAAAGTTGAGTTCTTGCATGATTGGAAGTACAAATCTCTCTTTAACATGAGTGCAGGTAGACTGACAGTTCTATGAAATGAAATTCTCTCTTTACCAGTCAAAGCATAGGAGGTGATGATACAGGCTTTCGTTATGTTGTTTTGCCATGACACTTCAAATAAAGTCAGGAAAGCTTGTTTGGGAGGAAGTCTTCATTAGTATAGTATACATTTGCACTGAATCTGTGTGATTAAGACTGATAATCTAGCTCTTATTAAACATAAAATTCTAAAACTACCTCTGTTATGGAAGTTGTATTTCTATAAACATCTCTCTAAAATCAGTTCCCTATTCTTGAAGACAAGTGTCTATAACAAACAGAATTATTTTTCTCCAGAAAGTCCCTTTATCATTTCCCCAAACTCATATGCTACATGAGCATTTTATACATGTTTGAATATTTGCACTTTCACAGTTATTCTGTCCTTTTCACTCTTTGCACATTGTAGGCACATGCTTTACAACACATTTGCCTTTATCTCCTTCTGATACTGTGCTGATCTATCTTAGAAACACTAACATTTCTTGAGAAAAATGTAAATCAGGGGAAAATCAAGAAAGCCTAAAAAATTCCGGTCTCAATAGGGTGCAACTTTAGTCTGTACAGTCTTCATGGAAGTTCTTCTTGCACTGTTCTTACATACTTCCCAATCTTAACAGCTGGAGATAGGATTTCATTGCAATGTGTGTGTGAAAGGTGATAGTAAAAAGATGGACTAGGGAGGCATGTGCTTTGTCTGCTTGATTCAACAAAGACAATAACTTAGATGACTAAATCCAGGTCTCAAGGTAAGGATGTCATGGGTGAAAGGGAAGGGAAAGTACGAAGCTTTTTATTTACTATCATTCAAAAGTTGATTAATTTCATTTCAAATTAAATAAAATTTATTTTGTGTGTGTGAGGGGAGATATTGTCAATCTTTGGGGATCTTGCTATATAGAGAAGGTGTAACCAATGACCCCATCGATCTCTGGCCAACTCATTATCCCATCACACAACAGTTGACCTCAATGTTACCATAGGGTAAATCTGAATAATAATCATATTTGCAGGAGCAGGATGCAGCATACAAAAATTAAAGAAAAGCAAAGCTTACTCTTGTAGCACTTTTCTAAAAGCTGGAAAAAAAGTTCACTATCAATCTCCCTTTTGTTCATTCTCTAAAGGGGAAATCCTGGAGAGAGAGGCTCAATCCCAAGAATACGAACCTGTGATAGCAAAGATAGAGGTTTTTTTTTCTTTTAGACGGATAGCACAGCAAAAGGAAAATGGAATATTATTCACTCTCAAAAAAGTCATGTGAAGGAGAAATGACAATTTTTACTCCACTTAAGGGCCTTTTGGCTAGTGCACTCAACTGTATCAGTCAGTGTCAAATCAAGACCAGAAGCTCAATGGAGTGGCCACATTAAGCTCAAATTTAGAGATTCCCTCTGTGACATTTAATGCCTTGAGACTCAGGCCAGACCCTTGGCTCCCTGTGGCGTATTTCCTAGTTGCACTCATGGAAGAGGGGGCAAGCAGAAAGTTGCACAAGGACACTTTAAAGTGCACGTGGAAAGATCTCTCAACTAGCACAGTGAAAGGGTGTGCCAGCTGGATCCACAAGCTCCGTATGGCTTGTCTTGTGCTTTGTTCCTGACACCTACATTGGTCTTCCCATCTGCAAATTCCCAGTACTCCCCTCACTCATCAGGTGTTTCTGAAACATTTCCCTCGTGATTGTAGAAAAGAAGTTGAGAAATCTTTTGAGAGCAACAATTAGTGATATTACATGGTAATGCTGTCAGTTAGGAGTGACGGAAACTTTCAGCCTAGGAAATTGGCCTCCTATCCTGAGAAGTTCCTCAAGGTCCTGCTCTGTTCTTACCACAGACTGGAAAAATCTTTGTGTGAAGGTATTAGATTTTCTTAGAGTAACAGTTTTAAGATTTCAAAGTTTGAAATGTAACAGCTTCTTCAAATGTGATGTCTGTTGATGTAAGTTGATGCTTTGTTGTGTCTTGTTGAGGGTGTCATATGTGTATGAGAAACGTAAAGCTGTGTGAATGTAATGATCCTGCTCCTTGTTTTAGTCAGGATCAAAGCATTCTGTATACTCTATTGATCAAGAAACTTCTCCTGGACAAATCTAAAATATGGAAAATAAGGATGGGTAAAGCCTAGGACCACAGTAATTGCTAGCTTAGAAGTCTAAAAAGTGCAAACAAAATGGTGCAAAGTAGTATTCAAAAAGGCTTATTGCTTAAAGCAGTGGGGTCCTCCAGGATGTTAAGTGTCATGCCTATGTCTCATGTTAATCATTGTGGGGAAATAAACCCTAAGACAATGGAAATAAGCTTCATTGTGCATGAAAGGTGCAAAAGCCTTGCATAAGGCAGGAAACTTGCAATGGATATGACAAACTGATTCTTTACACACCCTGAAATTTCTTAATGTGCTGAAATTCTGTGACAGGAATCTTAAGAATGCTGAGAAACCCAGATACCCTGGTGGTGAGGACTATTGGAATAGTGGGAATATTTGGATTATAAAGTTTTTTGGAAAAAACAAGACTATTGCACAACAATCTCTTCCCTATAGCTGCACTGATGATGCCAGTGTTTATGAAGACCTTTCCATACGTTCTCCAAACATTGTTTTCTAAATCAACAATGGCTTGCATGCTGAAGGAGTGAAAGACTTTTAAGAGCACAAAGATTAAGGTAGTTCTGTAATTTTGGTCTGAGTGGGATATGAGCATTGCAAGGGGACACTTGGTGCCAACAATAAACTGATGATGATGTGCAACTGAAATTGTTCAGCGTTTTGGATCATTGTTATGTGTTTCCAGGGGGACTACTACATTGATTAGCAGGACCTTCTTCTGGGAGAGGGAGTAGCTGCTACCTGCTCAATAAAATATGCTTCTATTGTTGTTTGCAATTCTGCAAATACCAATAATGTGTTGCTATTCTTGCTTCTTAGAAAAAGCAATAAATTTACTTGCCTGAATTCAGCAGATACTTAGATCATCACAGGTTAAGATTTCATTGTCAGCAGGGAACAACTGATATACTGCTTTTATTAAGACATTAAGGAAACATTTTCTGTCTCTCCTGATAGTTATACCATATTTTAACATATTCTTAGCAGAAAAGGACTTCTGAAACTCAAATCTTGTGACTCTATCAGAAAATTAATGTCAGCCTTGTAGAGTTGTTTCTTATTTGCAAAAAAACAAGTTTTGTGGGGTTGTAGGTTTTTTTTTTGGTTGGGAATGAATCCCTTTTTGTAGGTGATACTCAATATGGGATTTTTAAGATGGGATTTGAAGGAGTACCAGCTTGATTTCAGCCACTTTTAACTTTTCTAGCTTTTAATATTTGTTTGGTAACTTTCTGGATTTGATTTATACACAGATACTATATAGAATTAATGTAGAAAGTTACATAAATCCTTTGTAACCAGTGCAGGTCCATACAGAGTGCACTGGACCTGCTTAATCTTGAAGTGGAAAAGACATGAGTAAATACAGTAAGGTCTTAGTCTGAAAAAGTGTAGAGTCTTGTAGGAAAAATGCAAATAAAGCTATTGTCATGTTCTACACAGCCATCTTCAACTGTAAACCTGTAAGAACTTTAAAACCTGAAAGCTTTACTAAAAGAAATACCAGATAGCCTATTATAACCTTTGGCAAATTTTTGTTTCTTCCAGTTCACCAAAATCATCTTTCCTTTCTAGTGCCAAAGTGCCAGCACTGAATCCTACTATGCAAAAAAAAGAAACATTCATGCATACTTGTCTGGTTGAGAAGAGTGGATATTAGCTATCTAAACTATCTCTGCATAAAGATATTAAGAAAGCCTGGGAGTAAGGAAACAAAAGAACTATTATAATAAGCCTCATGGTAGTAGTTCATTTGATACAGAGTCCAACTGCTATTCTACCAAAACATGTAAAACTATGATGTTAATAGGATGACCTACTTTCAGAGGAATCTCTTTCATTTGCTGATCAAATATCAAAAAAGTTTAGAAATAGGAAAGGTCATAGCCCTTTGGAAAATGATGTTTAAAAATACTTGACATAAACTTGAAATTTACGTTGCTGTAAAAATATACAAATACCACATAATTTCAAATGAGTAGGTAATTAGTAAATTACATTGATAGGCAATGCAATCAACAAAACTCATAGGATATATGTTATGACGTCATTGATTCTCCACAGAGCCTCCTCTGATTCATTTGCACACTAGTTATCTCATCAGCAGGCTTTTACTTTACAGGTCCATGACAGAAATGACTTAAATTATTAAAGAATAAAGCTAAAAGTATCCTTTTTTTCCTTTTTGTTGAAATAGAACAAGTTAGTTAGCTTTTAGTCTTAGAGGTATTTGAAATGTTTTAAGGTATCTATTGCATATTAATTAATATTTATTAATTAATATTTATTGACTGAGTTCTTTTCTTCAGATTCCTTCACATTTTTCTTTCTAATTTTGAAATCAGACTGTTGCTGAGGTTAACAGAAATCTGTTCAGTAGCTTTTCATGGTTTTTTGAAACAGTTCTCATCTTTTCTACAATTCAGTATAATTTTAATACAGATATATATCACAGCCACATTTGAAGCAAGTACATTTTCCATTCCTAAATACGCTGACATTGAGATAAGGTTGCTCTGTTCACTGCAGCTACAGGGAGTACAAAAGGCACCTGAAAGACATACTCTGAAAGAGAAATAACTTATGCTGCATGTTAGTCATTAGGTTGACAATGCTAGCTGAGTAGAGAAAGGAACTATTCAAGAGAAAATTTTACACTGGAGAAAAAAAATCACTTTCCTGAAGGTTTAGTGAGGACCAGATATTATGATAGCAGAGCTTCACATGACGAAGGGTCAAGAAATAGAGAAGAAATTGTCAGTGCTGTGACAAGAAAGCACATGAGGCCCCAGAGTTAAACTCTTAGGTGCCTGCCTGTGAATTTTCGACATCCACCTAATTTTCCAAATTTCTGTGAATCCAGACTCTTCTTCCAGTTGTGTAAGTTATGGTGGTGTGTCAGGTAGCATATCTGATTTTATCATGGAGCTGTTACAGAACAGGGGCATCTAGTCTTGGCCCAGTTTTACCAATAGCATAAACAAGAATATGTCCTAATGTAGATGCTTGCAATTGGCAATACAGACCAGTATTATTTTTCACATCATGGTAGTATCCGCCTTTATGCCTAATTTTGTGTCAAATTAACTCTTGAGTCTCACTTCTGCTTTGCTTTTTTCTTCAGTAAATTTGGGTTCCAGGTGATGCCCACTAGACATGTGATAAATTGTAGATGACGTGTGCGTGTGAGTGTGTATACAAACGCACTATGTAATACACTTACATTGTGAAAGGCCTAGATGAAAAACTTCGTGCTTAAGATGCTAGAATAAATTTCAGGAAAATAGTTTTCAGTTTGGTTATTAGTTATATCAAAACATTGCTGTGTGACAGGTTGCTTGGTCTGGGACGTTCAGTCTAGCTGGACAATGTGAATTTCTGAACCCTCCTGAATCAAATAAGGTTTTGTTGCTGGAATTTCTCAGATTGGTTTTGAACTCCACACTCAATCTCCCCCCTTTCCCCAGTGCTCTCTGCTACATTTATCCTCCATTTTCCCAAGCTAGCTACTGCCCCAAATGACAATATACATGTCATATACTTCAAATCTATGATCTCAGCAGGTTACTCCGTGTGTTACAAGCTGCGTAAGTCACTGTTTGTGTGTAGCATGTACCTTAAAGAACACGTATTAATAAGCACATAGACAGCACTTTCCCTGCAGTATTCTGAATAGAATCAAACAATTTTGGTCTTGGTTATATTTTTGTGGTGGTTATTATTCTGCATGTGTGTGACGTTGTGTCACTTTGAATTGTCAAAGATTTTGGAAGTAATCAATTGATTTTCAGTTATCTGCCTGAAAAGTCTACTAATTTAAAAAAAAATTTAAAAAAAATAAAAGCTTTTTCCATTTCTTCATCTCCTTGTGGTGGTCTGAAAAATGGCATTTCCAGCAGCGCTCTTCTGTTTGCCATAAAAGCCTTGTTTGATTTATGATAAATGTTAATTGCCTTCATTTAGCTTCCAGCCTGTCCAAGTAAGTGCTCTAGGACAATAAATGCCACGCTCATTCAAGCACACTGTGTTCAGAATATTATCTATTAAAGCCACTGTGGATTAAATGAAGCAGATAATATGTGATGAAATGTTTATTTTCTTCTTTTGGCTCACAAGACAAGTATGCATTACTACAGTGCTAGATGTCTTGCCTGAAGGAAGAGAGTTCCTTTGCAATTGTGTGGCTCTAATGCACTGCTTCATTTCTTTACACTGCATGTACATTATTTTTTTGCCAGTGGAGCAGGAAGACAAACACTTAGCTGGAGAATGTGGCGCTGTGCTCCCTCCACCCCGCCCCGCTTAAGCCATAACCACCAGTGGGAGTTGTGATGGCTGCATCCAGTTTACTTTGGACTTTGGGGGACAGATGGCAACATGGTAGCCAAGGGGTGACCCAGACATCTTGCTGGTATGCAAATATGACTATACGTCAATCATCTTACTCTATAAGTGCCCAGGCCCTTCAACAAGCCCAGGGCCTGTTGAACTTTCCTGCATGGCAGTGGGCTGCATGCCAGGGTGTCCCCTTGAGTAGGGATGCCTCTCAAGGTTACTCCTCGAGGTTGAGAGATTCCTTGCCACAACAGATTCTCGGAAGTGATTAATAGCATGCTGAACTTTGAAATCTTAGCTAAGTGATATAAAGGATTGGTTGCGCGTATATAATCCCTTAGACATAAACCATTGATGAAGTCTGGGACTCAAAGTGGATCCAGCTGCACCTAGATTCCTCTCTGAAAAGGAGTTTAGAATGCAAGAGGGTCCTTTCTGAAACTCATGACTCAACAGGAGGGTGTCCCTGACAGTTTTGTGTGACCCTGTCCTCTATGCAGTAAATAATCAAGTGTACCTTGCCATCAAATCTTATTAAACCACTGTTGCATTTACCATTGAACTCTGTTAACTCACTGCTTTATATCAATAAAGCATATTGTTGCTTCTCTCTTACAAGTGAAGTGCATGACTCCATCCATGACAGAGAAGAAATACATGTTCTCAGGGCAAAATATTGTTGTAACCTGAGGTGAAGCAAACTGGGAAAGCATTGCATTCAAATGAAGAATGCACTTTTAAAATCAACAGCAGTGCCCCTAAAACAGAGAAATGATTTTATCAGTGTGTTTTCTCACCCAGTAGAGAGGAATGAGAATCTTTTACTGCATTTGACTAAATACACCCAATATCCTCTTAGAATTATGAAAACTCATAATACACTCCTTTCATGTCCTTTTTTTTTAGATATTTTGCCTCAAGCGACTTGGCTTCAAGTAAATCCATCATGGAAAAGTATCAGCAGTGACACCTCCACTGCTGCACTACATGAAGAAAGATTAGAGGCTGCGATCATTGCAGCTTCCTCACAGTGTCGTTACCAACCTTCCCCAACCTCAGGCAAACTCAGAGACACCATTTAACATCATGATTCCCTATAAGGCTTTCTTAGAATATTTTAATTATCTTTGTTCTAAGGCAGGCACAGAACTTCTGTATCTGCTTCTGCATCTGTACCTGTATCTGCATCTGTATCTATATCCCTTCCTCTCTCTCTCCCCTCATTTAATCTCATCTCTCTCTCCCTCTCTCTTTCTCTCATATCTATATCTACATCTATATCAAGCTATATATAATCTCCGTAGTCTCTATCTCATGCATGTACACGTATACATATAACTATAGCATCTCTCTGTCTTTATCATCTCTATCTACTCTGTTATCTTTGTCTCTATTTTTATCTCCATCATCTCTGTATCTCATCTATATATGCATGTATGTATACATATATCTATAGCATCTGTATCTATATCTATACATCTCTGTCTATATATTATCATATTTTCTTTTTCATTCTTGGACCATGTTGATACATTAAGTAAACTGGCGTTAGTGGAATGCAGAGAAATTGGCAGTCAACACAAAACCAAACAAGTCAGTTTGGCAAGTATCTGTCTGAGACATTGTAATACAAAAAGTATTATTCATTTCTAGCCAAGAGATCAAGATTGGCCCTCTTTTTAATCTCTCTGTCATTTCTTCAAAACAGGCCTTTTAAAAGGAAATCATGGGATTTCCATTGGTGAATATCATGTAGTTGGTGGTTTACCACTGCTGTTACCGAATGAGAAATGCTGAAAACTGAGGTCTGCATTTTAAAAATATTGAACATAAATGGAAGCAACAAAATGCACATACAGAGCAAAGGTAAATAAACTGGATTGCTATATAAGTATGTACAGAAGTCCTTGGGCTGGTGGGAGCAATTCAGTTGAAGTGTACCTTGATTTTTGCAGGCAGAATAAATACTTCCTGTTTTTTGTATTTATGTTTTAATATATTTCCCATTCTCCTTTTCTGCCTGAGGGTAACCCCCCCCCAAAAAATTCCAGCCCTTAAAGACTGTGGTATGTTTCACAATGTTATTGTCATGAAAGAAATAATTAGGAAGGGTTTTTTCCTAGCCACTTAAAAAGCTTTTTGACATGATTAATGATCCTCTTTCTTTTTTTAGTTCAGAGGGGAATTAACTGCCATGTTGAAGCATTTGTGGTTTGAAATTTTGCTTATGTATGGTTATGTCTGTGTTTACATTTTTTAAAATATAGTTGTGATACCTGTGCTCACTATATTCAGCTTTTCTCAATGTTCCCTTCGCCTTCATAGACTGACATGTTTGTACTAGTATTCTTGGTTCCTGTAATAAGATGAGTAGTGATACAGACCTGTCCATGATCTTCTCTTTTAGTGCATGTTCTTCTTTCTGTATGCAAATGTGTTCACAAATTTTTACAAAAAAAGTCCACTGTTTTTTCAGAAAGTGTTTTGCCATGAGTTAAGTTTCCTTCTGGGTGAATTTAACACTGCAGCCAATCTGTGCTCGAGAGGTGCAAAATACTATGGAAGAGGTTATAAAGACAGATCTCAGTCTATGCCATATTCATTGCAGAATGTGCTTGAGCACCTTGTCTGTGTATTTAGCAGCATTTTTCTGGCAAGCAAAGAGAAATCTATCGCACACCTTCTCTTTCAAAAGGTCAAACAGAATGTCATTTGACTTTATCTTTCATAGGAAAGTAATGTTATTACATTTTTTTAAACAGACATGTAACAGCTTTTGTGTTCCACTTTTTCTCTACCACAGTGTGCCTACTAATGCTGTAACTGTTTCCTTCTGTGCAAAAGCATACATTTTATTGTGAAGTTTGGGAGTTTGTCTGGTTTTCACTTTTTTTCAGTGAAAATGTGTTTGGTAAAACTATGAAGTTATTTTCAGATAAAGAGGATATATCATATAGCTCAAAATGCAGCTGTTTGTGTGGTCCGCTGCCCTCGCAATAGATATTAATGACAGAGGAGAACCCCTGGCAGGCTTTGACTGATGTGCTTTGGCAATTTTCCTGTAAGATTTGCTGTGTAAGGTTTTCCAGTGTTGACATCCTGGTGTTCAAGGTTTTGGTCAATCAAGATTTCTACATGAAGTCAGTACAATTGTCAGATGTAGTCAATAGTTTTAGAGAGCATACTGTTGTATTTGAGCTTTGGGTCCTATTCTTCCCATGCCTTATTATACAGCAAATATATTTCCCTATAAATCAAGCTTTCTTTTCATGTCTCTGACAAACACATGGTGCTATTGCTAAAATATGCTAGTTATTGGGTATGACCAAAAGTCTTTTCGCAGGATTTTTTTTTTTTATATTTTTGCAATGTTTGCATAATAAGACATAATTGATTAATGATTTTGGCTTTCTGTCTTCTGATCAGGTTATATCAAAAACTTACTTACCTATGCTCAACTTTAATCATGCTGTGGCAGACATGTTTGAAGACCACCTCACATTTGGTGTTTGAATGCCTCCTGACAGGTACACTAAAAGGCAAAACAGTTTCTTCCATTGTTAATATTATCTCAAAAGATGATGCATGAAATCAATACGCATAAAATCTGTTTTCATGAACTTACTCTTTAGTAAGGCTTTTGGTTATCCTTATTGGCTTATCTTCTTAATAGGAGAAACTGGGGGTATAAGATGTTTTATAATACTTGATTTTGAAGTTTTTGAGACCTTCATATTCTGGGTTTTTTTGTGGCACATGAGAATAGGACCAAGGTATGTTTTTAAATTCTAATGGAAAAATAAGAGGGAGAAATGTACTCTGCCCCCATTGATAGCTTCATCATCACTGCACTGATCTGGATTTGAGTTTTTAGCTCAACCCAGGCAGCACAAGCGTTCCTGTGTCCCAGTCACTAGAACACAGGCTCTTCTAGTCTCCTTAGCAGCCAGAAAATCTTTTCATACTGACTTTAACGGAACTGATGTGAAGTCTTGGCAAAAAAAACCCTAATGTGATGAGGAGAAAAACTAGCTCTTGTGAAAGTTCCCAGTAGGTGTAGCAGTACTGCTTCTTAGAGCAAATTATTTTGATTACTTTTTCTACTTGGGTTTAAGAGACTGATTTTAAGGCTTTGAAATGGTAATGGCTAAAGAGAAGCACAATCAGTCCAGAATTTGGAGAGCTCTTGAAAGAATTTGTAGATGTGGGTGGAAAGCATTTGGGAACCAAAGGCACCAATTTTGCCACAGGTTTTATACTGAATTTTAGATAAATGAGTTTGTTTCTCTCTGAGACTTAATTCAGCATCTGTAATATTTGTCAAACTCTCTCGCTCTTAATTTATGTATTGTGTGATTAAAGATATATATGATTGTGAAGTGCTTCAGCACTACGGGAAGGGAGTGACAAATTGACAGTGCAAAACATTACTAAGTAGAAGAAAGAAACAACAAAAATTTCTTACCTGCCATGAGCTCTGGAGCATAGAGTGACTTTGCAAAAGAATATCTCTCTCAGTCTCACAGACAATTTGCCTACACTAATTTATTTCCCTTCATGTGCATGCACATAATTCTCAGATGGCTGTTGTGACCAGAAATCAGAGAAAGGAGATTCTCACGTAAGCATGCATTGAAACTAGATAGCTTTTCTTTTTGAGAGAGCTGTCTATTCATTTCTGGTGGAAGCTGACTGGTACTGAGCATGTGGGGTGAGCTAATCCAGTATTTTCTGTTCACTAGTGACCAGTTTAAAAGTATATATTTAAGAAGTGAAGTAGCTATGCTTAGCTATGCATAAATAATAATCTCAAGGAGACCTGCTGATCTCAGGAACCAAGCAGTTTTGCAGGATCAGGATTTTGGTGAATTGGCTTTTCACAATAGTACTGTTAATATCATTCTTACTCTATACTATGAAACTATTGGGAATTAATTTTTTTAATCCCATGACTCAGAAATTTTCTCCTTCCCAATTACTTTGTACATTAGCATGACACTACAAAGGACGAAATACCACAACATAATCAGGAAGCATTTGTGCATCTATTATATGCTCACAGTTACTCCCCTTGGAATACACTTATTGTCTTATACACACATACCTACATTCTATTTGTATGTTACTGTAGGGTTTGGCGTATGCATTGGGGACATATTTACATTTGACAGATACAATCTGGGAGATTGCTTCAAGATATGAAATCCAAATACTGAAATTCTGTGTGTGCATCTCAAGGTTTCTTTTGATTCCTCTAGGTATCTAAGTTATCTGAAGCAATTCAGAGAACAATTCTATGAAATTTAATGATTAAAAAGATAACTTAAAATTAGATAGTAAACTAGAAATCTTCATTTTTAGCAATCTGCATTTTCTGTAAACTACATTCTTTCAAAAAGTTTGTATTATTCTTTTTATTACCATTGTCTCCACACTACTGTAGCCATAGTTTATACAAGTTTGAATGATTAATCAGACCATTCTGTTTTATCTTGTGGCAATTGATACCAGCCACTTGCTGTCCATTTCCTATACCTCACTGTGCTGTCAGTAGCACTTTTAAAATGCTTCAACAAACAGGTGCTACCATCTGTAAAACAAAGAGAGTGTGAAAAGGTAACTGGCCTGTTATAGTTTGCATTGCAAGTTGTATGAAAAAAATCAGTCCTGGACTGTCTGATGTGGATGGCCAGTACCATAGTTGCAAGCAAAGCCCACTTTCAAGAAGAATTCTTACAGTACTTTTACATAAAATTTAAGTCTGAAATGCTGACAAATAAAAACAAGGAAGCTCACTAAAGTCTGATAGTATAATGTATGGCTTGTACAAAAGTTTGATTTAACTAACAATGAAACTTTTATTGTGATAGTTAGTCAGAAGTGTTTTCATTTAAATGGCTTATCTTTGGAAATTAATATATTTTGTTCCTTAACAAATATTTTCTGCTTCTCATGTTAAGAATAAAAAGCTGGTAATTGTATGCTTTTTGAAACTGGAATTGTCTGATGGTTATTAAAAATATATATTTCTTAAAAATTATTACTTTGTGCCTACTTTGGAAGAACACGTGGGATTTTGACCAGTTTACTAAGTGCTGGTCAGAACTTTATAATCCTTGTAATAAGCAGGTAAGTTCTATCTGTTAGGAGCACATATTATCCTAATGTGCATTTCATTTTCAAGTGGATAGAAAATTTGATGACAGTGTCCAAATACTGTATGCATGTTGGATATACATAAAATTACACAGGAATAAGAATAAATAGAATAAAAATACTGGCAGTTGTACTCAGGACAACAGGCTTGCTGAACTGAATAGAAGTGTCACGTATGGGATGTTCACAGTTGAAATTATTTTTCATGCAACCAAATCTTCATAGGGGTTATACACAACTGCTCCCATTGTCTTGCTTATTTTATTGCCAGCCATATTTTTTATGAGGAAATTCAATAGCCATTGGTATGGAGGCTACAGAGGATGCTTCAATACAGGAGGTCTAGGAGACCATGTACTGGTATAAGATTTGGGGGCACACCATGCACTTTTATATACCTGCTGAGTAGAATAAGTATGGCCAAAGCCTAGCTTACCAGTCTAATACTCTTTCGTCAAGCTACCTCTTCAGGAAGAGCATGAAAACTGAAGATCAGTGGGGACTTGTGGTGGATTATGAGATCTAGAACCCTGCTAACACAATCTTCTTGCTCTGGAGTCCTCGACAGCAGAGTTCAGCAGTGTTTGGAAAGTGGTCACCTTCCCCCTCCCACTGCACCCAGGTTTTCCATCAGGATTGAATGTATGCAAGGAAGTGCTTACAAGGCACCATTATGGAGAAATCCCCCAAACTCTTTCTAGAAAATCAGCAGCCTGGTGTGCCTCTGTAAAGTGTCTGTATACTAAAGCATGCAGTATGATGAGTTAGAGATCTGTGTGTAGTTGTAGAGCTACTATTATGTTGGGATCAGGCAAATGTGGTGGGATGGCTCGTATGACTGGAGTGTTGCAAAAAAGGGTGTCGTGGTTTAACCCCAGTCAGCAACTAAGCACCATGCAGCCATTTCCCCCTCTCCCCTCCCAGTGGGGTGAGGAGGAGGAAAGGAAAGAAAAAAAGTAAAACTTGTGGGTTGAGATAAGAACAGTTTAATGACTAAAGTAAAATATAATACTAACAATAGTAATAATGAAATTTAATAATAATAATAGTAATGAAAAAGAATATAACACAAAAAGGAAGGGGCAGGGGGCAGAAAAAAAAAAACAGTGATGCACAATGCAATTGCTCACCACCTGCTGACCAATGTCCAGTTAGTTCCTGAGCCACGATCCACGCCTCCCGACCAACTCCCCCCTGTTTATATACTGGGCATGACATCCTATGGTATGGAATACCCCTTTGGTGAGTTCAGGTCAGCTGCCCTGGCTCTGCTCCCTCCCAGCTTCTTGCACACCTGCTTGCTGGCAGAGCATGGGAAACTGAAAAATCCTTGACTTAAGATAAGCGCTCCTTAGCAACAACTAAAACATCAGCGTGTTACCAACATCATTCTCTCACTAAATCCAAAACACAGCACTGTACCAGCTACTAAAAAGAAAGTTAACTCTGTCCCAACCGAAACCAGGACAAAGGGATACAAGCTTTTCAGGAAGGACAGGCTGGGAAGACAAGAAGGGGGAGTTGCCCTTTATGTGAGAGCAGCTGGAGTGCATGGAGCTCTGCCTGGGGATGGATGAGGAGCCAACTGAGAGCTTATGTGTTAAGATAAAAGAGATGACAGCTATAGGTAACATTACAGTGTGTGTCTGCTATAGGCCGCCTGCCAGAAAGAACAAGCGGATAAGGCCCTCTACAGATAGGAGCAGCCTCACATTTGCAGACTCTGGTCCTTATAGGGTCTTCAACCACCCCAGTATCTGCTGGAGGGACAACACAACACAACACAACATAAGCAATCCAGGAGGTCCATGGAGTGCATAAATGACAAATTCCTGACCCAAGTGATAGAGGAGACAATGAGGAGAGGTGGTCTGCTGGACCTCATACTCACCAACAAGGAGGCACCCACTGGGAATGTGAAGATCAAAAGCAGCCTTGGCTGCAGTGGCCATCAGATGGTGGAGTTCAGGATCCTGAGGGGAAGGAGGAAGGTAAAAACACAAGCTCACAACTCTGGACTTAAGGAGAGCAGACTTTGGCCTCTTCAGAGATCTGCTTGGAAGCATTCCAAGGGATAAGGCCCTGGAGTGAAGAGGGGCCCAAGAAAGCTGGTTAATATTCAAGGATCACCTCCTCCAGGCTCAAGAGCAGTCCATCCCGGTGAATAGGAATTCAGGCAAAAATGCCAGGAGGTCTGTGTGGATGAACAAGAACTCCTGGCTGAACTCAAACACAAAAACAAAGCATCGAGAGGGTGCAAGCAAGGACAGGTAACCTGGGAGGAACACAGAGACATTGTCTGAGCATCCAGGGATGAAATTATAAAAGCTAAAGCCCAGCTGGAGTTGAGTCTGGCTAAGGATGTCAAAGACAAGAAGGGCTTCTATAAGTACATAGGCAACAAAAGAAAGGCTAGTGAAAATGTGGGCCCATTGCAGAATGGGACAGGGGACCTGGTTACATAGGACGTGGAAAAGGCTGAATACCTTCTTTGCCTCAGTCTTGCTAGCAACACTGGCCTTCAGGAGTCCCAGGTCCCAAAGACTGGGGGAAAATGTGGAGCAAGGAGGATGTACCCTTGGTGGAAGAGGATCAGGTCAGGGAATACTTAAGCAAACTGGACATACATAAGTCCATGGGTCCTGATGGGATGCACCCACGAGTGCTGAGGGAGCTGGCAGATGTCATTGTGAGGCCACTCTTGATAATCTTTGATCTATCACGGTGATTGGGGGAAGTACCTAAAGGCTGGAGGAAAGCAAATGTCACTCCAGTCTTCAAGAAGGGCAAGAAGCTGGATCCAGGGAACTACAGGTGGGTCAGCCTCACCACAATCACTGGGAAAGTGATGGAGCAGCTAATCCTGGAAACCATTTCCAGGCACATCAACAACAAGAAAATCATCAGGAGTAGTCAGCATGGCTTCACCAAGGGGAAGTCATACCTGACCAACTTGATAAACTTTTATGATGAAATGGCTGGCCTGGTAGATGAGGGGACAGCAGTGGATATTGTCTACCTAGACTTCAGTAAGGCCTTTGACGCTGTCTCCCATAAGATCCCCACAGAGAAGCTGTTGATGTATGGGCTGGATGAACAGACGGTGAAACGGACTGAAAACTGGCTGAATGGCCAGGCCCAGATGATGGTGACCAGTGGCACAATGTCTAGTTGGAGGCCAGTAACTAGCAGTGTAAACCAGGTGCCAATACTGGGTCCAGTCCTGTTCAAGACCTTGGTGATGGGACACAGTATACCCTCAGGAACTTTGCAGATGACACAAAACTGGGAGGAATGGCTGATAAGCCAGAGGGCTGTGCTGCCAGCCAGAGGGATGTACACAGGCTGGAGGAATGGGCTTACAGGAACCTCATGAAATTCAACAAGGGCAAGTGAAAAGTCCTGCACCTAGGGAGGAACAACCCCAGGCACCAGTATATACTTGGGGCCGCCCAGCTGGAAAGCAGCTGGGCAGAGAAGGAACCTGGGGGTCCTGGTGGACACCAAGTTGAACATGAGCCAGTAATGTGCCATTGCTGCAAAGACAGCTAAGGGTGTCCTGGGCTGCATTAGGAGAGGTGTTGCCAGCAGGTGGAGGGAGGTGATTCTTCCCCTCTAGTCAGAGCTGGTGAGGCCACTCCTGGAGTACTTTGTCCAGTTCTGAGCTCCCCAGTACAAAAGAGACATGGACATACTGGAGAGAGTCCAGTGAAGGGCCATGAGGATGATTATGGGGCTAGAGTATCTCTTCTATGAAGAAAGGCTGAGACATCTTCAGGGTTCAGCCCACCCTGGAGAAGAGCAGGCTTGAGGAGAATCTTATTAATGTATACAAATAGCTGAAGGGAGGGCTCAAAGAAGAAGCAGCCAGGTTGTTTCCAGTGGTGCCCAGCAACAGGAGGCAGTGGTCACAAACTGAAACACAGGATGTTCCTCCTGAACATCAGGAAATACTATTTCACTGTGAGGGTGACCGAGTATTGGCAGAGGTTGTCCACAGAAGTTGTGGAGTCTCTATCTTTGGAGATATTCAAAAGCCATCTGGACACAGTCCTGGGCCACCAGCTCTAGGAGGCTATGCATAACCAGGGGGGTTGGCCCAAATGACCTCCAGAGGTCCCTTCCAACCTCAACCGTTCTGTGATTCTATGGTTCTGTGACCTCATGCTAATGGTTAGCAGCCTCGTAGCAGCTGGGAATTTTTTCTGCTTCCAGGCTATGTGTATTCTTTGCCCATTTCTCTCTTTTTGTGCTGGCATGAGTGTTTCTTTTTAAACAGCTTTTCTCCCTCTGTACTTTAGTCTCCTCCCTTGTCACTCCCCACCTTTTATTTGTAAAAAAGTGACATCCTTAACACAGCCCTATTTCTGTTGTCTTGGAAAGCATGGATTTCTTTCTCCACCTGTTCACATTCCAGATCAGCTTTTTCAAAAATGTGTCTTTAGAACTGTGAATAGTATTCAACATGAGATTTTAGCAAGATTTTGGACAGTAGCATTCTGTAATAACCCCTTTCTGTGAAAATTAACTAATAAATTCTACATTTGCCTATTTTTTAGGCACATCATGTTGTTGACATGTTCATCTTGTGATCGGTTATGACACCAAAAGGTTTTTCAAGTATTCATGTTTTTTAAACTCACAGTTTATTATAGTAAGTTTTCTTACAAATTCCTGAGAGAGTGTTCTGTATTTTGTAGAACATATTTAATTCTGTCTTATTCCCAGACCCATCCTCAAGGCAATCATAAGCCCATCCTCAAGGCAATTCAGTTATTTCTGTGTCTGTATTTCAGTATCACCCTGATCCTTTTCTGTATTGAGGATACTTTGTGTCATCAGAAAATTTAATCAGCATGTGCCTCTTTTACCGAAAGGTTACTAATGAAGTTAGGCCAGGCTGGTTCCAAAACAGGCCCTGAGGAGCTCTGCAAGTGACTCTGCTCCACTCTTCTCACTGCACTTTTCAGTATTAATTTTATGCTCTCTCCTTTTATGCAGACCCCTAGCCACTCTGCAGTTCCTTAACTAGTGTCTTCTAATATTTTCTTTGATATGTTTCACTGAAGACATTGAAAATGCAGCTTTGGCTGGACTTCTTAGGCATATGCAGTGCTGTATATCTAAGACCTAAAGAAAATGAATGTAGCCGGGCTTGTGACAACACTATCTAAGTAGACAGGATAATAGGTATATCCTAGCCACTTGTTGGAACAAATAGGTACTTAGCTACTGAGTTTCTCAAAGAACAGCTCCAACCCCATCTGCAAAGTTATTACCTTGAGAATTAATTTCTCAGTGGAGATAGTGCTCTCTCACACAATAAGCCAGTGCAAACAGGAAAGAAGGGAAAATCAGCCCTTGCTAATTGAGCAAGAGAGAATTTTCAGAGTTTTACAAGCAGAACAAGTGGAAATGTAAATGGTGATAATTGGGAGCTAATTATTCCCAGTAGCACTTTATGTACTCTCTGAGATGCATACATGGAAAGAGACTCGAAACAGAAGATATGGTTACTTCATTTTGACCCCTAAGTAAAGGTGTAAGTAAAAATATCCCAAATAGAATATAAAACACAGTTTAATGCTCTGTTCCTGAAGGAATATAATTTAACCTTGGAGTTTTATATAACAAAATTATAAGGTTGATTTTTAGGCATCAGTTATATCTAATTTCTTTTTTCCCCTACCTCTGTGCCCAGGAAAAAAGAGTTTCTGAAGTCTTTTGAAATATATTTTTAAATATTGCATTCATGTAGCATTTGGTCTTGTGGATGTTGATAAACCAGAAGAACCTACGTAGTGTGTGAATCAGTTCATGACAGGTAAATAATAATTTATTTGTTCACTGAAACTCTAACAGAAATCCCAGGGGTGACACAGGGACTCACATAGGAGTTCAGTGTTAAGCTGTGAGCACGTCTATTCTGTTAACTGAAGGCCGACCAAAAATAAGTGTTTCTAAAGAATTTCCTTGCTAACCTGTACAGTAGCACCTACAGTTGAGTGGTGCTTTGATTTTGCATGGCATGAGGGAAGAAGATGAACATGCAGCTCATTTCAGCAGAGGAGTATGAGCACCCACTGAACACCAGTGACAGGTGACACTGCTGTGCCACCCTAAAGGTAAAATCATTTCAGGTGGAAGGCCAATAGGAAGGCCATTAATTTATCCAAAAGAGAAGAATCAGACTAAAAAAGGTAGGAATTATTTTTTTTAAGAAGTACTTACATTAAAAAACTGTTTAAAGTGAAAACTGTACCACCAAAAGTTAATAGGCACCTAGATGGATTTTGGTACAGGCAATCTTCCTGTCTGGGTACTTGACTTCCCTGGTGGTGTGACTTCCATTTTGTGAAATGCTGATGTTTTGGAAAGTCTTTTCACTGCATGTTTTTGAGAGAGGAAGGAGGTGGGAGAGAACAGAATCCACTCCGGAACAGCCACCTGTGCAATGATCAGAAACTCTTCTGCTTTATGGGAAACTCTGACAACATTGTCTTCTCTGACTGATTAGAAACAGCTTAATCACAGAATTAGAGAATTTGTGGTTTTAGTTCGACCAAATTAATCTAAATAATTATGTTACATGAGAGAGAGAGAAAGAGAGAATTAATTCAAGATAGAAAGTGGTCTTCTACATATCAGGTGAGTGGCCAAACCCAATCTGACAGGTTCCAAGAAAAAGTTTAGCAAACTTGCGTTTACTGATATCTCTCTTCAGATATGTTTTCTTGACAACTTTTTTGCTTTTACTATTAATGTTATACTGAACTAATATTTATTAGTTGTTACTGCCACATGCCACGGATTTTCTTTTTAATACTACAAAGAAAGAAGTACTTAAAAACTCATAGGTGGACTCTTAATTTCTTTCATATAACCACAGCTAGGAAGATGTGAATGTCTGTGGTAGCATTTGATGTGTTGTCTGGAAAGCTAAGCATATAAACTAGGTAGAGGCAGCTGTATGGTGCCTAAAGCTGTGTCACATATTCGCATTGTACAGTGCATCTCTAAGATTTTTCTTCTCCTATTCTCTTGATATTTTCACTGACCCTTTTCCTAAAAGAATTTAGCAAGGTATTTTTTCTCTTGTTTGCTGAAGCAAATATTTTTTCATTGTGCTGTTTTCAGATGCAAAGTGCTTTATCACGGCAAAGGATATTTTAAGCCTGACATTATAGTCAGAGAGAAAGAAACAATGGGAGGTTAATGACTGCTGTTTCAAAGGTGGCGGTAATCACAGAAGTCAAGGTGAGAAGTGATTCCATTTTTTCCAAAGTAATATAGATGCATCTTAGAAGAATATGGAGTCACATGATAACAAATAATGTACTATTATTCTTTGAAAAAAGTGGTTGAACCACTTTGTCTTTCTGATGTGACAAATCTATGCAGATGTTCTGCATTTTGTTTAAGGGCAAACCTTAACACAGAAACTGAATAATTGCCTGTTTCTTCTTTCTGGAGTGTTGAAGAGCAGAGAATGGATCAGAAATGTAGAAAGAAAAAGAAGACAACATAGTAACAGAAATTAATGGAAAAAAATAATCAGATCGTTTGCGTATTTAACTAAATGTCAAGTCACTGAAAATTTAGCATAATAGTTTTAGGCCATCAGCAGAGAGCAAAATGCACATTTACAACAGAACAAACCCAGCCCTCTGGATAATATGACATTTTCTGTCACTGTATAAACACACACACACAAATCTACCTCAACATATATACATTTTATATAAAATAATGAGAGTTTTGTTATTCTACAGAACAATATTACTGTGATAATACCTGCATCTGTAATCTCAAAAAGGTTAAGACTGGGATTTTTTTTAAGTGATTCCCTTAAATTTGGGAGTTTAATCAATAAGAATACACCTACACGAACTGTACTATCAGAATTTGATTATGAATTGAGGAGCACAGTCTTGGTTGGCTTTAACTTTGGTTGGCATCATTTTTTCAATGGTTAGTTAAGTTAGAAGAACATAATTCTTAGCTGTAGAAGAGACTGAACAAAACCAAACCAGTTAAAAATGCCATCTAAATATAGAGACAGCATTAGATGCCAAAATTGGATTTATCTGAGGTCATAACACAAAGCTTCACAAGGATTTGTTCACAAGAGACAACTATCTGCTGTGGCCCTGATTAGAATACAAGAGTTTGGGATAGTACATTTCTAGCAGTTCTCAGTGGCCTCATGCAGTTCCCTACTATTGTTTAGAATAGGTTTCTGGATTGCCGTGGAAGTGAATGCAAAAGCCACTTAGTTTGTTCAAATAGCACAATGCTGCTTTTTGTCTAACATGTTCTCAGAAAAACTCTTGACTGAACTGTTCAAACACTGAGATATCCTACATCTAAATACGCAAGATCCTAAATATGTGGTCAGATTTTTATGCATGCTCTCCATATAGAAAAATAACTTTCAGTACTGAAGTACTTCAGTTTGCTTATTTTGACCTTTTTTCCCCCCTTTTTATCATAGTGAAGAAAACATCCAAAACTACACAGATTCATAAAAGCCAGATTTTATCAAACAAAAGGTTTGCAGACCTTCTCTGCTGAAGACAGCAGTGTGATTTTCCCAAGTAAACATTTCTATATCTGTACTTTTTTCCTTAATTCATACAGAGCAGTAATTGCCTGCAAATATAAGAAACTGATTAGGTTTGGAGCCTAGCTCCTAGGTGGCATTGTGTGTGTAGAATGGGACTGCCAGAAAAGAAAAACAAAAAAAATGGCAAGACATGAACTAAGGTTACACTCTGCACAGTTTTAAAGAGATTTTGAAGTACAAAATCATATGATGCCTTTCAGGCACCTGCATGGAGTTTAGCCTTCCATTCTAGGTTCAGGCCATCAGTTTTAGCTGTGTTTGCATATCTGTAGCCCTTACTTACAGATACTTAAAAAACTTTTTTAAGTCCTCGTATGGTAGTATCCTCTAAGTGCAAACACAGTAATTTTTGATGTTCAGAAAATGAGGACCGCAGGGTTCTGACCTGGGGCCTGTCTTGTTTAATGTCTTTATGGAGACCTGGGAAGGTGACCAAATGCATTCTGTCAGTTTTTCAGGTGACATCAAGTCTGCAGGGCTGGGGCTGGTTCAGTCGAGAGCAGGAACAGCTTCAGGGCACCTAACAGCACCATGGTGTCTACAGGGAGGGAACCAAGGGGACGGGGATGGACAGTAGGGTGAGACTGACACTGGAACAGGAGAGGTTCAGACTACTCATATTTTAATCAATATGTCACCCTGAGGATAACTAAGAGGTGGAGCAGGTTGCCCAGAGTGTCTGCAGACTCCCCATCTCTGGAGATTTTCACACCCCCTTGGGACAAAGCCCTGTGCCTCTCCATCTGATTTCGATCTTGGCCCTGCTTGGAGCAGAGGATCACACTTGAGATGTCCCAAGGACCCCTCAAACCCACATGATCAAGTGATTCTGTGTGCAAAACAGAGACTATGAGAAATGTTTGTGCCTTCAAACAGCAGTTTTGAGATGGCATTTATAGGCTGTGTAACGAGGAAGGCTTACTCTGACAGCGGAACAGAACTGAATGCACCATTTCTGTTTTGGGGCTTCCTTTGCTGGTTTTAGTATTCTTGTAGGCACTTGTGCTGAACAGATGGGCTTCCTCATATGTGATTTGAGAGTGGCCTTTCAGTTCCATCAACTTTCCTGTACATTTCCTGTTATATTTCTTTCTTTTTCAGCAGCTGGTTCTTCTCCCAGCTGCATAGGTTTCAGTTGTGAAGGAAAGTCATTAATAGCCAAAGACAGATGGATTATATCTCCCTAGTCCTGGTGCATAGCGTTCTCTGGAACATACATCTTCTTACTTTCTCTGCCTTGTAACTATCACAAAAGACTGGAGCTTTACTGTATTAAGATTGATTTTTTTTTTTAAACAAAAATCAAGTACTTTGTTGGATTTTAGTTCTTTATTGCAAAGGAAACAAAATACAAGTTCTGAAAAAACTTCAATTTTTTGAACATATGAACAATCATATAAAGCAAGACAGAAGTTTTTGTACTTCACCATTCTGTTTCTGATACCAGTCAGTTGCAAAAACCTCAGGAAAAGTGCAAGTATAAGGCAAAACTATGTGATACTGTCTCAACCATGAGAAATTTGACGTACTGATGCACTTTAAGCCAAAAGCTATATCTACATTTTTCTGTTTACCACTACTTTATGGACTTGAGCATTAATTTGCCTATAGTCTCTGGTCCCTTCCACAATATCCTATGACTAAAAATATACCCAGTTTAAATGATATCTTATGTGGAATGTAACTTCTTTGTGTCTTTGGGTGGTTTAAAAAAATAAAAAGTAATAACCTTGCTGGCAACAGTCATACTATTTGACATCTTCTTGTCTCCACCACACAGGTAGTTCGAACCTGTCTGAAAGACTTAGCCCTTGTTCAGATCCTTTTGTCTCTAACAAGGTTTGGAACAGATAGTCCATATCTATAGAGGATTCTACAGTACAGTTTCCTGTGAAAGGAATTTAATTTGCACAAAACCAAATCCATCCTGTAAACTGAACCAATGTGAGGATGTTGGGTAACTGGGGACAACTGGCAAATCCACTTCAAAATCACATCTCTGCTCCGAACCAACAGTTCTGTGTGCATCAGCCATGCTATCATCCACCTCACCAGTAGTATTAGAGGCTAAATTATTCATCTTCCTCAACGGAAGCCATTTTTGGCTTTTTTCACTCTATTTTACAGTTTCTGAATCATTTCTTGTTCTTCCATGTCATTTTTCAAAGGGAAAGCAAGCGGGAAAAGGGTGTGAGGACTATACACTCTCTTCTAGTTTTCAGTGCCACACAGCTTTGAACAGAACCGTAACAAAGTTTTCAATTTTTATTCCTTTCTAATAATTCCTGACATTTGATTTTCTTTTCTGCTGCTGCTGAGTGCTGAGGTGGTATTTCCAGTGAGCTATCCAGAAGGACACCAGGATCTTTTCCTAGAGTGACAACAGCTCACCAGAGTATATTTACAGTTAGCTTGTTTTTTCTCTCCTTTCTGCTTTACTTTGCACATAAGGTCATGGAGTTTCATCTCTCATTTTCTGGCCAGACCCTCAGCACAGTGCAAATCTTCAGCAAGTCTTCACAGTCAATTTTCGTTTTGCCTGTCTTGAAGATGTTATTTCACTTACAAGCTTTGTCATGTTACAGTTTGTCTCCTTTTCAGGACTTTTAGAATAAGTTGGTATTGTATTGAGGGGGGAGAAAAAAAACCCACCTCCTGGTTGTGAGACATGGCCATATATTACTACAGAGCAGTAATAATAACAACAGTAATAACACTAACCTATCTTTCTGTGGCTAAGCTATGTGAGATTAATGTCATATCAACTTTTTCTTCTTACTGTTTTCAAGGTCTATCCTTGAGAAAGCTTTCTAAAAATCCAGATATATTCTGTCAGACAGATCCCTGTGATCTCTGACCTTTCCAAGTCCTGCAAGGTACTCAAACATATTTGTGACGTATGACTTCCTTCTATTTAAATGATGTTGACTCTTTCCCAATATACCGTATTTGTGCATGCCTATTATTTGCAGATGTTCTGTAACCACTTAAAAGGTTGAGATAACTTTTCAACTGGAGTAAAACACTGTGTTTTCTCCACTTAGATGTTTCATTTTCAGTAATGTCTGTATCTTCTCTTAGACCAAAATTTCCAGCCATGACAAAATTGAAGTATTAATTTCTGTTTAGAAAGTTCCATTTTAGAATGCATCAAAGTTTAAAAGCAATTAAAAGCAGGATCTGAGAATAATTAATGTACTGGCCATAATAATGAGGTATGTTAACACTTCCTGTCATGTATAGCTGTCTGCATTGTATCATTTAGAGAAAACAAAGAGGAAGTATTTAGCTTTAGAGTACTATACTCTTTCAGCATGTAAGAAAACTATTGTCAGTCTTTCTGGACAGAGTTAATATACTAAACCAATAGAAGCATTCGGGTGTTTTTCAGCCAGTTTTAAAGCTGTATATTCAGTTAAGAAGCTAAAAATTAAATTTTTGCATATATTCCCCAAGTAAGAAGGTTAAGTGATAACTGATAAACTCATTTTGCCGCTGAAGTTGACTGCCAGATGATCAGATCCACTTTGTACTTAAGAGACAAAATTGTGCCGTGAATTGAAAATCAGAAAGCACTTGTGCCCCGGTTGTAACCCAAAAGAAAATCTGCTTTGCACTTGGCTGTTTCTGTGCATGTTAAATATTCATGACCAGATTTACCCATTATAGAAATGCTCACTCATCATTATGCCATACAATGAATTGCTTCCCCTGTTGAAAGTAGTCATTATAACTTTGTATCTCATCCAATCACATATTAAGTTTTCCCCCTTCCCCACTTCTATTCCTCCTTTTGTTTGCTGAGGGTTTTTTGAGAAATAAATGTAGGGCTGATATCTTACAGGATTAATTACAGCCTGCACCATATAGTTACAGACGCCTTACATTACACCTGTTAGGCCTTCTGAGGCCAAACAGTTACATAGCAGATCACAGACTGCATATTAAAATGTGCCTTTTCAAATGAAAATGAGCAATGCCTTCCAAATATCCCTTATGGCAATAATTATCTTGTAGACTATCTCCTTCATAAATTATGTCCAAATTTGGACCTTGAGCTTTCTTCTCGTGAGGCACCTTTTGTGTCCACACAGTTCACCACTTCCTCTCCATTCTCAGAGAAGAAAACCCACAGTTCCTGGCTCTTGGTTCAGTGACATGACCTTACAGCAGGAAACAGAGGAGGAAACAGGAGGAAGAGAAGTCCAGAATAAGGTGGATTGTCTCCCTTCCCTCCATTCTCAAAAGCAAGGTTCCTGGTCATCACTCAGTGGATATTACTAACCACTCTCTCAGTCACACAGAGGGAACAGAAAAGCACTAAGAAGTCTCACTTTGAAGAGGAAGCAATCTGGTTCTACAAGTTTCAGTTATCTTAAAGAGTTTGAGAGCTGGAGCTATGGGAAACTGAGGTTTGAGTTTTAACCTGGTTTTGAATTGTAACCATTTGCACAGGACACAAATTATGGCTCAAACATGGAGTTCTGACTTAACCTAAATTCTGTGCACTCCAAGAAACCATGAATCACCTCTGCTAGTAACTCAATTTTGCCTTACCTTCCCATTACCCTAGAGTACTTGATTTGCATGTAAATCATTTGAGTGAGTCATGTCATTTTGAAGAGAAGGTACAAGCCTCGGCCACTGAAAAATGTTCAGAGTGATGATGCCAAACATTTCCTTACAGACAGAGATACTGAATGCAATTGAATGGTTTTTTTACAGTATACCAAATGTAAAAAAAAGTCAAATAATGTTATTTGTTTGTGCTGTTTTGTAACTTCACTGCTTGTGGCAGGTCATTTTTTTTTAAGATCAAAAATGTATTTTACTTATTCTCTTTATCGGTACAAATAGCTTTAATCAGACCCTTGACACAGATACATAAGTATCCTGAACTCTTGAGTGTCTGATTTTATAAAATAAATAGCCACCTGTAACAAGAAACCCTCTTTAAAGTGAAGTTGTCCATGTTTTACTGTTACTGCTGAATCACTGTGAATAGTTAATCTAATAGAATCAGCTCGAAGATGGATGGGCTGGGAAAACTTATTTCATTGCAATGATTTTTGAATGCTGCACTTTTAATTAATTTGGGACTGCGAAAATTGGTGATGTCACGTATATGTGTACGTCTATCTGCCCCTGTGCCTGCATATGCCTGACTTACAGACATTTATGTGCTTTCAAAGGGATTACGGAAGAGAAGTTTTAGAAAGCACAAGCTTATGTGATACACTTGATAATTTACATATTTTAAGGAAATGGGAAAAGTTTATTTAAATAAGCTCTAAGAACATGTTAGTCCAGATAGTTCAGGCATTGTATTTAATATCATTTATTTTGATACCCAACTCTTCAGAGGTGCCCGGCAGAAAAACAATGCTTGTTTATGAGGACCTAAGGAACAACAATATTGTTCTTCTCTTTGAGGATCTTGGTTGCAAAATAGGAACATGAGCTTTCTGAGATCATCAAGCACAAGCCTCTGCAGCCCTCAACCTCCTTCTGTGATGTGTACATACCTGCATGAACAGCAGCTCCGACCCTTCTCACATCCATTTTCAGACTGAGCTAGATTACACGCCAGATGGAGAAGTCTGAAGCACAGTTTGTTACTAATTTTGCCCACCACAACAGCATGCTTTAAGGTAGTACTCAGATATATGTATGGACAGATATCTTGTTTTAAATTTCCTTTCCTTATGCCTAAATGGAAGTTTACAGTAATCCAGCCCATTTTAATAATCAGACTGTTCATGTCAATGATTTTACGCTGATATGAGAGAAGGATTTTTTGTCACAAATAGCAGTACCTTTTCTTGTTCAAATGGTGATCTGCTTTATGACTAAAATAGTTTCTGTGGCGTCTTTTCTTGAATGAGGAGTCCACAGTCTGGTCCTTTTGGCTAGCTGAATAGGTGAATGGAGATTTTATCTTTCCAAAGAACAGCAGTCCAGCTTCATTCTTAAATATGGCAAAAAGTAACTCCTTGTGCTGTAGTCCCAGTAGTCTACCTCTCTCTCTATGGCTTGACATGCTCTAGCCTGCTGCAGACATGACAATCTGAAGGCAAGAGAAACAGAGAGATTATAGATGAGAAGATAACATATCTGTATTTTTATCTTATTTTTAGAAGTGCAACCAATTTTCTTGAGGCAGGTCATCCAGTAGACATGGTTTTATTCAGTGATAGAAAATTATTGAAAGTATGATTGTACACTGAATGGGTGTGCATATATCACAGAAATTCTGCTAGCATTGTTAAAAACGTAAAAGTAAGTAATATTTTATATATAGCATTTTTCATTCACAGATTTCAGAGCAGTTTGCCAAACAAGTTATTGTCTCAGGAAATTTAGCAATTTTTCTTAAGGTCATTGTCCTGGTTTTGGTTGGGACAGAGTTAACTCTCTTTTTAGTAGCTGGTACAGTGCTGTGTTTTGGATTTAGTGAGAGAATGATGTTGATAACACACTGATGTTTTAGTTGTTGCTAAGGAGCGCTTATCTTAAGTCAAGGATTTTTCAGTTTCCCATGCTCTGCCAGCAAGCAGGTGTGCAAGAAGCTGGGAGGGAGCAGAGCCAGGGCAGCTGACCTGAACTCACCAAAGGGGTATTCCATACCATAGGATGTCATGCCCAGTATATAAACAGGGGGGAGTTGGTCGGGAGGCGTGGATCGTGGCTCAGGAACTAACTGGACATTGGTCAGCAGGTGGTGAGCAATTGCATTGTGCATCACTGGTTTTTTTTCTCCCCCCCGCCCCTTCCTTTTTTTGTTATATTCCTTTTTATTATTATTATTATTATTATTATTATTATTATTATATTTCATTATTACTATTGTTAGTATTATATTTTACTTTAGTCATTAAACTGTTCTTATCTGAACCCACGAGTTTTACTTTTTTTCTTTCCTTTCGTCCTCCTCACCCCACTGGGAAGGGGAAGGGGGAAGCGGCTGCGTGGTGCTTAGTTGCTGACTGGGGTTAAACCACGACAGTCACGGGAGAGAGTATTGGCAGAGTGAATGACTGAAGCAAACATCTTGTCTGGTGCTCCATTTAACTGCTTATACTATTTCACTTCTAGGATTTCACCTTGACTACATATGTTAAGAGGCATTTTCACGTTCATTAGCTTAGTCTGAAATAAATCATGAGTCAGAACTTCCACTATACTAATCTGCATAGCTCTTTTGATACTGGTAGAGCTGTGTTTTAAAAGGCCATTCATTTTTGCACTATTGCTTACTCTTGTTAAAATACTATCCTCAAATATGGGTATTGCCTGCTGTCTAACAACAGTTTCATTTGAAAATGATATTTCAAAAATGACACTGGTGTGAGAAGCTTAAATGATTGGCAAATTGATGCATCATTTAGCAGACTTGGTCCTCAACCAGTGGAAGATCAATATAGTCATTCCTGAAGTCAAGACTGAAGATGCAACTCTTTGATTCATACAAACTTAACAGGTATACCAAATCCGTGTGAAAAATGTGTCAGAATCCTCAGATGCTTGTAGATGTATGTAGATGTGAGACTGCTGTGTAGAAAAACAATACCTATGCATTTGAGAGCCTAGAGAAAAATCAGAATGAGATTTTTCAGTCCCGTGAAAGATGATAATCATGCATGATAAGTCATTCAGTAATATAAAGACCAACTGACACAGCAACCTTCCTGTGGTCAACACATAGACACTATGCATGCCAATGCACTTCATGTGAGCACAGCTACCATCCCACTTTGAGTACCACTATGATCATGGCCTTTATTTTTAATGGAAGTAGAACTAATGGTATCCTACTGTGCTTTGTGTGTATCCAAAAAATGTACCTGGATTACCATAGTGCAAAAATCTAATGGTATATTGGAGCTGCATTGCTCCAAGTCAGGACAAAGAGGAGTCAGTAACATTGTTTCATGATATGAAACATCACATAATCACAGTCGTGTTCAATGAGATTTTTAGCAAGTTGTGGTATGTTATACAAAATTATTAATTAATTTGATTTTGCAATTAAAATATCTCTTTTAAAGCTGTAAATAGAAATTATGTGGACAATTAGATTTATAAATAATCTTATTCAAATAAGTTAATCCAGGTGTTTGTTTATTACTGTTTAAAAAGATGTTCCAGATGGCTCAGTATACCTAGTTATGTGAATAACCCCAGATTGTTTTACTCAATCACAAGAAGAGGTTTCAATTATTTTGTTTGTTTATTCACATATACTAAATGTCTGCCCAAAGCAAAGTCTAGGTGACTTAAAACACATAGGCAGTAGAACAAAGATGTATAAAAGTACTAGTTTGCATACTTGATAATATGCTATAGAAGAAGAAGCCTTTCCAAATAAATAACAAAATACAACAGTGTTATAATCTGCTCATTTTGAAGGAACTGACTTTACTCTGTATGACAGAAAAAGCAGAAAACATGAGCAGCTTCCACAGTTTTAATATTTTCTGGTCTGGATGTCTCTGCTAATTTATGTTAATACCTCACTTGGTGACGAATTGGGCCTTGCTGCAACTGTGGCCAATGGGAAAAAGTTGGGTAACCTCCTGAATTTCTTTAACTGCCTTAATGCTATTCTTTTTTCCATTACCACATGTAACTCTCTGCTGGTGTTTTCAAGTTACGTTGAGTGATGTAAGGAGTTTTAAATCACTGAGAACAGTTCCTGTGTGACCTAATATCTACTCAGAGGTGACAGAGGTGCAAAAACTTGTGTCCAGTATTGACTCGTGTTGAAGAGGCAGAGTATTGTACATGAAGAAATTATGAAGAGCCTGAACCCCCTGGGGTGGATTCACCCTCAGTAACGAGCAGCAGTTGCAGAAGTAAGCCATTCCCATGTGAACCAGTGCAGTTTCTCCCTCTGCCCAAACTTCCACCCTCTCTATCTGTTTACAAAGACAGTACTCAATTTTCCAGCAAGTTTTTCACAGAATGAAAATGAAATCTGTACACAGTTACAACTACAGTAAATGTGGCTGTGGGAGAGGACATACAAAGTTTTTATTTTCTCAAAGCAGAAGGGAGATCGTTACTATCAAGGTGTGTGAATAAAAAAAAGATTAAGGGAAATTGAGCTTCTCTTGTATCCCAAGCCTGAAAACAGAGTTGAGGTATACTGTAGTCATTGCCTCAACTGTAAGTCAAGATGTGAGGATTTCTTTGCATAATAGTAATCATAAAACATTATACTTGATGAGTATCTCCACCTACTGCTATGGCAATCCAGATCACAGGAAGGGCGAACTGCAGCCATATTTATTTTTTTTTTAATTTTTTCATGCTGTGCTTTTCTCTGTTCAGATAGATTAGAGATACGTACTGCTCACTTGATAGTGATAGTAGTGATAGCAATAGTGGACAGATACAAAATTTTCTGAAAGGTTTTGTGAACTGTAACCAGGACCATGCCCAGAGGGAATGAGGATTTAGAACCATGATGTGGTTCTCCAAGTTGGAGTACTTGATGGCTTGACAAGATGGTGATAACGTACACTGGTGATACATGATTGCATCACTTCCTTGATGGGTATCAGAATATCACCTTCATACAGACTGCATGACTGCTGTTATCTGGGCTAGCAAAAGTAAGAGAAGAAATAAGGAATCAGTAATATCATCATTGGAAGGTGAGCTTAGGTTTGATCCTCTTATTGTCACAGGAGTTACAACAGGTCAAACTTGTGCATGATATAGTAGTATTTACGCATCTAAACACCAATGCGTTATTTAATGTCCCTCAATATCTGCATGACATAGAAAGCAACATATTTTTGTCCTTCATGTGAGGTCTGTTAGGGGACTGTCTACTTTAGGCACTATATAAATCTCAATATTCTATTTTAATACTTCTTTTTCCCACAATTCCAGTGTAATACTGTTGTTAGGGACAAGTTGAGACAAAGTGATAAGCCCAAAGTCATGCAGAAATATGTGAAAAACAGAAACTGAACAGTGTTCTGTTGACACTGATGCTTTTCAGTATGGTTTCTGCTTGTCTGCTACTCAAATATAGTGATAATGTTGTGTGTAGTCACCCTTCATTAAGATTTACATTCTACATAGCACTGCCATTTTGTCCAGTGAAGTTCATGGGAGTTCTGTTCTTTGTCCTTCTACCACTGATTTTTATGATCTGAAAAAGAGGTTGAATAATGCACGTATCACACTGTGGGCAAAGGTATTATGTACTGCATATCTCAAAGACTGAAATGTACAATAAGCTGTATGTGTAGTTCTGACTTTCTGTGTACATGGAATGCTTCTTCAAGGATGAAGAAGTTTGCCAAACTTCCGTATTGGTCTACACTGTGAAGTCAACCATCTCAGGCAATTCAATACTAAGTCTGAAAAATAAGCTCTTTGAGAGACTTCTTTTAACCTCTCCTTCCTCTAATGTCATCTAGAATTCATGGAAAAACATGAAAAGTTTCAAGAAAACCTGTGTCACTGAAAAAATGCACTCCACAGAGTAGAAAACTTTGCCTTTAGATCTGAGCCATTATGTTGTCCTGTGTAATCAGAGAGAAGTAGTAGTAAACTTCTATCACTGCAAGGACCTGCAAGAAGTATGCAACACATACATTATCCTGTCAGATTCCAGGAGGAGTGTCTGACAAAGGGTGTGACATGGTGTTAGATGCACACGTAAAAAGCCCTTGTACTTTTTTTGTGTGTGACTAATGATCTCAAAGGTTAATTACCACCCAAACCTACTTGGAGACTGTGGTGGGTTAACCCTGGCCGGATGCCAGGTGCCCACCAAAGCTGCTCTATCACTCCCCCTCCTCAACTGGACAGCGGGAGAAAATAAAATGAAAGGCTTGTGGGTCGAGATAAGGGCAGTTTAATAAAGCAGAAGCAAAGGTCGTGCACGAGAGCAAAGGAAAACAAAAGATTTTATTCTCTACTTCCCATCAGCAGGTGATGTCTGGCCACTTCCCAGGAAGCAGGGCTTCAGTATGCATAGCGCTTGCTCCAGAAGACAAACGTAAATAAACGAATGCCCCCCCTTCTTCCTCCTCCCCCTAGCTTTTATACTGAGCAGACATCATATGGTATGGAATATCCTTCTGGTCAGTTTGGGTCAGCTGTCCTGGCTCTGTCCCCTCCCAAGATCTTGCCCACCCCCAGCCTACTGGTGGTGGGGGGCAATGTTGGAGAGACAGCCTTGATGCTGTGGGAGCACTGCTCAGCAGCAGCCAAAACACTGGTGTGTTATCAACACCGTTCTAGCTACCAATACAGAGCACAGCACTATGAGGGCTGCTCATAGGGGAAAGTTAACTCCATCTCAGCTAGGCCCAATACAGACCAAATGGAGCTGCATATTACAGGCAGTCAAACTTACTTCTTACACGCTACTGATCAGAATTAAGAAGTTCAGAGATGAACTAAAATGGAAGAATTTGAAAAAGGTTGTTTTGTTCTAGACTTTTGACAGAACATGAGTTTTTATAAATATATTTATTAATAATTTCTAAATTCAATTATAAGTAATTTATGAAGAAAAAACAAAAGGCAGAATTTTTTCTTTTGGAGGTATCAGTTTGCTAATTTCTAAAATCTATTGATCAGTTTTACTTTTATGAAATTCTTTATTTACTTATGATGCTAGAATAGCTCTATTTCACACAAGCTGTCTTTCCAATAATGCTTAGGTTCAAAAGTACAGAATTACCAGGAAAGAAGCTTTGCTTCTAAACCATAGGCTAAACCTATGGTTTAGCTGGCTTTCCTCTCATCATAACAAGCAAATTTTCTCCTCTTAACTTTGTTGGCTGAATCTGTGAATACGTAAATCCTTTATTCTTCTAGCATAAAATACCAATGAAGGGATTAAATGTTCTATGGAAAATTAATTTAGTTTTGTAGAGAGTTGTCCTTTGAAGTACAAGTGTTTTTGTGTGTGTCTTAACATTTTCTGCTTGTGTTTGTTAGCAAATTTTAATTTTGTTGGTTTATGAAGAAAACAGTTGACTATATAAACTCTGTTAACACAGACATTTCATAACATTCAGGGTTAAATTATTTATGTATGCAGAAGGTTCAAAATGCACCTCCCCAAGGACTCCCTAAAACTTCTCTAATCACATAATTGTTATCCCAATAGGTTATTTTCTCTTAATCATGAAATTCCAGTAAGTAGCGGGTGACTGTTAGAACTTGAATTTTGATAGATACTGAGGGAGATGGTGTGAAATACTGTCAGTTAAAGCTCCTTTAGAGACTACCTATTTTAGGTAGTACTTTTGACAGGGCTAGGAGTCAGGCTTCTTATTTTCTGGGAGTTTTCTGTCACTTCATATCAGTCAGCTGTATGTCAGCTCTGTCTAAACCAAAAGACAAGACTTCTCCAGATGTCTATGAACAGCTGCAGATCTAATCTTTCAAGTCAACTGCAGATGCTTTATCACAAAGTAAAAATCAAGGACATAGGTAGCTCTTGTTTATAACTACTAGTATTAATTATACTTCTCTTATCTATACTGTGGAACAGTTATGATTTGCAGTTAGTAGTCAGCAAAATGTATTGCTACGTCAGTGGAAATCAGTAGATATAAGTAAGCATACTACTTCTTGAAAATAGAAAGAAGTCCACAGGCCAAATATCAGCTTTAATTGTCTCTAAAACTGTTTTTTGTATATAATCATTGCTCAAATTTTGCACCAGCTCTTGATCTTACTACTGGTTGGTTTTATTACTACTACTACTACTACTACTACTACTACTGTTGTTGTTGTTGTTGTTGTCATTATTATAGACATTTCTAAAGTATTTGGCAACATTTTAGAATAACATTTGTACCAAATTCGGGTTCTAAGTTGTCTGGGGTTGGGAACCAAAGACAGGATTTTTTCACTTTTCTCAGACCTATCTCTAAATGAGTCAGGTGGCTTTTAATCTACAAGACTAAATGTCACAAAATCAACTAATTTCTTTGTGTTCTTCCCACACTTTATTTCTTGGCATATTCCCTCGCTTCTATGAATTTTGTGTTCTCTTGGAAAGATAGTAGTGGCAACCCTTATGTGGAAATGTTTGAAGTACATATATGTCCTTGACAAATCCAGGAATAATCAAACTGAGAAAACACCATACTCAGGAGAAGCTGTAGAGTTGCTATCTCAGCTTTATGGCCCATGATGTCCTTCCTCAGTTACAAAGAGAATCAAAGGACAAATATTAATAAGATTGCACATGCTAGCTGAAATGAGTGTTGGAGTAGAACTAAACAAAACAGTAGCCTAACCAGAATTTTAAGTCTTTGTTGCCAAAGCAGTAAGAGAAGAATGACATTCCCTTAAGCATATATAGTTTATAAAGTCGTGGCTAACAGTGAAACTCAGGTGTGGAAGAGTTAAATTCAATTATTTTAAATTGCACTGTTTCTGTAAATCAGTGGATGTGTGAAATAATTACATGGTAGAAAAACTGTTTCAAATCCTGCTTACCAGTGTTATCTTACTTACAGTGGTCTAGGCAGAAATTCTTCCATCTTTTATTGGTGTAACTCATGGGAAATTCTCCTTTCCTGTGCTTTCACTTTCTCATGTTCATTTCCTTCCATTCTGCCTGTATGCAGAAAATGAAATCAAGGTATTTCTACACATATGCAGGCTAAATCCAAGGCCTTGTTGAAAGTTACCTTTCAAATGACATCTGGCAAGGCTTTAAATTCCTAATAACCTAGGAGGAGATAATGTTCTATGGTTTATTCATTCTGAATATCTAAACTTTATGTAAAATTATAATTAGGAATTTGCAAAGAGTAAATTATTCTACTCATATATTATTGCATTCATTAGTCTGAGAATTAGTGAAGGAAATAGCTGCCAGTATTAACCAAAAATTCTCTCTGCCAGAATTTTCTATTACTATATTACTGATATTATTTAATTTAATCTCTGTTTAATGTAAAATCAAACCAAACGACAACCATGAAAGAAGATTTTGACTACTCTTTGTTAATAGATGTCTTCAAGGTGGAGTTTTCTTCAATGAATTTAACTCAGTAGATATTTGAAACAACCCATACTATTCCCAAAACAAATAAACTATTTAGAGAAATCAAGAATGACCTGATTGTTGCAAAGATCTGGTGTTCACCTCATGGCACACCTAGTAACAGCTTTTTCTTTAATCTTGGTACAGCCCTAAGATCATAAATGATGTTGATTTTCTTAAATATCCACCATTAAAGATGCGGTCTGTGACAGCGGGGTTTGTTTTTTTAGACTAGTGTAAGGATAGACTGAATGCCTTATTGCAAGTGGTAAGAGTTGCTCTTATGCAGAGTATATCTATACAAGAGTACAGGTGGACATTGCTCTATTTTTCATTTGGATAGCAAAGACACTTTCACCATCAATATTGTCTTCACTAATTATTAAAGCAACAGAGCATCCAGCCCAGGCTGCACAAACGTGTTGTGGGTATTAAGTGCCATCAGTCAACAAAACTAACCTAATGAGAAATTATTTGCACGTAAAAGAGAAGTGGCTGCAATCCAGTCTTTTCAATATGCACATTTTCTCTAAGCAAAACTAGTTAGAGTGAGCACCTGGAATTATCATCTAGCTCAAACGGCAATCTTTGGGTTTTGCACCAGTTAGTTTGGCTGAGTATAGGATTAACAATGCCAATATACTGTATTTTTGTTCCATAGTGAGTTGGTGTATATGAAATCACTTTTACCTGAAGAGTGAAGTAAATAAGGAGTTTGCATATACTGCTGGTTTAAATTTTTCACTGAAATCTTCAGCTGAGTTAAAATATTGAGTTCTTTTCCTTTCCAGTTTTGCTGAGACTAAATGGTTTCATCCAAACTGAGTATCATCTCATTAAGTGTGTAACGTTGCTTTCATTCCTGAAAAGAAGAAAATCTTGTAAAAGTAGATTATTCTCAAAATCAGAACTTAAAATGAGAAGTGTGTACTGTAAATGGCTGAATCACTTGAAAATACAATTAAAAACAAAACCATTTTGATTTGATTCACTATTAAGAATATACATTGGCACATAGACATAAACACAAATATGAATGTGAATGTAAATATAAAAATAGATATTATTCCCTTAGATTAAAAAACTTAAATTCTTTGATTTAGATACATATTGGAATATCACTTTGTCTTTGGGGTTTTTTTTGGGGGGGGGGGGGGCAGTTAGGGGGATGGTATTTTGTTTTCCATTTTGTTTTCAATGTCTGTATAGAATTCAGGGCCTGCTACAAAGCATATGACTTCAGTTAGAGAGTGGCAACCTTAAAGAAATCTGGGATTACTGTCCTTTCAATAATGTTTTTCCTTACATAAAAATAATGCATGACCAGTAGATATCACCTTTTTTTTTAATTACAACAAACATTATCTTTCTTTTGCAACTTAAGAAGATACGTGTTATGACTCCTGTCAGGCGACCATGAAGTTGAAATGATTCTAAAATACATTTGGTACTTTAGAAGAAGTAAAAAAATTAAATTTTCCATCCAGTAGGAGCTAAATATTGCTGTTCACTTCTTTTTCTTGTTAGAATTTCAACACAAAATTAATTTTCTTCTCAAAAGAAACTGACATGTTAATACTGTCACTGTTATTCAAGTGTTGCTCCAGCACATTAGATGTAAGAAATTAAATGGAATAGTTGAGAATGACTGGACAGTGACAGGTCAAAGTTTTCTTCTCAGTTATTTTGATTCTTAACATATTTATTTTAAAAAAAGATTATTCTTTTTGAATGATTCGTATTTCTTCCAGGAAAATACAATATGACTAGAGAAATCTGATTCTTAAAAGAAACAGATGGTTATAAAACTTTAAAGTTTGAAGAGATAAGATTTCTGAATACTTAACACATCTTCAAATAATCAGATAAAAATAAATGTTAATATACTGACTCATAGTTTCCTGTGTAACACTTTTGACTTTTTGGAAGGTAAAGGAGCTGTTCATAAGGGTGAAGCAAAAGCAAAAGCCCAGGCAAAAGCAAAAGCAAAGGCAAAAGCAAAAGCAAAAGCAAGAGAAAAATGAAAATTAAAGTGAAAAGGATAAGAAAAATTAAAAAAAAAAAGAAAAAAGAAAAAAGAAAAAAGAAAAAAGAAAAAAGAAAAAAGGAAAAGAAAATTAAAAGAAAATTAAAAAAAAGGAAAAGGAAAAGAAAATAGAAAAAGAAAAGGAGAAGGAGAAGGAAAATAAAGAAAAAAGAAAGAAAAAGATAAAAGAAAAAAGAAAAGAGAAGGAGAAGGAAAAGAAAAAAGAAAATAAAAAGAAAAGAGAAGGAAAAGGAAAAAAAAGAAAAGAAAAAGAAAGAAAAGGTTTGGTCTCTTGATTTGCTGTATTGCTATTTAACTGTTTATTTTTAAAACAAGTCCTTATGACACTTTCCTACCCAACTTTCAAAAAACTACAAAACTGGATTCATACTGAATAATTATAAATAAGTAGGAAGTCACTGTATTGTTACCTGCTGCAATGTAGCGTCTTCCTGGTGGAACTGAAGAGTATGTGCCAATGGATCCAGCAAATGACTATTTGTTGCATGTAAAACAGGAAGAGCGGACTCCCATGAAATATATGTATATCATGATGTTGAATTTCAAGAACAACCAAACGTCAGTTATTGTTTTAATATATGATTCCTACTTGTACAAAGATTCTCACTTTGATGTGTGTGTTGAATATATTTTCTTTCTTTATAGTGGAAATAATGTTTAATTTTGTCTAAGTTTTCAGTATTAGCACTATCCTGGGCAGGAGAAATAGATTCATTAACAACTTCATTAAGTTGATTAAAGTTCTAGGATTCACTGTCTTCCTAATTGAGCTATGTATTGCTGATTTGCCTTGTCTTTAAATGTTTAATTGCCTGAGCAATTCCCAAGGGAACATTTCTTCTTTTTTTAATCCAAAATAATTTAGTAATAATAATAAACTTTTAACAAGGGAAGAAGTCTGATTTTTTACATTTCTACTTGATCTGACATGCCTGACTTAGGTGGCTTACTGAATTAATCTACTAAACTAGGTGAGAAAATTTGGTTTTGAAACATTGGTTGTAGAGAGTGTAAGCACTTCGTAATGCCATTTTTGAACAGGCAGCAGCTCTTACCATTAGAGTGATTCTTCATGAAACGTACAGGCTACTTCTCCAATAGGTGATGCACCCGAGTTAAATTTAGGAGACTGGCGTTCCCATGCTGTCTCTCATCTTTCTGCTGGTTTTTACCATCATGACTTATTTTTCATTTCTGCAAAACCAAAATGTCAAGAAGTTTGTTTCAGTTGCTTACCTCTGTGATTCTAGAAACCTTCACAGAATGTGAATTTCTCTGACTGACTGACTGTCCCCACAGCCATCCTCCCTAGTAAATCTGACGTCCTTCGCTTTATGAAAAGAACCCAGATTTACTTTTATTTTGTCTGTCAAAGTTCATTGCAACAAGGCTTTGTGGTAAAATGTTCAGTTGACCTTTTTACTGCAGATACTTTTTGGATCATTCCACAGTTGCTCTCCTCATAGAAGTTTCCAGTTCTTTTTTTCCATCAATAACAACAGCAAAAAAGACTTTTTATCCCACTATGGTCTGTTTGCCCATATAATAAAAATTTATTCAGACCTGACTCTACATAACTCTACATGAGCATGAGGGTTGGGATATGCATATACGTAATTAATGCTTAGCATGAAACCTGAAAATCAGAGATTCCATGGCTGCAAGATCTGTGTCAGAAAATAGGAAGAAGAATTTGTAAACTTTAAAAAATGTTTTGTTTCATATTAGAAATTTTAAAAGTTGTTTATTTGATATTTTAATTGTACTATATTAAAGTGAATTTTTTTTTTGTTTTTAATTGTAGAGAAAGATATAGAAAATATCAGGTCTCTGGTACTGGATATGATCAAAGACATGATCTTTAAGTTTGATCTTATATTGCAGCATTTGTGGTCATATCACCATGCATGCAATGGCATCTCTTTTATACGAAATAGCCTTTTGATTTCAAAAAAAGGCACTCCCTTTAAAGAAACAGATTTTCAGGAGTATATCTGATACAATGAGTGAAACAAAACACCTCTCAGCTGTAATCTTATGTTTCCTTTTGTTTTGGAGACAGCTCCTTTGTATGGCTTATAATATGATATGGCCTTTATGGTTAATTTTGTCAAAAATGTGAGCTCAGTTTTCTTTGTCTTTCAGAATTCTGACCCTGATGCAGCGTTATTCAGGTCTACATTAGGACCCTCTGCTTATAATTTATTCTGTGCAGGTTAATATGTAAGCCTACTTTGTAGCTTCAGATCTTCATAAATTGTTGTCATAACAATGCCTTTTTATTGTTTCCAGTATTTGAAAACTTCTTTTGGTTTTAATTTTCCCAACATACAGCACTTTTCTATGGCATTACAGCCCCTGTTAGTTAGTGCATTCTGTCAAATGCCTAGCTTTTAGCACATGTTCTTCTCATTGATTTCAGTCTTCTAGTTTTTTCTATTAAGCTACTACTGAAGTTATAACTTGCTGAATTGGAAACTTAAGGAGCTATTTTCAGGATTGTTTTTTCCAAGTTTTTTGTTCCATCAGCAACTCTATGCGACTTGATGGAATTGAGTGGGAGAGAGAAATCCTAGGGATTTTTCTACCAAAATTTTTTTTAAAATCTATCTTTTGTTCTACTGTCCCCTTTATCCATGTGTCCCAAGGCTAAATTCACAACAGAGTAAAAACACTGACACATATAGATATAAAATTTAGATTCTCAGAATGGCCCAGAGAATGCTGCATAAATCTCAGTCCACAAAATACACAGTATTCATCAGTGTCATCCCTCTGGCTGCCTCAAGCTGTTGTGATAGGCATGCACAGGACTGCATAACTTCAGCTGTGCTGAGCAGTTTAGCATGTGTTTTGGTCCCTGTGTTGCCTGACTACTTTGTGTGCGGGGTCTTATCTGGTAAAAGTGCAAACTGCACCTCTCTCCCAAGAGCTAATTTAGAAAATTAAGCATGGTCTGCTTGAGAAACTGTCACTTACCTCCTCAAAGGACGTCCCAAACCATCATCAATAGGGTATTCATTATACAAGAGGTGGTAGACATTTGGACATTTCCTACAGTGTTTGACTGCTCCTGCCCTGCCAGCAAAGGCTGCCTGAGTGCCTCACCAGGGTCATGGCATCAAGGCTTAGCCAAATAGCTTGTTACAACCAGCTACCTTCTGTCTGTGTTGTCAAGTAAATAATAATCTATAATTCTAACTTGTGCTTACCCTCCTTGCAATCTCTCTACGACTGATGATGTTCAAACAAATATGTACCCACTTCTGTAACACATTCCCCCCTTAGAATCTGCTGGGTTTTGATCTTTTTTTTTTTTTTAACCTCTTCGCACAAAACCAGATCAGCATTGTGTGATGCAATGCAGACTGCCACAAAATGAGCCTATTGCCAGCCAAACCATCTGCTGCTAATCATTTAGTCTTTGAGTGGTTATTGTGTGTCTACAGTCTTTTTCATGCCCAAGCTATTGTTACCATCTAATTTACTAACATATATCAGCAGCCATCAGTGCTACTGGTAATTTCGTATATATTTTCTTGAATCGAGTATTTTTAAATGACTGTATTTATCTTAAGTTTGGTTAGTTTGTTGGCAAAACTGTTGTTAGTTTGCTTCATCTCTGTTAGACCACAGCATGAGAAGCGCAGTGTGTTACACACTCTTTGCAAGGTGTTTTTCTTACAAAAAGCATGGTTTATAACTATGCAATTATATTTCCTGCACTGTGGGTACATTAATGATTTCTCACTTAGTTGCAGATTATTTAAAATCATAAAACCTCCCTGTAGTGTGTCTTCTTCATTTTTTTTTTATTTTTCATAGAATTAATCCACCTCTCATTTAAAATTTTGTAACAAATATGTCTTGAATTAATTGTTTAGTCATAAAAAAATCTTGGGATAGGAACTCCTACCTAGGTCTTGTCCAGAAGGATGATTTTTTGAAATGTAACAACTGTCAGCTGATGTCAGCTACTCTCATGACGTTAGTTGCATTCCTTTCTCATCCCAGGTTGAGTGGTTGGATGAAGGTAATTTAACAAGAAAGCTGATGGAGGAAAGAACTATTATGCACAAAAGACTACTGTGAGATTTTTCATGCAATCAATATTGTTAATTTATATCCTGAAATGACGGAAAATTGTAACACACTTTAAGTTTTATTTTGTCACTCTCCTCTCCTTTTCTGCACATGTTCTGCAGCTCCACCCCCAAACTTCTTTACTGGGGAGCCAACGGTCCCCAACAGTACTACCCTTCTACACTAACAATAAAAAAAAAAAATCTCACTTCACACAGCTGTATTCACATACTCACAAAAAGAAAAAAGTCAATAAATAAAATCCCCTTTTGCTTAGTGGGACATTTTCCATTAAAGATATTCTGATTTAAGGAAAAAAAAAAGAAAACAAACCAGAACTTGAAGTTTTGATTTCTTTCTTGCTGTGTAGACACCACAGTAATAGATGGTATGACAGAAAGAAGTGAAGAGCAGATGAAGGGAAAAGTAAAGTAACGCAAATATTTTTAAAGAGCCCGGAATTTACTCTTGACACGAGATCTCCTCTAACATACCAGAAGGTTGACCCAATATTTTGCTTTTGCTTTTTCATCAGACCATGACTTCAAGATAACCTTTCTTAAGCAGACTTGTAGTAGCTTTAATTTATACAAGAGAAAAACAAAACCAGAAGGCCACTAGTGGTGTGCCGACTAAATACCCACAGTACCAATCTAGAAAATTTTTCCTTTGAAGAGTTTTAGGGTTTTTCTGAGGGAGCGGGGCAGGGTTTGTTTCTCTTTTGAGCAGATACAGGCCTTTCTGGCTGCATTTTTGTGGAGCAAGGGTGACATTTTGCATTCAGAACTGGCTATGTGCATTCCCAGAGTGTATTCTGGGCTAACTTTCTGCTTTAAAAGTAGTGATCTGAATCATAACTGGGTACTGCATCTACTGCTGCAATGGTCTTCAGGTTGCATCATTACACTCTTCAGGGAAAGGGAACCTTGTGGTTGTTCTAAACTTACTCACTGATCTTAAGTTAAAGTTACAACTGTATGTTTTCTTCTGGAAGGAAATATTTGGAGCTGTTATTTCCAATCAGAGTTAGTGCACAAGTAGATTTTCCAGTAACTCATGCATTGGCTCTTGCTTATGCCTTTAGGGAGCTAAGGCTCAGTTCATTTCTTTGGACAGGGAACATGAACTCCCAGGAAAGATGTTACTCAGTAGGCTAAAGAATATCTTGTTGTGGTTAATGTACTGTACTTTCTAATACTAATGTTTCTGCCAAAGAAAGCCTAATTAAGCAAAAGAGAAAAGCATCAAAAAGGGCGATTTTGAAAGTCACCTTTTCCAGCATGTGCTGTAATGTAGTAGCTAAGATGTTCTCTGGAGATATGAAAATATCCAGAAAGGATTTCAGAAACCATCTGAGAGAAGTTGAATACAAGTCTTTACCAACCATGGGGGAGGCATCCTCCAACTCTGTAAGTTTTCTAAATCAAACCATTCTTTTTTTGTTGTTCTTCTTCTCTCTTTTTGTTGTTCTCTGCTTAAAGCAAAAAAGAAAAAAATCGAGGAGGTAGGCTTAGTTTCATGTTAATACTCTCTTCTTTACCAAAGAATTTAGACACATCTCTATTTCTTTTGGGATTCTTTTTAGCAGTAACATCAAGTGACTGTACTACTGTCCTGAGAACTTACACGTATCTTCTAAGAGAAGTTTTGAGCAGTATCTTGTTCTTAATCTATATAACACAGTGTTCAGGTAGAGTAGAACATGTGTTTCTAATATTTTGTTCTTAAAGACTAGCATATTGTAATATTGGAAGGCATAGAGAAATTAAAACGGATGAAGTATGTCTCTGGATTTTCCCTTTCTTTTTGTTTTTCCCTTTCTTTTTGTTTTTCCCTTTTTTTAGTCAGAGGCAAAGCCAGAAAGAAATATGATATTAAATTCAGTCAGAAAAACTGTTTTCTTTCTCCAGTCTTTCCAGTTTAGCACATAAAGTAGGCATCACTCACACATCTCTAAACTGCTTTGCCATTAGCCCTAAAATCCCAGCACGCCAGAGACAATTGTGTAATTGAATCTAGAGTTATGACATCAAGTGATTCTCATGAAAAGCATTTAATGTATATATTTAGATACATATGTATAGAAAATCTTATTGAAGCAGGAGAATTTGCATCATCCTTTTGAAATCAATTCCACCAAGCCACTCTGTAAGAAAGTAACATTCTGCCCATTCTGATTAAGTGATGCAAGGGATGACATTTTACAATCAAACAATAAAATCTCCTTTGTTATTATAATTAATGAAGTTCCAGGGTAGGACATTATAGTCAATCTTTCACTCATTTCATCCATAAATCACACTTTTTTATTTATGTCTGGTACACTGTTTTAAGCAAAACACTTTCATTTTACTCATTAACATGTGAATTAATACATTAAATTAAATTATTTTTGCGTGGTTATTCCTGGCAGAAAATCTGCCAGGATTTTCTTGTATTTTTCCCAGAGCATTCATCCCATCTACAAACAGTGAACAGTTCTACCTCTAAGTGTACTGCCTTTACTCTGAAAAAATAATGCAATAATCTCCTTCCTTTTTTCTAGGAAACTACCCTGCAATTGTGATATGCAGTTTACAACACATAAAGCATCCAAGAGAGTTTTTCATTTGCATTTTCCTAAAACCAAAACAAGCCAAACCCAAACAAAACACCAAAAAAGCCATACTAGGCTTTCAATTTATTCAGCCTTCAAAATATTGAATTAAAACTTGTCAGCAGTATAGGTTTCTCAAAACCTCAAAGGCATAAACTAAAGATGTAGGCAGGTTACATTGTTCTCTGCTCATTCCCAATACAGTTGTAAGAGGTTTTGTAACATTAAACTTCTTCTGCACACAATGGATGAGGACTCTTCTGAGTGAACTTGATATATAACTGACGGCTAATTCTCCTGTCCCAGATGTACACTGTGCTTGTCAGTGGCGCACATTATGCCTTTGATTTGTGAAAGCTTGAAATACAAGTGCATAAAACCACCGTGTTGAGAAGGCTGACATTTGGGCTTTTTTCTGTACCCATTTCCAAGGTTGGAGGAATTTAAAAAAACTGGAAGAAACAACAATGCACCCCTCACTGGAAATCGATCATGGCGAGTAGTGAATCACCTACCTTCAGACACTACTGCACTGGTGGAGGATGGATAACTTTATTGGTAAGGCACTGGATTAGTATTTAGGAATTCTGAGTGCAGTTTCATTCTCTGTTATTTCTATTCCCTCAGGGAAATAATTTAATCTCTGTCTCATTTTCCCTTTTGTAAAATAGCAATAATATTGCTTTATGTAGTTGGATGGAGGGGAAGTTTGTAGTTGTGTGGGACTCGGATGTCTGTAGTGATTAGGTAGGAAATGTTAGATAACCTCACAGCAGGACACAGGGTAGGTCCAGAAAGCTTCAGGAGGAGAGAAATACAGATGCTTGAGGCATCTGCAACAGGAAAATATATTTTAAAATATTTTTTTCTTGGAGAGGGTCACACACATTTATATTCCACATTTTTCCGTCTTCTTTTGGTTTTCTTCCTCTCTTACTGCTTTTGTTTTCCAGCCCATCACATCTTCTGTGTTTTTTTACTAATTTTCCCTTTTCACTGCCTATATCCTTTACTCAGTTGACTTCTTGTTTACTCAGCCGACTTCTTCTTTACTCAGCCAATTTCATGTCTTCAGTTATCAACTCTCAACTCTACATTTGCCTTCTTCCTTCTCTACACGTCCTTTTCCTTGTGTTATACCACTCTCTAATCTTCAGTTGGCTCTATGCCCATGTTTGCTAATCCTGCTGTTGTTTTTATATTGCAGAATATCTCTCTGAATTTGTATTATAGGAATGTTCCACGGCTTCTGTTTCCATGTGAGTTTCAGACTTACCTGTGCATACTTGGAAAAGTCACCCTGAGCAAGGTGTATGTTATTTTTCCCATGTGGACCTTGATCTCACTTGTGGTTTTGACAGAACAATAAAATCCCTGCTGATGCATGTGTATCTCTACACATACTTAGCACTTTGTAGGATTATATAACCAAGGGGAAAAAAAGCTAAATTCAGAGAGAAGTCTTTTCTTTTTTAAAACTTCAGGAACTGCAAACCAAAATATGTTTTCAATGCACAAGTGGTTTCTGAGTTCATTTATGCAGCATTAGAGAAACTAAAGTTTTAATCTGATCTGAGGTACTGTTTATACAGAATGAGACAGCAATTTTATAACCCAGCAAAAATAGGGAAATATAGTAATCAAATAATTCAGATTTTTAACTCTCACAGTAACTGACAAAGAGCGTATCCAAACTGTGTTTTCATTCGTCTGCAGTTTTATCCCTCCTAGCTCTCTTCAGACAGCAGTGATATCCTATTTTATCTGTGTCATCCTAACATGAAACCAAACAAGCACACATGGCTTGTGAGCTCTGAATGGAGAAAGATGTCTGAATGTCTGCTTGTCAGAGGAGACAATCTAGTGGGCCAGAAATTTTGATTAGGAAAGAAATAACTCTAATGTAATAGCTTGAGTAGTATGTTACTGTGACTTGTGTTTTCTCAGAAAGACTCACCAAAAGCATTGTGGTTTGGGGTGATAGCAGCCCAGTTAATTCCTTTCAGCAAAAACATTTCACCTTTTTGCAGTCTTCCTCATCTCTGTGTAAAACCAAATAAGACAATTATCTTTATCTTATGGATCCTGCCCTCATTCCATTAGTATATTATTCTATTACACAGCTAGTAGTCTGGAATCCAGTCCTTCAGGACTTTAGTATCTCATGGGGCCAAAATGATTGAATAGTTATTTCCTGAGGCAAAAGAAAAAAGTCTGAGGTTTTTTTGCTTGTTTTGGGTTGTGTGTTTTTTGTTGTTTTTTGTTTTTCTTTTTCTGTCCCTGTACAGAATAAACACGAATGCATTTCTAAAATGCAAAAGAAGTTATTTCACTGCCACTTGAAAGTCAAAAGAAAAATATTTAGGAACTGGGGAATGTTCCTTACCTATTAAAACTTCTATGATGTACTGCATCTGTAATTTTGGCTGATTTCTAGTTGACTGCATGGTCAGAACAAACAAGGTCCAAGTGTTGATCTGCCCTCTTTGGTTTGGTACATTCAAAACTAGAACTAACAAGGTTAATGCCAATTTCCAAGCACTCAGTTCCCAAGGCAACTTTTTCTATGTGCTTGGGTTTTTTGGGGGGGTTTGGTTGGTTTATTTGGGTTTGGTTTCCCAAAAGAAAACTTGACTGTGTTAGTTCCTTGACCTGTCTTCATTCTACTCCATCTGCAAAATGGGCTATGATGATGCAGCTTTCTTTGTGAAAGGATGTAAGATTTCTGGAGGAAATTTCTGTTACCTCTGCACTGTGATTTTTTTTAACCATGCACCTTGATGAGTACTCTAACAGCAGGACTGTTTGAGTAATAAGATATTGGTAAAAGTAAGTAATATCTGACCTCTGATTAAAATATCTGTCTTACTTTTAAAAACAAAAATATGACATTGGTACATTAATTCAAATGGTATATTCATTCCAAGTATTAAAAAATTGATGAACCAAATTAATTGGAATAGATGATACAAATGGTAGTTACCAAACTGGTTAATGTAAAACTCAGCAAAAAATATTAATTCCTCATCTCAAATTAGAAACTGGCAAGGATGTGTCAGATTGACTTTATTTTTACTCAATAATAATAAAGTTTACTCTATACTTCCCATGCAATATTAGAACTGGAAGATGATTGTTCAGATTGCCTAGGAGCTAAGAATGCTAGAGATATATTTAAAGGCTAGAATGAAGCAAACTCATCCAAACAGTAGAATTAAACCCCTTTTGGTGATGACCAGTTAAGGAGGCTGCTGACTGAGAGAAGACATTAAATCTTGTTCTCAGACTTTTAATTATCATCTATGACAAACAAAAATACACTGCCTACTCTTACAAAGCCTGAATGATTTGCTGTCTTCCTTATATATATGCACATGCTCCTGTTTTCATGCTTCCTAGAGGAGAATCCATTACACACCTCAATATGTATTTCATTCCATTTGTGTGAAAATCAGCCTTTTAATTAGATATTAATGAGGGAAGAAGGCCACAAAATATAAATAAACTATTTCTACTCCTTTTGTTTCACAATCATCCTCATATTACTACCAATTTCATGTTAAACCTAAAGCGTTTGTGAGTGCTGCAACTGTCACTGACTTCTCCAGCAATCCCTTTGAAGCATTACTGATTTTGATCACCTACTTCAATCATAATCAGCAGATAAATCAATTGACCATAGCTGTGGACCACTGCTTGAGTGTATTGCCCAGATAGCACTATTGGAGAAGTGATGTTGAAAGTTTAAATGGCTGGTCAAATTATATTTTTTTGATTAAGCTTCTTTGTGCTACAAGATGTTCAGGCTATGCTAATGATTAATTGAGAGAAACTGTGTTCCAGGATTAGGAAGGCTTCCTAAGTTTTTCATACACTAAGAGAAGCAGCAATCTGTAGCAAGCTTGCCATAATTATAATCAATGTGATTTTTTTTTTCCCCATAAAAAACTCTGAGAACAACTTGCTGGGATATTATTAGATGGTCTGTGATCCTCTGAAAAAGGATGAGACACAAGCAGTGGATTCAAGTTCTAAGTTGTTAAAATGGAGCATCAGTGATTTACTACAGCTGAGGATGTAGACCTACAACCTGTAAAACATTATTATTGATTTAAGGCTTACCTGTTAGCTGCATGATATAGAAATGTTAGTAGACTTACATATATAAGATTTCATAAGACAGAAAAGTAAAGCTAGAAAAATCCATTTTGGTGAACTCATCTGACAAGTCCTCCAGAGATACCCACACTGTTTAAGAGATCAGTCACTGATGGATAAATGGCAACTTTGTGGTCTTTGTGGTCTAACCCCAGCCTGGGCAGTGCCTGGATATGCTTTTATCATGCTGGACTTAGAGCATGCCACTGTTCAACTTCCACTTTTCCCCTAGCTGATATTGTTTTGAAAGAGAAGGAAAAAGGTGAGGGTCACCTTCATTAGTTTTTCCTCTTCTATCTGTAATTACTGTGTCCAGAAAAAGGTAACTGTCGTGGTTTAAGCCCAGCCAGCCACAAAGCATCATGCAGCCACTTGCTCACTCCTCCCTGCCGGCAGGATGGGAAAGAGAAAATACAACAAAAGCTCGTGGGTCGAGAGAAGGACAGGGAGGGATCACTCACCAATTATGGTCACAAGCTAAACACACTCGATTTTGGGGAAAAATAAACCAACTTAATTTGTTAACAACCAAATCAGAGTAGGATGATGAGAAATAGAACCATACCTTAAAAACACACCTTCCCCCAACCCCTCCCTTCTTCCCAAGCTCAGCTTTGCTCCCGATTCCTCTACCTCCTCCCCCACAGCGGCGCAGGGGGGTGGGAATGGGGGTTGCAGTCAGTTTGTCCCACATTGTCTCTGCTGCTCCTTCCACAGGGGGAGGGCTCCTCACACTCTTCCCCTGCTCCAGCGTGGGGTCCCTCCCACGGGGGTCAGCCCTCCACGAGCTTCTCCAACACGAGTCCTTTCCATGGGCTGCAGTCCTCTGCAAACTGCTCCAGTGTGGGCTCTCCCATGGAGTCACGGCCTTCTCCGGGCCCAGCCACCTGCTCTGGCGCGGGGTCCTCCAGGGGCTGCAGGGGAATCTCTGCTCCACCGTTCACCTCCATGGGCTGCAGGGGGACAGCCTGCCCTCTCACCACGGGCTGCAGGGGAACCTCTGCTCCCCCACACCTCCTCCCTCGCCTTCTTCACTGACCTCGGGGTCTGTGTGGCTGTTTCTTTCACATCCCACTCCTCACTGTAGCTCCTCTTCTTCTTCTCCCATCTTCTTCTTCCTCTCCTCCTCTTTTTACTGCAGCTCTTCTTCTTCTTCTTCTTCCTCCTCCATCTTACTCTCTCTCCCAGGAGTCTTTTTCCCCTTCTTAAATATGCTATCACAGGGGCACAACCACCGTTGCTGATGGGCTCAGCCTTGGCCAGAGGTGGGTCCAGGTTGGAGTCAGGGAAGCTTCTAGCAGCTTCTCACAGGAACCACCCCTGTAGCCCCTCCCTCGCTACACAAACCCAACACAGTAACATAATTGCATTGTTATTCTATATGAGAGTATAGATGTCATATCAGAGTCAGGACAGAAAACCAGTGTGCTTTATAAATAGAAAAAAGTTCTTAAATTACAAATGAGACAATTATTGTCTTCAAGACACCACCTGTCCACCATTCCCATGTAAGTGCATTGTAAATGTGTTCATGAAGGAAGCAGAAGATGAAACATTTTGCCTCCCACAATGTTTAGTACTTCCAAAAAAACTAATAAATTCTTATTCATGCAGACCACTTAATGATGTGTTTTTCTTCATTATCATGGAGGTGACTAAGGTAGGATCTGATTTTAAAGTGGTGTAATCTAATTTTTAAATTATTTATTAATTTAATAATTTAATTAACTCTTTTTGGACCTATACGGCTTTACAGTGCTAAAGTTCACACCATGTGCTATTGTAGCTTCCTTAGTTTATTTTCCAATTTGCAGCTTTCTCAAAGTTGGAAGAGAAATCTAATCTTTGCCAAAAATGCCTAAAATTGTCTGGTGCTCTGCTGATCCATTCTTGTAAACACTGATCACATTATGTGTGATCCTTGCACCCTCAAGTAGAGAATGTTGGAAGGACAAGTTTTAATTTCTTCGGTTACTGGAATTTAGTTGCACTGAAAATATTACTATAAAAGGATCATATCATTTAATCACCATCTCTGTGCACTGCTAAGGTCTTTATAAGCCTGCAGCACTTCACATTCACTTTGACCCTAGGCAAATAAAACCAGCAGGTACATTTTAGCAGGAAATCAGAATCTGTTCTATCCTGTTGTTTTTATAATAGCTCACTATGTCTGTCCCTATCAAATTCCAAATTTAATGAATTGTAGTTTCAAGAATGGGTTGTTCTTCTGTCTTGTAATCCAAGCAAATATGTGATTCAGTCAAAAGAAACCTCTGTAGAACATCATGTTATAGCGATTTAAAATAAAAGAAGAAAGAGGGGGAAAAAATGAATCAACATTGGTGTTTCTGACACCAAGAAGGGGAGAAACTCTATCTTGAGCTTGAAACTCCATTTATCCTTGTGCACCATTGACCATACATCCAGTCACATAGTCTTTCTTCCTGAGATCTGCAAAATTCACCTTGCAAAATAGTGGACATGAATTAGGTGTGTATTCAGACGTTTTCCTGGTGTGATAGGAGGATAGATCCCATGTTATTGTAGGACTTCTCACACTAAAGGCCGACTGATACCTGCAGCCTTTTCCCATAGTCGGAACAGTCCTGCCAGTGGTACCGCTACTGTAGCAGGTAGCATTGCCAGCAGGCAAGAGACCAGTAATGTTTCCTCTCCTGTAGCTACAGGTCTTGCTTCTGTGGGTGCTGAAAGAGGCAGGTGGCTTCAGGGTAAAAGTCCTACAGCTTGGGGAGAGTGGAGGAGAAGATGGTTGCAGTATCTTCAGTGCTACCTTTCACTTCAGTCTTGAACACCAAACAATGTCTCCAAAGGAACCCCACAGCTTTTAAATGTTGAAAGGAAAAAAAAAGAGAGAAACTGACTTTTCCTCATTCCCCTTTTTCTCCCCTGTACCCTTGGAACTCCACTGCCCAAAAGCTTAAAAAGCATTGTAACAACTGGTGATACCATTATACTGTTTAAGGTAGTCAGATATAGTCATCACTGAATAGTTACTTAGCCTTGATAATCTTTCCTTTGATGGCTAGATTATGACTATACAATTCCACTATGATTAAAGTAGTGTGTTGTTCAGAGTTACATACAGAAGTTCAATGAGATGTCTATTCCCCACTTTATCTGCTGCTTCCTTTTACCTATCTTTATGTTGTGTTTAGAGATTAGGAGGTTTTTTTATGTTTCTTGTTACTGATGTTACAGCTGGTATAAGAAGGTATAACCCAAATTAAAACCTATTCCTTCCCCCAGCAAGCTCTCTCACATTACTCAAAAGATGCATGTGATTTTACATCTTCAGATTCCTTTTACTTCATATTTTTACACTTTATGTGCAGCTTCAAGATGCCCTATTTTAGCTAATGAGTTTTGCAGGCAGCATTCAGCATTGCAGATTTACACGAATTGTACTTCTTTGTCGATATTTTGATAAATGTTAAAGGTTCTGATCCCATCTATGTTTATATCATTATTAGAAGACATAAAAACAACATGGATAGCCTACCTTGTTGTTTGTCTAAGTATTCACTAATTACTATTAATTTGATTAGTACAGCAAATTAAAGCAGAAAAGAGTCAGAGTTTATTCACAGCTAAATTACAGAAATCAGTGGGTTATACAGTATTTGCATTTTAATTAAGTCATGAACATTTAATGCTATGTGCTGGAAATACAGACGGATTCTCTGGCTTCACTGAAATTTAACATTCATCTCATATTATTTAGTTTTTGGTATAATTTTGTGTCTGTGTGTCTGCAAATATCCACAGGTGTAAGCATGCAGTTTTGTTACCGATACATGTTCATAACATGCCAAAATTGATAGACAATTATTTCCTATAGATCATCAAAACAATCCTAAATCTGCCCTACAGGTAACGGAATAATTTGGTTTTATTATCATGAAATAAACTTTAAAATAGCCCTTGATCCTTGGCTGTTCATCTTACAGGCTAGATGTTGAGACAACTTTAGATTTGCAACACTCCAGTGCATGAAGTGCTGTTAAACTGTAGACCAGACAAGTTCTTCACCTTAGGGTCTGTGCATTGTAAATTCCAAGTAAAACTGTTTAGACATGTGGTCTGCATTCTGAAATTCAGTATAAAATTCTTCATAGGCTGTCTTTATATAATACGTAGGGAAAGTTAAGAATCTCCTAGGTTAATTCACAGTAACCAGACAGCAGTGCAGAGAGAAAACCCTCTGTCCAGACCGGCAGCCCTCTCTGGCCTTGGTACCTCCAACCAAAGGCATTTCAAGCCCAAACAGAAAGTAGAGGTCTGCAGTCTTTCTTCAGAACAACTTTTTACTTTTGGCTTGTTTGCTTTTGATGGATATCAGAGGGATATAATACCACTCACTCTTCTATACAACAGCCAGGATGAATTATTTCCACCAAAAGGAAGGGGTTATACAGGTTTCATTATCTCCTCAACATGAGGGAAATCTAACCTGTAATCTTCCATTTCTAAAACATACTCAGTCATTAGTGATATTTCAGGTGAGGAGAATGTTCTTACCCATTAAATTCTGTTAAATTCAAAGCCAGAACAGGCAAGCAAGAGCTTCATCTAGGTCCATTTTATCAGGCAATTGTCCTAAAATCTTATTTTTTATATTGGTCAAGGAATATGTCTTCTTATCCCATGAAGACTGGAAAAGAGAGATTGAGGGAGTTAAAACATTCTTTAGGCAAATATTTGACAATCTCTTCTGATGGAAGGGAAGATCTTGATACAAACTGCAGCTCTAAATTGGCTACCAAGTGGACACGGTTTTGTTATTCACACAGTCTGAAGACAATGGCCCCTAGAGTCACCTGAACCTTTCTATCACCCTAATGAGAAAAGGTGCCCTGAAGACACATCACTTTCAGCTTGGCTCCTGGTAGCTACTTGATGAGTCTGGGAGGTCTGGACTTGTGAGCAGGTACTGGGAGATTCAGGGCTATGCAATGACTTGCTTCACCCAAGTTCAAAACCTATCATCAAATTACACAAACTGTAAAGATGATGCCAGGGGATTTTGTTGTACAGCTCTCATTTACATTAAAGGAAGCTGTGTGACTAAACCCCTGTGCTCAGCAATGAAATTTGATCCCTTAAATGAACATATTAGGAGAAATAAGGAATTAATTCAGAGGCTAAATGAAACTTTTGCAAGCTTATGGTGCAGTGATTGCCTTCTCCACTCTATAGGGAAACTACTTAAGTCAAACATACAGAAAATTTTAAACTGCAGAAAGTACTGAATGTTATACAGCTTCAGTCCAAGCTCTGTCCCCCCTTGCTGCTGTTCTCATTGGTAGGTGACACCCACACCATACAGAGTGCTGGTTTTAAAAGAGTTGAATAGAATAAATGTCAACACTAAATAAATCCTATTGCCAACAAGCTGCCAGGAAACGTTTATCACACTTCTGGTAATGTTCAAAACAGTTACTACACAACGATGAATCATACCTTATATTGCACACATGTTGATCATAAACATTTATCAGACTTCTGGCAATTTCCACTGTGTTGAAGAGACACTATAGTTCGTTGAAGAGAATGTCTCTCTTCTATACAATAGGTAGATTTCTTGACTTAAAGTACAAGCAAAACATGTTTAACTAGTGTTAGGTGGTTCTGCCAGAGAAAAAAGGAAAGATGGATCTCTTTCTGATGTAGTGTACAAATATATGTAGAGAGAGATGTATTAATTTTACTGCATTTTGACAATGTTCTTTTATTGTCTCCCTATTATTTTTTCATAAATCTTTGATTTTATATTTCCTGATAAATCAAGTCATAAGGTTTTTGTGGTATCAGTGCCACAGTAAACATTAAATGAATTCCTGCAGATCTTATTTATGAGACTTTAGAGTTAACGAAGGCTTGATTATAGTTTAATTGGGTACAGACACAGGCTGTAGTGTTTACTGTTATAGCAGATACACGCTTCAGACATAAATTTTAAAACATGTATATTGAGCCCACCACACAAAGGCCACAGTAAATAGAACTAAGTATATTGCTGCCTGGTATAGCAGTGTTGCATTGGTGACTATATTGATGGTTTAACTGTTTGGAGAAGGATGAAATGTACCAGCTTGGGGGGGAGGGGGGGGTGAGGGGAAGATTAAAAACTTCAAGTGAGGAACATGCTTCTCTTCCATTCCTCTACAACATCATGCAAAATGTAGCATGGGTTTTGAACTATACAACTGAAAATTAAATGATGGCATAAACGAGCTTTGGTACATTTTAGTGTTGTAAACCGCTATGATTTTGTCCTCTAAGTTCTGATGTGTCCCAGGCACATAATGTTAAGCTACTTATGGGAACTGAGAGAGCAACTTAGTGGCCTATGACAGAAGAAAATAAACTTTTATCCATTTTTATATCTAGACTTGCCCTGAACGTCAGATCATTCTTTCATTTAGACCTTGCCATCTGATCCAATGTTTGCTGCAATATTGCTCCGATGGATCAGGAGCAGTGAGAATTCAAAGGCATTGCCCTTTTGAGGGCAAAGTGAGACTAGCAGTCTGCATTTTCCCCAGTGTGAGAAGAATGACAAAGCCTCCTCCACTATCCTTTGTTTTGATTAGAGCAGTGGGTTCAAGATGCTTTTTCCTTTAAACATAATTTTTTTCCTGCATTTATATTCTGTATAAAGAGAATGGAACTAAGAACAGGATTACATTAGGAAAAAGTCCCAACATGCCCTGGTCACACAATAAAAATCAATAATTGCACACTCTCTTATTTTGAAGAAAAATCAGAGAGTTTTAATATACTTCACTGGCAGATTTAAAGTGCTATGTCATAAAACACGATCATTCATTCAGTTATTAACCAAGAATTACTACCTGGCAACTTAGTTATGCAAAACTTAGCATTTTTATAAATGCCATTCTGAGAATTTCTCCCTCCTTTAGAAATAAGGGCCAATTTTAAGGCATCAGAAATGGAAATTTCAAGATACATAAGGTTTTTTCTTTTTTGTTCACTAGCTGCTAAAATTTTTTGTGTTAGGAGTGCTTTGGGCTGTTATAGAGAAGTCCCTTTTAATGAGGTATGTGCTTGCAATAAGATCAAAAGAATTTCAGGAAATAAAATTAAAACAGGGTCTCATAAAGAATTAGTACTGAAAATCAAAAAAACCCCAAGAGTCCGTTATCCAGTTACTAACCAGCTTTTTAATTATCTCTGAAATCAGAGCATCCTTTATTGTACTATTTATAAAAATTAATCAGTCTGGAATCCAGACTGTATACTCAGTTTTCTGACATAGAGCAATACAAAGCTTTACACAACAGTGTGACCATATATTAAAAGCCTTTAGGCTCAAAATAACCTTTACATTCTGCAAAAGGAGCTTCTCACAGCAGTGAGGTAAAATTACCATATTCCCTTACTATTTTTCTATTCCAGTAACTAGAGAAAGGAATGATTTAGTAATGGCTCCGGTAATGAGCCAAAATGCATTTTAGAAAGGTACAAAAATACATGCTAGGATTTGCCTGCTACAGCTGAAAAGTGTAAGCTAATGGACCCTAAAGTGATTCAGTGCGGAAAGAGCTCTCACACTTCCTCTTCAACGGGATGAAAGAGGGAAGACAGAATGTTGTATTTTACGAGGGACATTTTACGTGTCTTCGAGGGTTTAATCTTCCATATGACGGGTTTTTCCATACTGTATTGGGTTCGCATGGCAAGGTTTTGGTAGCAGCAGGGGCTACAGTGGTGGCTTCTGTGAGAAGCTGCCAGAAGCTTCCCCTATGTCTGAGAGAGCCAAAGCCAGCTGCCTCCAAGACGGACCCGCCGCTGGCCAAGGCCAAGCCTGTCAGTGATGGTGGTAGCGCCTCTGGGATAACATATTTAAGAAGGGGAAAAGTTAAAGTGCAGTAGCAACTGCAGCTGAAGAGAGGAGTGAGAAGATGTGAGAGAAACAACTCCGCAGACACCAAGGTCACTGAAGAAGGAGGGGGAGGAGGGGCTCCAGGCACCAGAGCAGAGATTCTCCGGCAGCCCGTGGGGAAGACCATGGTGAGGCAGGCTGTCCCCCTGCAGCCCATGGAGGTCCACCGTGGAGCAGATATCCACCTGCAGCCCGTGGAGGACCCCACGCCGGAGCAGGTGGATGCCTGAAGGACTGTGACCCCGTGGGAAGCCTGTGCTGCAGCAGGCTCCTGGCAGGACCTGTGGACCCGTGGAGAGAGGAGCCCATGCTGGAGCAGGTTTGCTGGCAGGACTTGTGACCCCGTGGGGGACCCACGCTGGAGCAGGCTGTTCCTGAAGGACTGCACCCTGTGGAAGGGACCCATACTGGAGCAGTTTGTGAAGAACTGTAGCCCATGGGAAGGACTCACACTGGAGAAGTCCATGAAGGACTGTCTCCCGTGGGAGGGACCCCATGCTGGAGCAGGGGAAGAGTGTGGGGAGTCCTCCCTCTGAGGAGGAAGGAGAGACAAAGACAACGTGTGATGAACTGACCGCAACCTCCATTCCCCATCCGCCTGTGCCGCTGTGGGGGAGGAGGTGGAGAAAATTGGGAGTAAAGTTAAGCCTGGGAAGAAGGGAGGGGTGGAGGGAAGGTGTTTTAAGATTTGGTTTTATTTCTCATTATCCTGCTCTGATTTGACTAGTAATAAATTAAACTAATTTTTCCCCAAGTCGAGCCTGTTTTGCCCGTGACGGTAACTGCTGAGTGATCTCCCTGTCCTTATCTCGACCCACGAGCCTTTTGTTAGATTTCCTCTCACCTGTCCAGCTGAGGAGGGGAGTGATAGAGCGGCTTTGGTGGGCACCTGGCATCCAGCCAAGGTCAGCTCACCACACATACCTTTGTAGTTTTTAAGTTGTTTCCTTTATTACAGCAGCCAGATTGAATATACATAGTAAAGAATAGGTCACGCCACAAATGGCTTACAAGCTGAAAAGCATGAGATGAAAGGCAAAGAGAAATAACTGCTGTCTGGTTTTGCAGATGAAGAAATAAGGTCCAGAGAAATTAGGAGCAAGCCTTACAAATTACTTAGACAAAATCATCACATATGAGCGTTAAACTGACTTGAGTTTAAGCACTTCTGAAAATACTTGCTACATCCTTTCCTACACCCAAGGGAGCCTGAATCCTATCACCAATTGCCTTGCCAGGACTATATACAGGAAATACACAGGTTAGCATAGAGAACTATCAAAGTCATTATTTGTGATAGATGCCACAAAAGTCACATGCACAATTACATAAAAAGACTAGGATGATTGCTAATCAGGTTCAATTCAATCCCTAGCTGCATAAGGAATGCAGGCTAGAAGTCTTTATAAAGACATTTATAGACATTCTGAAAAAATAGTACAGAACATAAGACTTAGCTTTGCAAATAACTTTTAAAGTGGGGTTTCAGCCATCATCAAGACTGTGTTTGTTAGATGATCTTGTGCAGCCTGAAAATCAGCATTCTGAATTTCACCTTTATTCAGAGTATTAAACACCACTTGAAACTTAAGGTTTCTTTGTTTCTTTTTTCTTGGTTTGCTTCTTCATAACTCTGATGTTAATTCAGTATAACCTAGCTGTGGTCACTGTATACCTATATTTAGTTGCTCAATAAATGCTTCTTTTTTGCTTTATTTTACTAAATACTCTCGGCTTCTACATCAAAAAGTAGTTCATGAGTGAGTTGCCGTGGTGATTTTGGGTGGCTGGAAAATGTCAAGATACAGTGTGTTGTGCATGTAAAGCTACAAATATGAAAACAAAACCAAAAGTAATTTTTTTGATCACAATGTGGTAACAAAGTAACTACATGGAAGTCTAGGTGAAACTGGAAAAACTAACTGCTTACTTTGTAACCACTAAAAAAGGTACATGATCTTTCAAACATAAAATAGTGAGCTCACATAAAATATTAGTAAAAAAAATTAATGTATGTGTATTAATTTTGACACTTGCCACTGCCAAGTGTCCTGAAGGCTGTCTGTCGCCTTTGACCTTAGCATTCCAGCCTCTGGATAGAAATATTTTTTTGTAAAATACTGCAGACATGGACAAAATAGCAGTCCAAAAAATTAGCCTCTTCAGATGCCAGCTTGGGTCTTTTTATTTGTTTTTGTATGTACAGATTTATACACCATTACTTACATATACATCGATACAACAGATACTTTTGCTCTGCTCAATTTATCATAAAGTTGGGAGTGAGACGGAGGAAAGAAGGTGGAGGTTGGAAATCAAATGAAAATTCTACCTTAAAACTGGAGATCAACAGAGTTTATGGAGGTGCATCTGGGCCTTTGATAATGAGTTGATTAGACAATTTAGAATATAAGGAAGACTTTGAAAAATTTAGGAAGGTGTTGATATTTCTAGAGAAGACAAATTTTCAATTGCTTAACTCTACTTCTCTGAATATCTGTCTTTAGAGAATTTGCATCTATCTGGGTATGCCTAAAGAATAAAGTAAGCTTGCTTATGTGAGAAGGTGATTTTCAGAACAGATAATCTTTTAGGAAAACAAAACAAATAAACATCATTTAAAGCACAATTTATTTGGCCAGAGAACATAAACAGGATTTTAGTTTTGAATTTCAACTTTTATTGTTATATCACAAAATATTCTTTTCTTTGAGATTTACTTAAGGTTTCTATTAAACTTATGAGAATGCATTGCCTTGTCTCAGTGATGTGAGTCAAAGAATGAACTCAAGTCCCCCAGCCAGTAACTACATGTTACTGTGTCAGTGCTGAAAAGGGGACAGCACAGTGGGTAATTTCACAACCTAATCTTCCTTTCACTCATCCCAGCCTTCTCTGTACTCTAAGGGGACAATAGCAAGAAGCGAATCACCAGTCTTGCTCTTTTAGTACACGTAGCAGTGCTGCAGTTGCTCCCCATCCCCCAGGCTCATTCCCATTGCTGGAGCATTCCATGCTCTGCACCAGCAGTGGGGCCAGAAATTAAAAAAGTTATCTTTATCATGTTAGGTATCCTTATCATGTTAGGTAGATATTTCCCAGGCTTGGGAGTGGGTAGTGAGGACAAGACATTTGCATCCTTTCATGTCTGTGATTTTCAGAGCATATAAAAATATCTGAAAGGCTTGCTGTGACAGTGTTGGAGAGTTGTTTTGGGCAGTGGGAACTAAACCTGCAGTAGTCAAAGTCTGTATTGTCTGTATGGAAGACACCCAAGAGAAGCCTGTTCTTTAGCATGCCCCAAATACTTTGAGAAAGCTACTTGGATTAGATTTCAGGAACAAGATAGTGTGAATGTGTCAGAGTCCAGTACTCTCTGGCCAAGTTCTTTTAGATATTCCACGTCACACATAGAGGTGTAATGTTTAATATAAAATTTACTTATTTGAAGATATTCGGTGTTACACGGAATTTCTGATTTAGTGGAGTTTTACAGGTTGTACTGAAAACACATTACAAATTTAAGTTACACTTGCAAAATACAGCTATTGCAATACACAGTTCAACCACAATACCAATATGATTCCCATTACCGGTCTCTATAATATGCACACTTTCATGACGTTGGGTGTCCCCAGTTGCCAGGAAGGAATATGGGGGTGGAAGCCAGCTCAAGCCTGTTGCTCTCTTTGAAATTCTTTTGCTAGTTTTTCAGTTCTTATATTCTATGTGGGGTTGAGAAACATATTCGCTGCCCCCATGCTGGTCTGGCTAACTCAGGGAGACACTCATACTCTTTTAATGAACTCAGGGAGAAACATTTACATCACTAGTTGATCCACTATTTATCTAAAACATAGGTCACCCTCCAGTCCCCTCTGTCTTGAGATAAAGTCAGCTTCTTTGCAATAGCTGTGGTCAGTCACAACCTGCATTATTGCCTGAGCTTCATGGGCACATCATCCTCACTCATCTCCTCTTAACCTTCTTCCATTTTAAGGGTTTATCGGTCAGTCACAGTATGAAGAGTATGTAAACAAATATAGAAAAATGTCGTCTATGATGGGGGGATCAGCAACATTAAGAGCAATAGGAAGAGAAACCCATAAACAGTAAAGCAAATGTTGCAGATGGGGTGCTAACAACCAGTATAACTTACGTTTTTAAAGGGCTGTGTCACAGCATGTAATTTACATACACACTGATGTCCTATTTGTAATAAACAATGCTGACAAGCAAATACTTCTTTTGTGATGCCTTAACTTTAACTATTGTGCTAATACAGGAATATTGTTCGGAAGAGGACTCTGGGTCTTACTCAGAGCATAACCCGGCAAGTGTGGGGAAAGTGTTCCCTTTTGTGCTTCTTCTGAAGAACTGCTTTTGGTAAACATCATACTGAGCTATCTGGGGAACTTTCTTAATCTACAAAAGAATCTTTTAAAACTTAAACATAGAGCTATGTAAAAAATAAATGAAGCAAAAGAAAGTAAGAAACTATTCTTAACACTGAATTACTGTCTAATTATATGTTTTTAAACATTGGTTTGCAGTGTGAATAATACAGCTGAAGGTCTTCAAATAGCTTTATGTTTGTAAGTGGCACACAAGCAGTTTTTCAGAGGCCCAAGCTGTGAACAGTAGTTTCTCCCTTTTATCCTGTAGTGAGTACTGAGAAAATTACCTTCAACAGCATCGATAAGGGCTTTGACACGGTCCCCCACAATATCCTTCTCTCTAAATTGGAGAGATATGGATTTGATGGATAGACTGTTTGGTGGACGAGGAATTGGTTGGGTGGTTGCATCCAGAGGGTAGTGGTCAACCACTCAATGTCCAGATGGAGATCGATGACAAGTGGTGTCCCTCAGGAGTCCATATTGGGACCAGTACTGTTTAATATCTTCATCAATGATGTAGTGGGATCGAGTGCACCCTCATCAAGTTTGCAGATAACACCAAGCTGAGTGGTGCGGCTGACACACCTGATGGATGGGATGCTATCCAGAGGGACCTGGACAAGCTCAAGAAGTGGGCCTGTGTGAACCTCTTGAGGTTCAACAAGGCCAAGTGCAAGGTCCTGCACCTGGGTCAGGGCAATCCCCAGTATCAAGACAGACTGGGGGATGAAGGGATTGAGAGCAGCCCTGCAGAGAAGGACTTGGGGGTACTGGTGGATGAAAAGTTGGACATGAGACAGCAATGTGCGCTTGCAGCCCAGAAAACCAACCATATCCTGGGCTGCGTCGAAAGAAGTGTGGCCAGCAGGGTGAGGGAGCTGATTCTGCCCCTCTACTGTGCTCTGGTGAGACCCCACCTGGAGTGCTGACTCCAGCTCTCGAGTCCTCTGTACAGGAAAGACATGGACCTGTTGGAATGGGTCCAGAGAAGGGCCACAGAAATGATCAGAGGGATGGAACAGCTCTCCTATGAAGAAAGGCTGAGAGAGCTGGGGTTGTTCAGCCTGGAGAAGAGAAGGCTCTGAGGACACCTTATTGTGGCCTTTCAGTACTTAAAGGAGGCTTCTAAGAAAGATGGGGACAGACTTTTTAGCAGGGCCTGTAGTGATAGGACAAAGGGCAATGGTTTTAAACTAATAGAGGGTAGATTCAGACTAGATATAAGGAAGAAATTTTTTATAATGAGGGTGGTGAAACACTGGAACAGGTTGCCCAGAGAGGTTGTAGGTGCCCCATCCCTGGAAACATTCAAGGTCAGACTGGATGGGGCTCTGAGCTACCTGACCTAGTTGAAGATGTCTCTGCTTATTGCAGGGGTGTTGGACTAGATGACCTTTGAAGGTCCCTTCCAACCCAAACCATTCTATGAGTCTATGATTTTATGATTCTATGATCAGGTTCTCTGGTCAGGCTGTTGAGACTATGTCTATGTATTGCTATTACCTCCTACCACCTGTGTGCTCTTACAAGGCATTTATTTTTTGATTAGTCTGTCTTTTTTTGACAGTATATTTTCTTCATCAAAAATGCTTTGCTTTTTACATTTCAAATGAATATATTTTATGGAAAAATAATACAATTTTACTCAGTTCTCCCACCTGGGTCTGTTGAATGAAAAGGCTCGTTACATTCACCAAGGATAACAACAAAAGCAATTACAACATAGCAGATTATATTTTTTCAAGCTGCATCTTAGAGCTTTAATTTTCCTTTGGTCTTCATCCCAAATTCCATTTCCTAATAACTTTCACCATAGGAAGAAAAGAGCTTTAAGATCTGTCCTTAGCAGCAGGAAAGAGTGCTAATCAGCTATAAATTACTTCTAGTCATTCACAAACATTTAGAGTAGGCTCATTACATGGGAAGTAATCATGAAAAAGCTACTCTCATTGCAGAATTTAGTTTCACTAGCAGAAACTAGTATGGATGATAGGCAGAAAAGGCTGAGTCTACTGTACAAAATGTTAGGGTATTTTTGCTCCTTTTAAGATTTTAAGATCTGACTAAGATGCCAAAATACAGATAGTTTAGGTTGTGTGATTTTTCAGAAAGAGCCCGTCACTAAAAGCTTACTGTTTCTCATGATGGATTTTCAGACTTCAGAGGTACCACCATAAACAACGTCTAAATACTTTGTTTTGACTGACTCCTTTTTATACTTCAAAGTGTAGTTTCTGAAGTCTTGTAAAGTTCCTGCAAAACACAAGATCTAAGTGTTTACACTCAGATCTTCCTTGTCACAGAAGGGAAAATGATGTTGGATTTCCCTGATTTTACTGATAGTTTTTAACAGGGCTTTCAATTTCTATCGGTAAGGAATGAATCAAAGAAATCTGCATTTAGTTATAATTTAATATACTTTTCATCTGAACTACGAAGTGAAGCACTAAGTTTAGAGCTTTTGCTACCATTTTAGTACTTCATACTTTTACGTTAGAGCTTTAGCTACTCAAGTATCAAAAAAATGTACAGAATTTTAAGTTAAAAATATTCAAATGTCCTTTTTGGTTAGAACAGTATATTTTAATACTCAGCACAGTGGAAAATTGTGACATTTTATTCAAATATGTGTCATAGAAACATGCTTTAAAATACTGATTTATATATGTATCAAAGTACAATTTTCCACTATTGACATAGAGTCATGTGAATGTATCTAGCTATCAATATGAATGATACTTGTACACAAAAAATGTCGTTCGGTCACATCCAGTTTTGGCCTCTGTGGTACAAGAAAGATACTGACACATCAGACCAACTCACCAGAGGACTTTGAAGATTGCTGGGGGCTGGAGCTCTGGATGTACAAGTGGAAGCTGAGAGATCATGGCTTGTTCAGTCTGGAGAAAAGAAGGTGAAAAAGAGGCTTTATAAAGCTATCTAACGGGAAAATATAGAGAGGATGGAGACCAGACTCCTCTTGGAGAAGTACAGTAGAAGGGCAAAATGCAACAGACACAGGTTGCAAGAATGTGAATTCAAATATCTTTTTCTCTCTGAGGGTAACACTACATCAGAGCAGGCTCCCAGGAAGGTGGTGGAATCTCCTTGGAGACATTCCAACCTCAGATGGACAGGGTCTGAGCAACACGATCTCACTGGACTTTCACTGTACAGGAGGCTGGCACCCATGACTTCAAGAGGTCACTTCCAACCTTCATGACTGTGATTCTATATTTCTACTTAATGAAGGTTGCTAAAGGGTTTTACAAGCATTTGTAGCCTATTCTGGTGAATTGTTACAGTTCTGCATACAAAAATATTTTGTCTCTTTTATTATATGAGCCAGAAGCACTTCCCAGGCATTGACTATATAAAGTAAACCTTAAAGTATATCAGTGTATGTTTGTATATCTATCTATCTATCTATCTATCTATCTATCTATCTATCTAATATCTATCTATCTATGCACACAATTATATATACATTTCATGTTCTGGGCCTACACATTGTGAATATTAAGCAATACTGTCCTTTTGTCATTAAAGCAATTGAGAACATCTTATGATAGTCCAAATCCTTTAAGACAGTGAATGCTATTTACTTTCTTTGGTTAACAAACAGAAGAACTGAAATAGCATCCCAGTTTAGTCCATGTTCTTGTACATTCTTGGCTTTGGTTTGCAGTGTGTAAGCTTTCTGAGTGACAGATAATTAAGTTATGAGAATCTCAGGCATACTGATTCAGAAAAGGTATTTTGGGCTTCTAATGGGAAACGTTATATTTCATTTTCAACATATGTAAAAGAAAATTCCTGTGGGGTACCATGGAGCACATTTCCTCCTTAGGCTCAAACTCAGCATGGACAAATTGTTTTAATATGCAAGCTACCATTCCAGCATCTGTCAACCATAGAAATGAAAAATCAATACATTATTTCAAATAACCTGATACCTAGTAACATACAAATGGCTCAACAATTCATCACTGACTGCAGAGGCATATCTGAGTGATATTGATATCAGTAGTATTAGAAAAGCTTAAAGTGCCAACAGAAAATCTTTAGGTCAATGTGTATGTATATACACTTGAAAAAGAAAGAAAATATTATTTCTATGACTAATACTGTGCTACTTTGGCCAATAGTATCCACATCTGGATCTGTCAGAAATTGAACAGAAAGATATCTTACTAGAAGTATTTTTCTCCTTGATAAAATATGAGCAGTAAACTTAAAAAATTAGTTATTAATGTGCTACCATCTATTTAGTCTGGAACAACCATTTCAGAGTTTAACAGCAAATTACAGCAGAATTCTATTTTTATGAAAGTTCACACAAGCAAGACTGGAAGTTTCTTATTGCAGGGGAAAATAAAACTAAATTCCGTCTCCATTTCCTCCATTACCTAAGCACCAAGTGACTTAATTTCCAACTTAATTCTTTAACCTAGCAGTTTACCTCAGTGCTAGCTTTCCTGTGAATTACACATGGCCACACAAGCAGCACCGTGATGCTACTCTCTGAAAAAGTGTTGTTGCTTCTCCTGTACTGAACAAGTTCCAGGCAATTTAGAGAAAAGATTTCTTCTTAATCCAAATTTCTCTACCTAGGCTCTGGAGTTGACACAAAAGCATTGTTTAAAATTAATAGTCATGTACTAGAAGATAAAGAGGTCCTTCTTTTTGAAATTTTACTTTACACCAAGTACTTGAGTTAGTGTTGCAACTCCCACTTCCTGCTAGACATCCCTGTTGCATGCAGCTTTCAGCTTTCTGAACTTATCTTCATTTAGTCAGTAGCTTGCAATCACTTTTTGTGGCTGATATCTGTAAGACTGTAATGGGTGCCTCAAGGCCATCACATTGTTCATTTGGGACTGCATTAAGAAAACAGAACCAAGACTTCCATAGGAAGTCTCACAGGAATTCCTCTCTGTGAAAGTCATTGGTCTCCAAGAACTTTGTGTCCTGCCTGATCGCTTTGAGGCAAAAACTGAGGTACAATTTTTCATATGTTAAGGCCAGCTCCATGCTTCAACATTTCAAACCCACTGCTGTACCTTTTGCATCTTTCTGCCACGCTCTCGGTTAAATGACACTGGATTAATTTTAAAAGAGAATTTGGCAGACTAAGCCTCAAAACCACCCACCTCAACCTCTATTTCAAAACAGATCTTCACAGTCATCTTCAGGATGTGCTGCAAAAGACAGCAAAGAACTTCCAGGCTCCTTGTTCCCTCCCTGAGGAAGGATAGACCATTTCTATTTTAGAACTGCAGTCTTACTTGCAAAAGAAACTCTTGGGATTCTTTTTGCCTAAATATTTTCATTATGCTTAAACATAGTGATGATGACATTTTCCTCACTTAAAATACAAACAAATGAATAATACCCGGTTGTTATTAGAAAAAGGCACCTTAGCAAGTAAAAGTGTTTATTAGGTTTTCAAAAATATGACGCAACGTTAGCAGAACTCCACCCTTTTGGACTCCCTTTATGGGTTCAGGTATTTCAAGAACATGGCACTTGATTTAGCCCCCTCATGATTCATGTGAATGGAGCTCAGACAGAACTTTCGGAAGTGTCTTCACTTCTGAAAAAAATGTGACCTTCTTATATATAAAAGTTTGCATGAAAGATCTTTGAATATAATCCCCTATATATATATGTACTGTCATACATACTCACATTGTTATTACTTTATTTTCTTGAAATTTGTTGTCAAATTGTCAGAACAAACACATATTTCATATGGTATGATACATAGCTTATTTGGATAGCATACAGTGTATGCTATTGTCTTCAAGTACATTTTCAAGAATCTTCCACCATGTTTTTTTGACAAGTAGAAAGAGATGAAAGTATTACTTGCAAGGCCATTGAGATGATGTCAGAGCATACTAAAAAAGGCAGGGGTCACTGCATGTCACTGAGTGTGGAGTATAAATGCGATAATAGGATGAAATTCAGAATGTAAAAATGGAAGCTGACGAACAGAGCTCCCAATTACAAAACATATTTTTCTGAGAGCAAAGCTTGCTACAGCAAGAGTGAAGGAGAAGCTGTCTTAGCTTTGTAATAGAGGTTGACTAAGCAGAGGTTACTTCAGAGGCTTTGAGATGCAGTGGCCTCTGCAAAAAAGAAGAAAAAAAAAAGTGATTTCTACGTCTTTATGTCATGTCTTCTTCCTCCACATCATAGGCATAGCAATAAAAGAGAGCAGAATCCACACAGTATAGACTTCTATGCCGCAGGGTTCATATGCGGTATCTGTATACCGGCTTCCCTTCAGCTACCCCCCACTGATCAGTATCAGTCCTGTTTGCAGTAGATTTCCTTTTTTAAAGACAGAATAACTGAATCCTCCTCTTAATACTCACTGGCACTCAGCGGAGGCCAAGGGCTCATGAATCCACTTAAAAGTAGACTGAACAAAATACATATACACCGGAGATAATTTGGCATTGGCCACAAAATGGATTACATGACCAAATGGATCACTTCCACTTCTAACTTTTCTGATTGTTATGAGTCAAACTTCTTGATTTTATTTGACCCTTTAAGGAATCCATTTTGCTTTTGATTTTGTTCTTTGTCTGGTACAGAAAAAGCTGTCATGATCAAGGAGAGGGAAAGTACACTTTAGGAACAGAAAATGAAATATTTTCTTATTAAATAGAAGAATTTTCAAAATATTCTACTTTACAATCTTTCCAAGTACTTCTGGGTGATTAGATCCTTCCTCTAAGGAAAGCAAGGATATCTCCTCTGGCCCTTTCCTAAAATAACTATTTCTCATTACTTATATTTCAAAATCTATCTTTTTTTTTTAAATTTGTAATTGTCACTCTGATTTGAGCTATCCTTCCTAGATCAATTGTCCCACAAATTAAATATTTTTGTAGCTTTTTTCTTTTTTCTTTTTTAGTTTTAAGGAATAACCCGCCTATAATTTGGCATGTCCTCATGCAGAGTTATTTTCTGGACTGTTTCTCACTGGCCTTTCTTGCTGTCCACCACGTCTTATCAAAAGGACCACAGTTCCCACCAGGAAGTCTGTATATTTCCATAGACCAGATACCAGAGTCTGGTTAGTTACAAAGACTTTTTAATCACCAGCTGCACTAGTACAGCCTACTCTTTTTAGTACCATGCCACAAATTATCTATATGATTTCTGCACGTTTCCTGTTCATGGTGCTTACATATTAGGTATTTAAATGGTAATCAGGTGAGTAACAGAGACACATAGTTAGTATTATAATTGTGAAGGTGTAGCATAAAGATAATAAGCTGTCCAGTTTTATGTCTCTGCAGGTGGGGTTCCCCTACTTGTGCCTTTGATGAGGTCATGGAATTGGTGGGTCGGAGTGTTGCAGGCCATCGTCTGCTTTTTTTGTTTTTTTTCATTCTCCCCAGGATAACTCTGTTCTCCTGTCTATGTATGTCGTTTATATCTTTCCCTGTTATCAAATAACATTTATTTATTCTCTTCTTACTTCACATGGCACTCACATTACCAAAGATGACATCTTACTGTGTTACTTTTTTTTTTCGCCCTCTCATTTCCTTGTGGACACCAGGCTATCACACTAATGTAATAAGAACATGGTGGTAGGGCTACAAGGTTATGCCGAAAGGAAATGTATTTACAGAATTTTTTTTTTTCTGTAAAAAAAACAGTCACAGGGGGGTAGTAATACAAAGTTACCTTTTTGTCCAGTTTAAACATGGAGTAAACCTGCTCATAATTCAAGACTGAAATGGACTCTAGAGTTAGCTGAGAATTGTTCCAAAATAGATGTCCTTACTTTTTATTGCTTGTCATTGAAATATGGTCTACGTATACCTGCATGTACAGATTATTGCACATATTCTAAACTGTTCACGAGACCAGAACTGTTCTCTGCCTGGTATAGAAGTGAGGCTCACTCTCCAAGGACACCCAAAGCACTCAGCTACGCCTTGGAGAATCCTCACCATAAAACTTATACATCACCATCATTCAAATCTTTAGTTAAAACATATCTTAGCCTTGACAACTGGGTAACACTTCAACCAAGCTGGATGGTCATGATGAGTGTGCTACCTGTTCTACCAAATATCCCCTTATTCCCCCTCCTTCTTCATCAACTTTGGTGTCCGTAGGGCTGTTTCTCTCAATTTTCTCACTCCTCTCTCCCACAGCTGCTGTACAGAATTTTTCACCCTTTCTTAAATGTGTTTTTGCAGAGTCACCAGCAGCTTGGCTGGTGGGCCCAGCTGTGTCCTGTGGTGGGTCTGTTTTGGAGCCAACTAGAACCATCTGGAAGTGGCTCTGTCCGGTACGGGCAGCCCCTGGCCTGTCCTCACAGAGGCCATCCGTGCAGCCCCCCGCTGCCAACACCTCAGCATCTACACCCGATGCAGATTAACTGGCCACATTAAATAAAAAAGTTGAAAATTGACTGTTCTACTTTTTAAAGATAGAGATACCAAAACGAACTTCATTTTTTTTCTAAGGATGTTATAGTATGCTTTTAGGAACATGGCAGTATTGTTTTCAGCATTGCTAGTGACTAGGATAACTAAAACACTAAAATACCAGACAGCAGGTAAGTAGCATGGTTCACTCTGCAATGTTTAGAGTTTCGGAAAAGACGGAAAATGAATTAAGAAAACACTCTACCCACCTATTGCTAAAATGTTTCATTAATTGTCAGAAGGTTCTTAAAAGGCTTGGCAGTGTTTTCCTTATGATTAGTGCCAGAGCTGATACAAGCTGCCATTGCAGGAGATGATGTCACCATCAATGAAAGCATGCACGCTGAACAGAGTCTACCACCAGCAGTGTGTAGCTCATCACATTCTTATTTGTTAAATGATGTAATACAACCTTTAGATGTCAACTGATGACGATTAGTATGGTCTTTCTTATTCCTCCCCTCCCCTTTATATGGATGCACATGTGCACATTTAAACACACAAAAGCACCTCCAAAACCAAATACTTTACATAACATTTGTTACATAAAAGTCTTTAATACCAAAGATTCATAGGAAATAGCCCTGTGACATCCAAGACAAAAGTGGAGTTCTTATGTGTCAGGACTACCTCAAATGTGACATGCTTTAGCTGCTTTTATTTATTTTTGTTATACAGAAATGATCTACTTTAAAGTATCTAAGGAACTTTTTCTTACTTTGGAGAAAAATTTTGTAGCAGATATGATTTTCATGCTGGTATACTTGGACAGTGAATTTGCTGTGAATTAGCGAAAAGTATGAAAACATTTTTCTTGTTTGATTTCATAAGGCTTTGAAAGCAAAAGATTCTTAATTCTGTTTTCTAATCCTTCCCAATGAGCCAGTTCCAGATATCTACTGATAGTCTAAAGAGACTCTGTGAGTCCACTCCAAAAAAAAAATTATGCCCCCAAGCTATGCCACATAAGAAAGGAAGGCATATTCACATTTTATTTACTTTCAAGATCTTTCTAATTTGTTTATTTTTGTGTTAGTTTCAGCTGGAATAATGCAAAAATATAAATATATTGATTTAAGGTAGCACAATAAAATTTGGTCAGCTGTTTTCTACCACACAGCACTTGGGAAAGGGGAAGAAACATGTGGAGAGAAATAACTGATAGCTTATCTCAGATACCGAAACCCTCTTCCTCTAGTAAGGCCAAACTCATCCATCAGCCAAAGCTTAGTGCATGGGACTCTGACTCCAGTAATCCCCTTTCATTTGACTGAATGGGAATTAGATCATAAGAATCCATGTATTTGTCCCTAGCACCCAGGACTGTGATGAGAAATGTCCTAATGGAGACAAGAAATGGAAAGAACTTACTGCATCCTATGCCACTCTGCCAGCACACAAGAAGTGTGGCATATTCTGTTCCTTGTTATGAAGCTTGTGCCCAGTACTCTGTTTGTTTGAGAGCAGAGCTTAGTATGTCTCTCCACATGTCCTTAGTGAACACTCAGGATAGAAATTATTAAGCAGTGGGAAAAGAGTGACAAAATCTGACCCCGTAAAACTTTTACATTTTAATCATCTTTAAATAAAAATAGTTCGGTCTTCTTGACAAAAGGCCAGATTCTGATATGCTTATGAGTGTTAGATACCTGCTTGACTCTACACAGAGCCTTATTTTTATTGCAGTGATTATCTTCAATGATTATCTTTTATCTTGTTTGATGAATGACATTGAGCCCTTATAAAGAAAAGACAAGAGAAATTTTTGAAAGTCTAAAGATGTGCAACAAGTTTACAATTTCATCCAAAGACTATATTCATAATTGCATATCAAGAAGCAGGTGGCCGCCTGGTGCTTTGGGTCCAGTCAGGGCAAGAGAAGATAAGTACTCCCATCGTATACGGTTAGTAAAAGAGAAAGTCAGGGGAGCCAAATATATAGTGCATAAACCAGTATTTGTTTATCCATCTGCCTTATTTTTCTTCTCCATCCAGAGATTAAGGCATATACACATGCTACATTAAGCATCCTAGAGGAACAATTGCAAGTAGCTATCTTCTTTTAAGCATTGTTGATTTCCTTTTCTAATTACTAAAATAATTAAGAATTTGTGACAGTTATGTTCTGAATTAATGGCAAAGAAATGAGCTGTAACGCATAGAATGCTCTGTTCTATTGCCTACAACATGCTTTGGGAGAGTTATTTGTATTATGCTTATGCTCATTTCTGCAAATAGAACGAGTTCGACTGGGTGCAGTGATAATTAAAAAGTGAACAAAGTTACCTATTTGGCTCATCTGAGAAGCAAAGGAACTCTGAATTGCCCAACTTAAAAGTGGATATATTTCATTTACTACCACATGATGTTGGCTAGGCACTGCATGTCCATATAATGATAGTAGGAGTACTCTCAAAGTAAGCCATGTTTCTAGAAAAAGATTAAGCACATTGTGGGAGATAAGCAAGTGAGAAAGAGACCTGATTATTGTTTATAATTTTTTTTTAGAATTATTTTTTGTAGTTTAAAGATCAGATTTTGCTTTAAAGAAGTAGCTAGCACTTTGCAATCTCCACCCAGTCTTTGCCCTTCCTTTGATGGCAAAAACTCAGAAATAAAGCCAATTCCTGTGGCAACATCTTTGCCATGGCCTTGAGGTCTGAATGAAATGTACTTTCCTGTCAGATGCTGAAGATAGTTACCCATACTAGTTGCTTTGGTGATGCTGGAACTGGAAGGGAAGCAGAGTCCTCTATTGGAAGATATGTTTATTTCTGTTGCAAGTCCTCCTCAGTTGACTGGGAACATATTCTTTTTATTTCCCTTGCTGAAGTGAAAGAGCAAATTTACCAAGTCAGCACCTATTTATCCTTCTTAATGTCAAAACTGTCAAAAAAGAAGCTTATAAAATGGTTTTTTTTAATTAGAATTGTTAGCCACTAATCACATGAGCATAAGTAGATACCTTAAAATAAGGATGAGCTGCCAACTACTGAAAAGAAAATCGTATTTTAATAGAGAAATGTTACAAACTAAGACAGACATATTTTTGACTTTTGGTGCTGCAGAGTTGGAAAGGAATTCATGAAGCTGACTTCATGGCCCTTGAAATTCAGGAATGACAGTGAATCTGTTGTCTTCTGACAGAATGAAAATTTAAGTTTCACTGGAGACATTAATGCCTTATGATTTCAGAAGTAGCATCACATTCATAGAGAACAAAACGTTCCTTACACAGCTAAGTACAGAAGCAGAAGTCTGGGAAATCACCTGCAACACAAAACATAAGAGGCAAGGTGAAGTCAACTGGCTTTATCGGAAGAAAGTATCAATGGCTCTGTGGAAAAGTTAACGAAAAATACCATCTAAATATTTACCTTCTGGCTGAGGAATAATAACAACTTCTTGTCTCAAAAAGTCATACCACATTGGCAGAGTCAAACAATTTCAGAACGTAGAGTCAAGGATTTTGCTGAATAAAATATTTCATTAATGTATAAATTATTATACTGACCTTAGCACTCATTTGCACTGAAGGCCTATTAAGATGTATTTATGCCTTTGCCTACACCACACTTCGAAATTAGTGAAGACAGAATTAGATCCAGGATGTTTGTCTACATAATTCCTAGGATTATGGCCACATAGTCATGTCTTTCTTTGACTATTATACTTAATACTGACCTCAAGGATAAGCACAAGAATGTCGTTATTCCATAGACTTTCTTCCACTGAGAAAAAAAGAGTACTTTAGACCCCAAGTTGCAGACTCTGGAGAAACTAATCACTTTAATCCATCTCAATCCAACATATTACATGTAAGAATTAATATTGCTGTTAGAGCTTTGAGAGGCCTTCTTATTATACACATTAATTTTAGTGGAAATATGTTATCCCAGATTTTCCTAGCATAAGTACACTTCTACAGTTTCTAGTAAAATTAAATAGTTTCACACTAAATCTGTCAGCACTATTTTTCTCTTTAGAAGAAAAATGAAAGCTGGGTGTATTCTGGATGGGGTTTTCGGTGGTAGAGGTAGGGTGTTTTGAGTTTTTGCCATTTTGTTTGAAATCTATAATTTTATTAGGAAAACATTTTCATTTGTAAACTCATCGAGCCTGGCTTTTCAGCAATTCAGTATCCATTTACATTCTGATAGACTATCATCATTACATAGGAGAAAAAACTTAGCGTTCTTGCATTCCAGAGGATAAACTGCAGAAGCTAATCTTTAATGAAATATGGAAGAAGTGCAAAATTATGATCTACCTTCCAAGCTCTCAACACCTGAATTATATGCAAAGAGGGCAGAAAACAGCTATTTATCCACTCTGATTTAGTAATGCTTTTCCTGTTTTGTACCTCTGTACTCACTGTGGAGGATTAGCATGTAGAGGCTAAATATGAAAAAACATTCATAAATGATCCTTCTACGGAAAAAAAATTGCAAAACCAAAATAAAACAGAATAAAACTGAAACTTCCCAGTTCTTGAAGGAAGTAGGAAGGGAAGATGGGGTCTCAGCCCACTACTGTTAACTGAGCTACAGAAAATGACTGCTTCTATCTCCAGTTAATCACCAGAGCAGAAACAAAGCAGCAAAAGATTTATGCACCCAAAGAATCAATGACTTCTGGAAGTGTGTATGTATCCCCTTATGAAAGCCATAACACTCCTTTCTGAGTCATATATATCAATTGTATGCTTTAGGGGAAAGTTTGCCACATGAAACAGGGACTTGCCTTCTATTTGTGTATTGACTGTAAATATGTTATTGAGGAGTGGTAAGAGATATTATATGAGGGAATTGTGCACAGAATTATTTTTTTTTTAATTTTTATTATTCCCAGATTCATGTATTTTCAGGTCTCCAGATTATACTTAAAATTATTTTAAGGTATATATCTAAGTTCCCCCATGGAGTGAATTTTAGCAAGCTGTTCAAGCTAACCTTTGATCAAACCCAATGAAACTGACACCCGAAACAGCGGGTAAAATTTGGTCTGCTTTGTTGTCATTAGTTGCTGTTATTGTCTTACCTCTACCAAAGATCGGATCTGAAAATATGCTCTAGCATTCTGCAGAATTGACTCTACACATCTATGTCACAGGTTTACTGGGAGAGAATTCAAACATTGCAAGGAAAAATGTCAAGGCACTTTTTTCTTTGGAAAACAGAATAATCAGTTCACCAAATGGTTGGAGTATTGTAGATTACAGTCTTTTGGGAAGAGCTTAATGCTGATGGATGACTGGTGTCCATCCAGCATGTATCTTGGTGGACAGTTCTCAAGTGAAAATGGACTTACATTCTTTGACTAACTAGTAAGGTTTGCACTGCAATTTCTGAGACAAAACAAAACCAAACAACCCCTCCCTCAACCCCCAAACCAAAACCAAACCATACCAAACAAAAAGCCACAAAAAAACTCCAAAAACAAATCTGTGAGCAGTGTGTGGCTTCTTTTTTTCATGCTACTAGATAAATCTAGAAATTTAGATTTAATTTAAACACTAAAGTTTGATTGATGGCTTCCAGTAGAAAAAATGATCGGCAGCAGCTGTCACTGCTAACTGAAGAACTTAAAAACAAACAAGCAAGAGTTAGAAAAGTTGTCTGGAGTATATTCCCTTAGGTAACAGTTTGATCATTTATCCTAGAGACAAAATAATGTCACCGGTTCACCTTTTATTATAAGGGTGAGCAATACTGAGATATGAGGAAGAAAAAGTGAAAGGGAACAGCATATTAAAGCTTTCCAGTTGTGTTTATAACACCTTAGAAAATACTTTAAAATGCCTGCAAACTGCTATCACTACTGGTTTGACTGCCACCACCACTTTTTTCTGGATGTTCCGTTAACATTAGTGAGATCATTCCCAGATCATGAAAGATCTGTGTTTAGCATTCCAGCCTAGACACAACATATTTTCTCAGTCATATTTCTTAGTTATTTCCACTTATTAACCTTAGGATAGAAAAATTAAGAAACTGGATTTAATACAGAAAACATAGACGCTCAGAAGAGATAAAACTCCAGTAACTATTCAAAATCTATTTTAGGACCGTCAGCATTACAAGTTGAAAATAATTTGTATCTAAAAAGATCATTCAGATCTTTTCTGTTCTGCTCAGAAAATTGGATAGTGTTGTTTAATGCCGCTCACATTAAATATCAGCCATTTTCTGCAACCAAACTAAACTAGGAGAAACACTAACAAAAACATTTTGAAAATTATTTATGTGTAAATTCATGTATTGCCCCAAAACCCAGACATATTACAGTGGCTTTAAAAAGAAAGATTTAAAGCTTTAAAAGAAAGGTTTTTTTTTTCTTTTTGAGCTCTTTTTTGGCAGATAACTCTTGAAAAGAAAAATATTTTATACCTGATTTACATGTTTAGTTATATTTCAATGTCTTTCTCAATAATTTTTATTTTTTTCAAAATTTTACTAACTCATTTAATGAATTTTCAAATTAAAATGTGAAACTCCAGCTTATTTAGGCCTTTCATTTAATTGCTGTTGACCAATGCATGTTATTTTGATGATTGCATTTTTCACTGGTCTGTATCTATACTAATTTCTTTGAGTCAATATCTCCTGCATTTAGCTTCACCCTAGTTCCCAATGAAAGTCAGTGATCTTTATTTGTCAATGGGCTGGTATTAGGGATTTTAACAATGTTTAGGTGTGTAACACCTAAAGTGTTACAGAATTAAAAAAAAAAAAAAAAGGTTAATTATCTACCTATCTTGTATTACCTTTGCTCATTTAGGTATTTGAATGTCCTAAAAATCTGACCCTTGCTTCAGGTTTCCATTTCATTCATCCATCCAAGAGACATATATTTCTGTAGTGATTCTGAAAGGATTTGTACATGAAGCCTAGAAATTAAACAATACATTCCGTTTCTGGTTGCTTAACCTTTCCCAAGTTCTTTTTTGACAATAATCTTTAATGCTCTCTTTATTTGAGTCTGTACAGAACATACTTATCAGAAAATAGCAATGCAGGAGTACAAAAATGCATGTAAAAGCTACAGTGTTACAAAAGCAAATTATTGACATGTTGTTTACCACCAACTTCTGTAGTTTATTTTTGCCAATAGAACAATGACAATAATACTGTATGAACTGCACCCAGGGTTAAAAAGCGTTTATACCAAGCTCTGAACATTATTTAAATGTATCTGCCAGTAACTGATTCTGAAAACCAGAGCACTAAAAGACAGCCTAGAGGAAAAAAAAAAAGGCAGCTAGCAAAATATGCTGTAAAACCAGCAACAGAAGGTGATATGTAGAATGTGATAATATCTTCTGGAGGCAGCAACTTGAGATGGTACAGTATGGGTTTGTGTTAAGTAGAGGCAATGGGCATCTGCTGTGCAAGAGGGGACCTACTACCAAAACCTGCGCAAGAAAGCACAATGAATTTTCATTTTCAAGGTTAGAGTACTTTTTTATTCAGGAATGTTCTTGCAACTCCCCACAAACCAATGGATACTACAAACAATAAATGAGCCATAAGCAAAAATGTAAAAACAACTGTCAGGCATAAATGGATTTTAGCAAGAGGTGATTTCACTTAGAATGGCCCGGGAGCAAAGTCAGGCTTTTGCTGCAGTCCACGCTTGCCTGTCTTCAGCCAGTCTACCACAATATCATCAGAGAGTGAAATATTGGTTCTGCTGTGGAGAGTATGAGCTTAGCATTCATCTTTGTCAGGCCAGAGTTTCAACCCAAGTGAGCAGTGGGCTACAGTAATAATTTTTCATGTTTTATCTTTGTTGTTCTCTTATTCGTGGTGAACACATGTCTCAGTGAGACAAACTTCCAGAGAGGGATGATCTAATGCATCTGAATTTATAACCTTAATCTGAGATTAGAGTGTGCCAAAAAGTGTATACCCAAATAAGTTCTGAGAAAAGTTATTGGTGAACACAATTGTTTTCCTGCTTTCCAAGAAGATGAACTTAATAAAGTCTTACAGAGCACTGAAAATATGTTTTAAAGAAGCGTGGGGAGAAGAAAAAACAGATTTTTAGTGGCTATTTGAAAAAAAAGAAAAGATTTCAGGAAAAATCCAAAGCACTTTTCTATAGTAACTCAGGTGACTCATTCTCTTTTACAGACTGTGTTCCTATATTGCATTAGAGCTGTTCAAGAGAGGAAACTCCTAAGAGTACTCATATTAATGTCATGCTGAGGCAATTTAGTTCAGCCAGACACATTTCCCTCATGATAAACATTGAAACTTGGAAGAATTAAACTAAAAGTATAACATGATATCACAGCATAGTTTGAAAAAGTATTTGGAGGTTTAGTGCTTTAGTGAGGGGACTTGAGGGGTGATCTCATTGCTGTCTAAAACCTCTGTATGAGGGGGAGGGGAGAGGGATCTCTTCTCTCTGATGTCTGGTGATAGGACGTGAGGGAATGGCTTAAAGGTGCATCAGGGGAAGTTCAGAATGCATATTAGGAAAAAGTTTTTCACTGAGAGGGTGGACAAGCACTGTAACAAGCTCCCCAGGGAAGTGGTCATGGCCCCGAGCCTGTTGGTGTTCAAGAAGCATTTCGACAACACCCTTAGATATATGGTTTAACTTTTAGGTTGCCCTGTGTGGAATCAGAAGTTGGACTTAATGATCCTCATGAGTCTATTCCAACTCAGGATATTCTATGATTCCATGATCTAGTTGTTTGTTAAGGAATGACATTCCTGCATAAAGCCGTTACTTTTCATGAAATAATAAAAGAAATTGTACTATTAGCCAATTTTCATTTGATATGTAATTTAAGTAAATGGTCAAAAAATTAAACTTATTTTAGTTTTTCTTTTTTAACATGTATAACTATACGAACAAAGACAGTCACCAAAGGAATGATGTATATACTCCATTTCAGGAGAAAGAAAAAAAAATATTCCTTAGAGGTTTTCAAAGTTTCAAAGCTTTGGGGCACTTCTATTTTTATTGGGAAACCTGCCTTCTGATTCCTGTAGAATAAAAATACTTTATGAAATACCTGTGTACTTGTTATGCTTGTGAAGGATACTTAATTCTTGCCTTAATATGTCAAAAGTTGTTAAGAATAATTAAGGTTTCTGTAGCACCTCCATAATGTAGTGTATGCATGACCAATGTTGTATTTGGGGAGTTTGAGTTTACTAAGAAGAATAATTTTTCTGATTTTTTTTCCCCCCTTTTTATCTGTTGCAAAGTAACAGGATATAATCCTTAAATTATTTTTTTTTAGAAACTACTTGTTTCTGGACCAGATAACCAAATTCCCCATTAGTTTGAATCAGTGTTATTCAAAATAAGAGCTTGTATAATAATGTGTCTAGGAATCAAAAATCTAGTAGAAGGAGACATGTTTAATAGCCCAAAATGTAAGCACTCTAATTCATGCAAAACTCTTTGTTCTCTCTACATGAACTGGTGTCCTGGTTTCAGCTAGGACAGAGTTAATTTTCTTCCTAGTAGCTGGTATAGTGCTGTGTTTTGGATTTAGTAGGAAAAGAATGTTGATAACACACCGATGTTTTTAGTTGTTGCTAAGTAGTGTTTATACTAAGTCAAGGATTTTTCAGCTTCTCATGCCCAGCCAGCAAGAAGGCTGGAGGGGCACAAGAAGCTGGGAGGGGACACAGCCAGGACAGCTGACCCAAACTGGCCAAAGAGCTATTCCATACCATATGGCATCATGCCCAGTATATAAACTGGGGGAGCTGGCTGGGAGGGGCGAATCGTGGCTCGGGAAGTAACTGGGCATCGGTCAATGAGTGGTGAGCAATTGCATTGTGCACCACTTGCTTTGTATAGTTTAATTCTTTTAGTATTACTATTGTCATATTATTATTATCATTATCATTGTTTTTCATTCCTTTCTGTCCTATTAAACTGTCTTTATCTCAACTCACGAGGTTTTTTTTTCCTGATTCTCTCCCCATCCCAGGGGTGGGGGGGCAGTGAGCGAGCGGCTGTGTGGTGCTTAGCTGCTGGCTGGGGTTAAACCACGACAAATGGGAGAAGAATTTCTGTGAGTTTATGTCATATTTGAGATTGTTTGATAATTCCCAAGTGGACCGTAGTGTGCTCCTATGGCTGCTGTGCTACCACATTGTTTTGTGTTCCTAAGTCAGCCTTCAAACAGCAAATTCAAAAGCACAAGAATAATTTAAGTGTTTATACTATCACTCTTCTCCATTACAAAGACTGTCAGGGAGCTCACTCCACTTTTAACATATAAAAAATGACATTTTTGAAGGTTCTGCTAGATAGTAAGATTTGCTTATCAGGTGAATTTTGAATAATATAATTTGCTTAAATCTGGATATTTATGAGTAACTAGTTGCTTGTATCTACCTCAGAAATGTACTAATTACCAAACTGACCAAAATAAACACATTCACATGTCTAAACCTTCACTGTAGCAAGAGGTTATTCTGAAAAATAATATGATGAAATAGACACACTAGACTTCATCCTGAAGGATTGCAGTATCTCCTTCAGAGCTGCTGCTCACAGCTGTGCTGCCCTTTTGCCTCAGGCAGGTAACCAGCATTCACCGTCTTGGAGACTCATGAAAAACTGGAGATAAAAAATAGGAATATTCTTCATATGAATACTGTTTGCTTATCAGGGGAGAAAAAAGAAAAAAGAAACACAATTTCCATTCATTCAAGCCTCAAATATGCTATCTCTGTGAGTACCTTCTTTCTGACCAGTACCTTCTTTCTCTCTCTTTGTTTTCTCTCAGGGCTGTGCAAACCTGTTACAGGGCTGTAACATTTTTGTCTTCGAAATACAGAATTTGCCTTCAGGGACCATTGCTTCCCCGCCCTTGCTTTTTCTCTTTTCCAAGTAGAATTGAGTTTGCTAATTTCTCATTCTCATTTTGGGTTGTGAAGGTTAAATAATCTGATTTAAAATTAGCTCTTTATTTAACTTTTAGTTATTAGTACAATTTTCTAATGTAGTCCAGACCTGAGAAGGAAGGTTTACTTTGTCTAAATGGACTTTCTGGCAAATATATTGGATAAAGCTCCTGTTCAGTTCAAAGCCAACTTGACAGAGAAGAGCTGATCATTTCTGAAAACGTATTCTTCTTAATCACCAAGAGAATTTCAGTTATGAACTGAAGTTTTGGTGGTCCAGGTACCAACACAAGCCTGATACAAACAGTAGCTTCAGTGTTATGGTTTTTCAGGAGGAATGCCCTAATCCTATATGACTATGCAAGCACCTCGTAATTTGAGTGTCTAGGCTGAACACAACCAGCTAAAAGCAAATGCTTTATTCATAGCTAGCTTTTAAAATGAGACTATTTGCTTCATGACAACATTTTCTTCAACATAGTTAATCAAACAAAATAGCCCAGACAGCTATATCCACTGTCACAAGTGCAGTTTGTGATATTGAGAGTTATAGCTAATTTTTGAAAACAAGCTGTTTCTTGAAAAAGGTAGATTGTGCGGGTTTTTTTGAAGCATAAATATCCTAACTAGACAACCTTAATGAGCAGTCTTTTTAAGACATAGGCAAAGGCTAACTGCAACCTTTGAAGTCCAGTTATGACATTTTATGTGAACTTTCCAGCTTATTTATAATGTTGTCAGGTATTGTATAGTACAACTTAAAACTCATAAAATTAAATATAAGATGGAAATGTTTTTGTCACCTTTACAACTTTATTATGTTCTACAACAATTGAACTCAGTCTTTTATAAGTTTCTATAACAGGTCTAGCTATTAATTTGCCTTTCAAAAATTTTTAAGACCTTGAAGGAAATCATATGTAGAAAGATGGCAATAATCCTATGCATCAAGCTGCCTCTTACCCCTGAAGTATAAGGTGTACTTTGACAAAGAATGCACTGATGATTTTTCCTTGAATTTTGACATATCCATGCTGGTGATTATAGGCAAATACTTTCCAATCTCAAAAGTCTTCATGTGCAGATTTAAACTTGATCTGTGCTAAATGAGATCACGATTCTCACCATTATTAAGGAAATTACTATGAAACACTACTGCAGAAGAAAACTGAGGGAATTGAGAAAACACTGCAAAAACCACCACTGCAAAACCCACCACCAGCAGCAACAGTATTCAGTTAGTCTGTCTGTTTAAAGACAAAAATTTTGTCCGAACTAATGTTGGTGCTAAATTTACGTTTCATACAGTTCTATCTGTCCACTTCTTTCCTCCTTCAGAAAGCATTAGTAAGTATAAATACAGACATTTTAAAGAAGCAAGTAGGTCTTCTGCAGAGACATTGAAATTTGATTAAGCTACTATTTATATCAAAAATACTAAAAAGTTTTTATAGTCAGAGACCAGAATAATCCAATTAACTATGACATAGATGTAATTCTGGTACTCAAACGCTATTTAGGACTACATTTTCATTGGTTTTTTTGGCTTCCCAGGCCCTCCCAGCCCACCTCTACCCCCCATCTCCTGCCCAAGAAAACTACTGAAAGTCTTCCAGTGCTTGAAATTCACAGAATTAAGAGGTACTTTATGGAGCTCTCACTTACAACAGGTTGAAAACCACTATCATAGCATTTTGTACAACTCTTCTTCCTGTAACTGATAGGTTATAGGAAAGTCATAAATGGACTTTGTAGAGTCTTTGGCTTTTTCTATGATTACAAAAGACTGAAGTACCTCTAGAAAACTTCTTACGACTCTACATTCAGACACTGAACTGATTTTGGAAATTTTCCACAAAAAAAAAAGGAAAAATGGAAAAGGCTTTAAAGAAAGAACTTAAGAAGGTATATTTTTTGTGAACTGTTGCCTTAATTTAAAAAAAAATACCTAATTTCAATGATATTCCATTCTGAGGCAATCATATTAGTTGCTTATTTTTAGCATAAAACCTCATCAAAGGGAAGTCATGGACAAAACTTCCATCAATGTAACTTTGGCTTTCAGGTTTTGAGTATCACCATAACCCACACATTTGAGATTTAAATTCAGTGAAGTTACTGATCAACATTAAAGGCACAGCTCAGCTTTTAGTAGTATTTTAACCTTTTAGTAGCTTTTTTTTTGGATCAAGAATCAAAAATAATTATTTCCAGTGCTAAAAATACACAATTTTCTCTCTTTCTAAATCCATTCCAATTTCTAGGAATTGGAAACTAGGACACAAATTGGAAACAAAACTAGGACAGTTATTTCTAGCATGAATACAACATTAAACTGTACATACACTCAATAAAACAGTTTTTTGGGAACAGAAAGAAACAAACATTCCATGAACAGAAGAAAAATAATGAGATGAATACTAATATGTAGGAAATGAATTTGAAACTTCTTAAAGAAAAATAAGACACTATAGAATAAATTTTGAAATAGGAATTCATGTGTTTCCATTATATCTAATGGTGAGACTTCCAAAAATATGCAGCATGATTATATAGTCGGATACTCAGAAAACTCGTGAATCAAAATGTGTTTCAATTTTACTCATATATTCTGGCATTTTAAGCCATTTTCTGTGACAGCAGTTACCCATACATTCAGTGTACAGGTAAGTGAAATTGGCCAGAAAAAAATAACTTACAGCTGCTTTGAATTCCTAGGGACTAAAATTTGCCAGAAAACGCTGGATAATAGAACATTCAGTGTCTAAATAAGGAAGAGTATCAGTTTCATTTTGAAAAAAATTTATAGATTTCTGCACGTTGTAAATACATATTCTGAAAGAACTGTCATATTCAAATGATTTGGTCTAAAAGGTAAAGATAAAAATATGTAAAAACAGGAGAAAGTAACATAAATATTAGTGACTTATTTCCAAACCCTAAAATCCTACCATAACATCAAGAAGGAGAGCTGTAGTGCCAGTGAGAATGCATTATTGAAATAAGCAATAGAGGCTTTGATTTTATATTCCACAAAGATTAAACTGATGCATAGTGGAAAATCACATAAATTTTGGAGGTAGATGATACAGAAAAATCGCCAGATGAAATAAAATAGTTTGAATCCAAGTACATTGTCTTAAACACAAAGAACAACAAAAAAACGATAATGATGAAAACTACTCTTCTTTTTCATAAGGATGTTGAAGTAATTAAGAATAATTTACGCTGCTAGTATTGTAGGGTCATTCAAGATCTGGTTCGTAAAAATCCTACTGTATTGAACTTGGCATTAATCTACAACTTTATTAGCCATTATGTTAAAGAAGCAAAAGTAGTTTGAATTAATTTCCTTGACTTGTGCTAATACAAGACAGTTGCAAAGAAGTGCCATAAAGTGGGTGATTTTTTTGTTTTCTCAGCCCTCACTCAGAAGGAGCAGCCTATACTGCTGCTTACCTAAAAATGAACAAAAGCTTCCCTAAAAAAGGAAATCTTAAGTGTTTCTTAATTTTTTTTTATGATTTCCTTACTTATCTGTGTTAGGAAATATTTCCAGGGTTTACCTCTGCCCTTCCTCTGTGGAAGAGGTTTTTTTGCTAGTCCAAAGCAAGCAGATACATGCATATGGATGAATGTCAACCTACCATTTGCACCATTTAGTATTTCTGCAAAAGACTAGAACAATCTAGAAATGCCTTATTTCATACAGAGAGGTTTAAGTTTTCTTTACCCTTTATATTGACTGTTAGAGTTGTCATTTTGACACCAGCCTAAAAAAGACAATCCCACCCAAAACTGAAAGCTTAGTTCTCCATGTTTACCTTCCTGTTCATTGTAGAATATTCTGTGTCTGAATAATATGTGAACTGTAGGAAAAACACTTTCAGACAGGTTAGAGGAGTACATTTTGCTTATTATTTTTTTGTTTCCTGGTTTTATTCTTTGCTGGTGCAGTGAACCTTAATTGACCAGGTTTGGGGGATGGTTTTCTTTCCTTTTCTCGTTCTCTTTCTTTCTCTCTTTCCCTCTTTCCCTCTTTCCCTCTTTCTCTCTTTCTTTCTCCCTTTCTCCCTTTCTCTCTCTCTCTCTCCCCCGCCCTTTTTTTTTTGGTCTTTTTTTTTTTTCTTTCCTTCTTTTTTTCCTGTTTGCAGCCCTCTTGGATCTCAGTTGAGACTTCAAAGTGGTGAGAATGTTGTAATTGCTGCTGATTAGCACCAAACTCAATCAAAGAAGTCGTTCATTGATTCATTTCCTGTTTTCAAAGTAGTCAATTGTCAAGTAGCATAGTGATAAGGTTAAGCTGTCTTTGACTAAAACTGTTAAAAGGTACAATCCAATCTATGTGTACAGGTGTCTACAGGGCAGTAGGAGAAGCTTTCTAAAGTGTACCTAGCAAACTGGCATGTATTAAAGATAAATAAAACATTTTTGTCCTTTCCACTCTACCCTAGATAACATTTTAAGGAGATTTGCATGGCACCTAGATCCATAAGGCTGGATTCTGAGTAGTGATCTGTCCTTTTTAACAAGGAGCACATTAGTGGCAAAGCCGGAATGAGGACATCCAAGTACTTCAGTAGCTTTTCAGCTTTTGATTGAGTAGAGCATCCATGCTGGCACATGAAACCAGACCAGAACTGGGGCCATAGTCTTAAATTTCCACTGCAAATAAGTCCTTCCAGAGAACTGAAAGTAATGTAGCACAAATGTAGCTTCATGGGCCATTCAGATTATAAAGTGATGCAAGATACATCTGTTTTTTGGATGTGGTATGTTTTGATGATATTGTGATGACTCTAAAGCTTCCACTCATTAAGACATTCTTGGGCATTATAGTAACTTTCAAAGGAGCAGATACATATCAAGATGAAAATAAAACCTTACTGTCTTATTTACAAAACAGTTATGCTAGTATTTCTTCCCTAAACAGATGACAGGGTGAGGCAGATATGTATGTTTAAGCTAAAATGTAAGTGTGACTGGATTTTTAGAGTTTATGTAGACCAGATGTCATACTGGAAGAGCTGTTTAATGAATTTCAAATGAATTGCCTTTATCAGAATTCTTTAAGGATGGTTTTATACATTTAGAGCAAAGGGGGATGCTAATCTTTGAATTTCAGTGTGTAAAATGATAAATTTACAGAGCCTGATTTTTCAGTTAAGAGGTAGCTTTTTCACTTTTGAAAGATAAAATACCATGAATCACTTCACTGATGTGTGAATTTAACTCATAGGTAATACAGATTTAACCTGAGATCTTGGTAATGGAAACTGGCCAATGTAATTGGAAAATTCTGTTCTTCTCAGTCAGAATTGTCCCTTATCCAAGATTCAATACTTGATGCAGAAAGAGAATGGTGCACGCTGCTTTCACTAGTGAATCTCTGATCTTTTAACTTATTTTACTTTTTAATACATGTTTTGCCTCCATGCAATTTCTGTGACAGGAGGCAAAGCCTCAGATGAGTTAGTCATGTAGACCTAGTTGGAAAGGATGGAATGATCTTAAGCCTATTTGAGTTCATAAAGGAAGCAGCACTACTAATGTAGACTGTTACAGTCATTACGGTCTGAAGATATTCGTGTGGAAGAATAACCCAATGTAGTTTCAGTATCATTGCCCAATCAAGTTTCAGTGATAAATTCATTTAGATACTTTAAAAATAAAAAATAGGATGCTTAACATACTGTCCTTTTGAGCAATGGTATTTCTCCAAAACATGTTATAAATCCTAGCAAACGATACATTTCTGGGTATAGTCAGCTATTCAGCAATCACTCCTCATTTATCCCACCAATAATCAGAATTGTAGGCAATTAAATGAGAACACTCCTAACAGATAACATGGACAAAGGGAACGTTAGAAGGGGCTGTTAGCTGGGAGGGTTTTTTTGGTTTGTTTTTTCCTTACGTGCTTTAGGGTTTCTTTTTTTTTTATGAAATATTTTTTATTCTGTTTATATGTGTAGATATGATGACATCGTTTTCATCTGAGTCAGTTCAGTGTATTACTCTTGTGTGTATATTTAAGCGATGTTAAGCATGCATGAAGGGATCTGGTGGAGAACATGCTGTGCTATGTTCTTTTCCAGGGGCTTTGTGGTCCATCTTTTCTTCTTTCTCTTTTGCCAGTGCAGCCAGCTTCCAAGAGCTGCTGGTATGGAATGGTATTTCAAGGAAGACTGTGTTTTAACTTTTTTTTCCTCCTGGTTCAGTTGTTGACATCGTATTAGATATGCAGGAACAACTTCTTACACCTAGGAAATCACAACTATAGCTCTTTCAAGGAAACAAGCACAAATTTTTCAAGCCCTTTTAGCCTCATTTGAAATGAGTCAGCTGTGGTAAGGCTACTTAAAATCCAGTTTTCAGGGAATGAAGTAAGGGTTGTTGTTCAAACTCAGATTTTATTAATGCAAATATTGCATTAATTCAAATGTTAGTTCTTGAATAATCCCTTTACCTTTTTTTTGAGCGCTTTCCAACTTCTAGACCATCTTTTCAGTCACTGTCCAACATCTCTCTTTTAGTAGTTTCCATATTGGTCTTAAATGTTTGTAGTCTAAATTAATGTTTTACTTTGACCTCAAAAAAGATTATGAAAATAACAAATAAGGGATCTGAAGAGTAGTTTAATGTAAGTTATCCCTTGTGGCTGACATAGATTAATCTCACTCTTTGAGTGTTTGTCAGCTTCAAGAGATTAGGCTGATGTCACTGTTTTTGTTATTACAATACCACATAATTCTATGTAATTGTTAAATACTTGGTTTTCTCAATAAAGCCTAATTTATGCTGATTACCTGTATTCTGAATGCTAGTTCTTTTGAATAATGTGAGTAGCCTGATTATTAGCTTCATTTTTTCACATTCTGATTCTCAAATATGTGATTTAGCTTTTCATGTGTGCCACCCCATCCTGTTAAGAATCATAGTCTGAGTGTGTATAAAAGATCCCAGGTAGGGTAGGAATGTTTATGGTGTGGTATCATTCACACGGGGGGGGGGGGGGGGGGGGGGGGGGGGGGGGGGGGGGGGATCACTCTTTCTGTTATTATTTATATAGCTTGTTATTTCTGACAAGAAAATTGAAATTGAACTAGATTTTAGTGGAAGTAGGTAATCTTCATGTAAAAAAGGCACATCTAAGGTTCTAAAGCTGGTTTTGCATTTGTAAGCTGCTTTATGTACTTGAGTAGTACGGTTGACTTAGAATTACTCATACAGCCGGGAAGAGGATCACAGCCTGCAACTGCAAAAATAACTCTGCTTCACATGAAACTAAAACCACACCCTAGTTACTAAGTTTTTTAACCGCTTTGTAATATATTTTTTTTAAAGAAGAGGGAAACAATTATTGGAAGTTCCTAAAAACTCCTTTTTTTCAATACTTCTCTCTGAAGAGATGATGAGAAAGTTGAATTTATACTAAAGCTAGCCTACTTAATAGTGTTATTATGTATCCAGCAAATACTTTCCCTAGAAAATTAACTGAGTAATCTAAATAGAATTTACCTTCATTTACTGTATTAAATGGAATTTACTATGGACATCACAAAAACCAGACTACTACCTTAGTACCGGGAAAAAAAAGTCTGCACAGCAGGAGGGACTCAGATATACAAACGTGAGTGTTCAGGGGCAGCTGAGATGCCCCATGATATCAAAGACTGGCAGATATAGACAACTTAGAGCACTCCTCCTTTCTGGAGCTGGTGGTGGAGGCTGTATGGTATACACACTGTGCCTAATATAAAACAGGTTACTTCTGTTTAATCAACTCAGTCATGCCCAACTACCCAAGAACTTCAGGGAATGTAAAACAATAAATATATTGAACATATTTGACACAAATACTGGCTTCATAAGCAACTCATTAACCAGTTCTTAATGGCTTCTTCTTAGCTTATGAAGATGGCTTTTGTGATACTCGTATATTCTAATATTAACAAAATAGGATTTTGAACATAAGGAGAACTAGACATCTAAGTCTCCTAGGCAGATTTGAAGTACAAGATCTTATAAGGAGCATGCACATGTAGATATCAAGTCAACAAACGTACACATTAACACCTGTTGTTACATGCATATAAAAATACATTTTTGTAGAAGGAACATCTTAATTTCCCACATTTGCCTGAATATTTTTCTTCTTAAAGGGAATAAAATGGGATATCACAACAAATACTAATACCCTGATAAGAGAGCCAGCACACAGCAGAAAATAAGACTGTCTTGTGAATACGTTTTGTAGTCTTTATCGTGGTTGGAAATGCTTCTGAACCTTGAAAGCCAAAGGCTACTGTTATTCATTCTCATAAAGAGGGCACAACTTCTCCTGGTTTGATTTTCTAAAAATTCTTGTAATTTCATCCTGACAGGGATTATGAATAGTTGGTTGATGAAATCTGTATCAGTGGAATACCCTTTCAACACTGAGATGGAGAAATTATTGTTTCTGATATGATGAGGAAAGAAAGATGTTGTTTGCCTTGTCTCACATACTGATTTGATATGACAGAAGAAACTGTTTAGACTCCTTTAGGTGTCAACATGAAGGTTATTTCAAGTGCTGGATAAAGGATGTGAAAGGTTCTTGCTCTAAATTGGAAGGAAATATTAAGAAGCTGAGCATTGTCTGTGACTGTATTGAAGGGTGTTTATATGTAAATGTGTAGCTGTATGTGCCATAACTTCATTGCTGCTCACGCATTAGTCTCCTGACTTTGCTCATAAACAGTCAAAAATTACAGCTGCTGGTCCTTTCTTTTATCAACACTTCTTATTTGTCACTAGTGTGGCACTTTTTCTGAAATGGTTTTGGCTATGAAATTATAGTATAGACTTTGTCATGAGAAAGTCAAAAGAGAGCAAATGAGGAATCAGTACTGATCTGGACGTAACTGCTATGTTACTTCTTGTACTGTAATGGAACAGACCAAACTCTTTCCTAACTTAGGAAACAAAACCCCAGTTCAGACTTAGAGATCTGGATGCAGCTCTTACAGACTGAGCCCTGCAAAGCATTTGCATTGGACAGTGCCAAAAGGATGAACATTCATCACTGCAGTTGCATATTTCATGCAAAAAACACTGTCTTATATCACAGGGTATAACCTTAACTGAAACATTGTTAGCAACAGCAATTAGCCTTTGAGAAAGAGCAATGCCTATCAGATCAAAAGAAGCCACAGAAAATGCTTTTGGTTATATGCTCTTAGAAAACTCAGTCCTTGATGAAACCCCTGCCACCTCTGTCTCTGTGTGAGCTCCTCAAGTGACACTTTTGCGATTTCAAGCAATGTCAGAAACATGGCCTATATGGAAGCATGTTTTCCTTCTATCATATCCCAATTATCCAAGGAGAAGGGACAGAGAACTTCTTGAATAATGAATCCTTTTAATTCCATGTATTTCTCTGACTTTAATTTAACCTACCTGTGTTATGACCCAGACGGGACAGACCAGAGGGTTGTAGAGGTTCTGGGATCCCCCCGGGCTAAATTAAGGTGAAACGACACCAAACGATCACTTTGAATGCTTTATTTGAACAACCCAAACTCTGCAAGGTGTAACAGCGGGCAGCGTGGGTTGCAGCAAAGGAGAGAGAAAAGAGAGGAAAAAAAAGAAAGAGGGGGAAAAGAAAAGAGACAGTCACCACCCTTGGATCCCGTGGCGTTGGCGACAAGCATGGTAATCCTCCAGTGATGGGCGCGCGCAACGTGGCTCTTTGCAATTGTGTCTGCTATAGTCTAAATCTCCGTCCACAGTCATGCCTCTTGAAGACTTATATGGGTTCGTTCTAGACAGTTCTCAACAGCTATAGTAGTGTTCCAGAGAGTTCTTTATCTACTGAGCATGTGTGGCTTATTGGGGTGGTGGTCTTAGGGACTTTCCAAGGAGCTACAAGCGGTCCTCAAATAAGCTTTGTGTGACCTCTGACCAGATATGGTGGGTTCTCAGGCTGGTTCTGCCAGAACACAGGACTGCACACCCTCCAGCACACCCTCTGTGTCCATGCCAGCCAACTTCTTGCTAATGGCCCTCTTTGTTAGGCAGACTGTACCTTGGTTGCTACAATGTTTGAGACATTGACAGACGTTAACTCTTTCAGTCCCTTACAACCTGTTATGGAGCTGTTAAGTCTATAGGTAATTTTGTGTGTCTGTATTTACTCTTGAGGTGGACAAAAATTTCCAAATATACTCTGCAAGTAGGCCAATTAGTTATTCCTCATCACCATATATCTCCATTAGCTCTTACTTGTTCATTTTTTAACCTTTCCTCTTCTCCTGTATAGGTAAAAGAAAAATATTGTTTTTTCTTAACAGAAGTTGATACACAGCGTGATTACCTGCCATTCACTGAAGAGAATGTTTGCTTGCATGGTAATGTTTAGTGATACAATTAAGTGTCTTTCTGAAGGAACCAGCTCAAATGGATTGTTTGTGACATTAGACTGATAATCAATAGGAGTTAAGAACATTTTAAAATTACTGAAGTAAATGCTGAACATAAACTATAGAAGTTAAAACGAGTGTTTAAGTAATTTCTTGAACTAAGCCATGGAGAATGGTGTTCATAAGTGATCCCTCAGTAACAAGATATGTTCACTAATTTTGAATTATGGTTTAAAATAAGACTGTCAAGGAGACTTTAAAAGCTGTTCCTAGAATCACTATAACCAAAAGGAGAAAAGAGAGAGAGGGGGAGGTAGCTAGGATAATTAAATGCCAATGCTATGCCCTGTGAAAACTCTTACTGAATTCAGCTTCTGGGATTCATTGCTTTTGTTTGGCAGTGGCCTCTCAATTTCTTAATTAATTCCTACCAATACATACATATGCAATTCTGACTTAATGATTTCTTCAAATCATACAGTACAGCAATGGATCACATAACAAAAGGCCTCTTTTGAAGGATGTGGAGCCCACAATTAGGCAGTTGGTCCACAGATGACCAAGGATGACCCAAAGATGATGAAAAGGTAAAATATTAGGGTACCTATTTATTCTTAGCCAAATTCTGTTCTATAAACAAGGAAAGTTACTTCACCTTTCTGCATTTTTGTCTTCTCTTCTAGTAGCCCATAAGTATTTAATTTCTATTGCATTTTTGGGGGCAGAAACAGCATCCTAGGTCAAGTTTGTACTTTATGAAACACAACAAGATTTGTCCTAGGTGGGTTCCACGCATGCATAAAAGCAATAAAAAATGTGTCATAGACTGAGATAAATATAAGAAGATGCAGTGTTTGAATATTTAGTCCCAAAGTAGCTCCACATTATAAAGAATATGCAAGTACCCCTCAGTGTGTGGGCAAATTTCTCTACTGCAATAGTGATAGAATCTGATGAATTAGTCTTTGTTTGTGTTTTAATTATAGTATTGCCAGATTATTCACTTTGATTTTATCATAGTGTATAGGATTGTATTCAGAGGTTCCTGCCTGTCCACCTGAGACCTCTTCAGGTTTTTAGTTTTGTATGTGGTTGCTCCCAAGGCCAAAAATCAGCATGTCATGTGGGCTCTCTTTCAGAAAACCTTGGATTGGTTTATTATTATTTTCTTTCCAAACATTTCCCAGTTTCTAGTCTCATATCATTGTAACTATCATTGGAACTTTAAATGAAGACTGTTCCATGCCAGTATGCAATAGATTGATTGAATAAAAAGAAGTAATTTATAATAAATCCATTTAATGAATGCTAGACATTAGTTGTTATTAGGCATAGTTCTAAGTCTCTCAAGGGTATGCAATGATACTACACCTTATAAGCACACTGACATTGTCAGCCTGAATGCTACTCTGGATCTGCCACTGCACTTTGATCTACCTTCTCCCTTCTGCCCCACTAAGTTCCCTGTATATCTGGCTTCTACCACAAAGGGACTGTTCATACTCCTTCATTTTCCACTATTAACCTGAGAATTTAATGATTTAGAAAACTTGCTTAATTACTGTTCCTTCATTGCCTCCTCCATTCATTATGATAAACTGTACATTATGTAGCCTGCAGTACATTTATAGTCATGAGACTGAAGCTGTGTGATTCAATATGGCAAATTTTAATGATTTATACCGATGTGTGTGTTAGTTAGATCAAATCAACCTTTGGAAGATTTAAGTAAGGGAGGAAAGAATACCCATGCTTAAAGGTCTGCATGCCTTCTCCCCATACAACACTCCACTAAACTGATACACAGCACCACCACCAAAGGTTAATCACGTCCTCAGATGTGTAGAAGTCTCTCCTGTAAAATTGGCTGAGAATTTTAAGCACAAATTTAAGTGTAAATGATGTATGTGGGAGGGGAGAAAAAGACCTTTGATAAACAATCACGTTTCTGTCGAGATGTGGTGGGTTGACCCTGGCTAGATGCCAGGGGCCCACCAAAGCTGCTCTATCACTCCCTCTCGTCAACTGGACAGGGGAGAGAAAATACAATGAAAGGCTCGTGGGTCGAATTTAAGGACAGCTTAATAAAGCAAAAGCAAAGGTCACATATGAAACCAAAGAAAACCAAAAGATTTTATTCTCTACTTCCCATCAGCAGGCGATGTCCGGCCACTTCCCAGGAAGCAGGGCTTCAGTATGCATAGCAGTTGCTCTGGAAGACAAACATAAATAACGAATGCCCCCGCTTCCTCCTCCTCCCCCTAGATTTTCTTGCTGAGCAGACATCAAGTGGTATGGAATATCCCTTTGGTCAGTTTAGGTCAGCTGTCCTGGCTCTGTCGCCTCCCAAGATCTTGCCCACCCCCAGCCTGCTAGTGGGGGGAGAATGTTGGAGAGACAGCCTTGATGCTGTGCGAGCACTGCTCAGCGGTAGCCAAAACCCTGGTGTGTTATCAACACCGTCCTAGCTACCAATGCAGAGCACGGCACTACAAGGGCTGCTCATAGGGGAAAGTTAACTCCATCTCAGCCAGACCCAATGCACGAGGTAACTGATTGACTTACTAAAACCAGATATGTAACTTATTTCTGGAGAAGAAAAAAAAAAGCAAATACCAAATACAGTAGCAGCTAATTAAAAGCCCTCAAAGAGACTTGAAACAAGGATCCTATTTAAGGTCTACCTGTGTTCTCCTCCGTGTGATCCCTCTACTAGACAGGATGCAGCATGCTGGCCACCAGTTCTTCTTGGATGGGAACGTGAAGGGGATCTTCTTGAGCCCACTGATTGCTCCTCAAGGATGAGTGAAGTGATAGCACTGGATGGTACATCTAGACTGATGTATCACACCTTGTTGGAGTATGAGGTAGCTTCTTTTTGGGTTATGTGCTCACGTAATCCTCCTATGGAAACCTTTGTTGGAAAGGACAAGAAGAGGATTGTGTGTGCCTCTTTTACCCCAGCATTGAGCCAAGACACAGATGCCACCTGTGTGTACAGAGGCCTGGGAAAACAGAATCTGTGCTAGCGTTAACACTTTGGGCTTAGCTTAAATTAAGCAGCGCTAAGGTTTTGGAGTTCATGTAGTATTTGCAAGGGATACACTTAAGACTAAGTGAGCCAATTATTATTTTGTTGTAACTTACATTACTAAAAGAAGAAAAGCGAAGTAACTTTTGACTGAGGAAAACACAATTCAGCTATTTCATGGCAAACTTCTGACATAATGTGCAGCAACCAAGGAACTGACAAACAGCCACAGGCCTATGCGATAGCAGTAACGTCAAGATGGTACCAACAAAGCGTGTGGTAAGGGTGAAGGCAATACAGACTGTAGATTGCTCATGTTCTGCAGTGATAGCAGTCATAGTAACACCTGGAGCACAATGTGCTTCTTCTGATTGTGGTGCCACTACCTTGATTATGTCTTCATGGATTTTTGTCACCACTTTAACCGAACTTTATCTTCTAGACAGAGAGATTCCTTTCTTGCTCCATGTACCTGAAAACCGGTCTGTTTGGTCTCAAAAGCCTGTTGGGGGTGCTCTGCATATGCTGTTTTCTATTTCTGAAACAAACCATGAGAATTATTTTCATGAAAGAGAAAGCTCTGACATCAGAGCTTTTTTTTTAGAATATGCTAATATTCAAATCTCCTATCAGCCCATACAGAAAACATTTCGCACTTCTGTTGTAGTTCTCTGTTGTCATTTGCCCAGAGACTGAGCAAGGTAATAAAACATACGTCAAGCAGATAAGATACATTATCCCTGTCTAATATATGATTTAGGCTATCTATCAACCCCTATATAAACCTTGCTAGACAGTGTTAGTATGAAAACCTTGAGCTTTAAAATACAGCATTTATCACATTTTCAGAGTTAGCTCTCTGAAAATACAAGTGTACTGTTTTGCTCTATCACCTCTTCTCTCTCCATACTGTTTTGGATTTTTCATGAACTCTAGTGATATTCAAGCCCCAAGAGAGTCAATATATCATGCTAGCCCAACAGGAGATCCACATTTAGCACTGAAGTAGTTCATTGAGAGTATTTGTGTGCTTGCAGATATTCTTTTACCTTATATGTGCACATCCTGTACGCTGTTAAACATATTCATTAAATGATTCTCCGTAAGTGATGGCACTTCACTAGAAGCATTTCATTTTGGTCAAGGGAAGAAGAGGAATTTATATTTCATGTTCACCATAGTAAAACAAACAAGCTAAATACTAGTGAAGGAGCCGCAGTTCAATTCTACTTAATTTAATATAAGGTCTCCAGCTCTTTTTATCACAACTACATGAGGAATGAGCTGTAGTTTGTTTTGCAGAATTTGTATTTACTGTGAGAGACCTAAACAAAAATAATAAAACAAATCTCACATTTTCATTATTATTTTAGTGTAAGGCTTTCTTAAATTAACAGAGAGTTTGTGAAGCACTTTAAAATGTGCCCCTGGTAAAAGGTTGTTGGAGGGTTTTTTGCATATGTCAGGTAAACAAGTAGTGATTTACTTATAGCCACAACCAGACACAGGTCATTTGGCTCAGTTTTGCTGTGGGGAGGTTTAAAAAACTCGTTAGTTGAAAGTTATTTTTCTCCTTCACAGATTCCCACATAACCAACACATAATGTAAAAGAAACATTTAGTGACATTAAATAAACCAGTGCTCTCTGGATTTGAAATATATAGAATCATGAATGATGGAAACATTGCTCAACAGATCTCATAACACAAGAATCAAATTAAGGTACTAAATAACTTGATTAGGCAGCAGGTTTAAAGCTCATTAAGTAAAGCAGATTTTTTATAATAAATAATTGCCACAGGACACTGTAGAAGCCAAAAGTTTAATACAGTTTAAAAAAAAGAGTAAATCATCTAATGGAATAAAAATCTACCAGAGGCCAGGAAGTGTGAGAATGTGAATGACATCTTCAGCACCTAAACACATATATTCAGAATCTGAGAGCATCTATTACAGAAGCACAACTGTGCTTTCACAGCTGCTGCCAGGAGCTTGATACTTGTGCTGGAGAGCTTTGGTTTTCCAAGCATTGTCTTTTTTTTTGTTTGTTTTTTCCCCTCCATAGTGGAAAAACTAGCCCATATTATCTCATTTACGTACTTCCTCTATACCTCCATAATGGCCATATATTAGTATTTCTCATGTAACAGACTATTTAATCTTCCATTCTCCTTTCTTAAGCCTCAAGATCAAGCTTACTGTTTATAGTGTCTTTTCTAGACAAATTTCTAATTAATTACTTATTTTGTTTTCTTTTTCTATTGAAATTTTCCAGGGTAGCAATATCTTCATTACTTTTGATGATAAATTAAGGTTTCAGATAACAGCAGGATTTGATTTGCTTATATTTTAGATGGAAAGAAATATTTTTTGAAAGAAGAATAAAAAGTGAGAGGATTCTCTTTTCATGCAATATCGCTAATGAGGGCATAACCACACCATAAAATATTTCTCAGATGCATAACTCAGGGAAGATGCTGTTCACACATTTTGATTGCTTTCTAACAAATAGTTCTTCCTGTGTCTATGATCAGTGCATTTATCCAAGGAAATTACTGTTGTTGAAGATATTAGGAAATGTTCCTATCAATTTGAGTATGAAGGATTCACCTGGCAATAATGCGTGACCTGCTGGAAAACAGAGACTGAAGAAGTCTATAGGAACAGAAGGCACAGAAAACTGAAAATGGATGGTGGTAACCTTTTCTTCTCGAGGAGTTAAATTAATATTGTCTGTTAATGTAATTAATTTTTAAAAAACCACCAAACAAACAGACTGTTTGTATGTACCACCTTTCCTTATTTTGTCTTAAGCATTTTCCCAGAATTTAAACAGCCCACTTTTTCTCTTTCTCTTTCTCTTGCAATCAGGAGAAAATATGAACAAACACACATGCACATGCATAGCTGAACATCTTAAGCTTCTACACTGTGAGCAACGTTTCATCAGCAGTGCTCCTGGAAGGTAAAAATGTAGTTTTCCATGAATAAAATCATTTAGATGCAGCTTGAAATGTGATTCATGGGTGTAAAAACTTCTAGAATTTCCATGGGATGTTCATTCTTTGGGGATGTTTATGGCAGCAGAGATAGCAGGGAATTTGATTGCACTGAGACATTCATTCAAGAAGTTATCTAAACGGATGGTTTTCAAGAAAACATCTGATCATAACTAAAATATTAAGTACATTCTTAAGCATTTTACTTGCTCATATGCCGGGATAATTTGCAGACCTTCTGACCTCACAGGTCTCATATTTATGGTAGACAAAAAACTGGACATGAGCCAGCAATGTGCGCTTGCAGCCCAGAAAACCAACCATATCCTGGGCTGCATCAAAAGAAGCGTGGCCAGCAGGGTGAGGGAGCTGATTCTGCCCCTCTACTGTGCTCTGGTGAGACCCCACCTGGAGTGCTGACTCCAGCTCTCGAGTCCTCTGTACAGGAAAGACATGGACCTGTTGGAATGGGTCCACAGAAGGGCCACAGAAATGATCAGAGGGATGGAACAGCTCTCGTATGAGGACAGGCTGAGAGAGCTGGGGTTGTTCAGCCTGGAGAAGAGAAGGCTCTGGGGACACCTTATTGCAGCCTTTCAGTACTTAAAGGAGGCTTCTAAGAAAGATGGGGACAGACTTTTTAGCTAGGCCTGTAGTGATAGGACAAGGTGCAATGGTTTTAAACTAAAAGAGGGTAGATTCAGACTAGCTGTAAGGAGGGAATTTTTTACGATGAGGGTGGTGAAACACCGGAACAGGTTGCCCAGAGAGGTTGTAGGTGCCCCATCCCTGGAAACATTCAAGGTCAGGCTGGATGGGACTCTGAGCAACCTGATCTAGTTGAAGATGTCCCTATTCACTGCAGGGGTGTTGGACTAGATGAAGGTCCCTTCCAACCTAAACCATTCTATGATTCTGTGATTCTATATTTAAGTTCATAAACGTCCTGGAATATCTCCTAATAATACATAGCAGTGGTATACTTTACCAGGATTGTACCAAAATCTATCAGAATTGGACATCTATTTATAAGACAGTCCTGCAGCCATGCAGCCTTTCTAGGCTCCTGCTATATTTCTTCACAGTTCTCATGGGGAAAAGCCTTTCCTTACCTCCAGCTGCTCTGGTCCCGCTCAACTCACTGCCTGCCAGGGCAGCCTTCTGCCCAGAGCTGCCCCTGGCCCCGCTGTCATCACTGCTAGGGCTCTGCTTGTGCAGAGTATCACTGCATACTGCCCTTGCCTGAATTGTATGGGTTCCCAGCCTCTACACACAGAAGCCTGTGAGAACTTGCTGGTGAAAACCAGGCAAAGAAGGCACTGTTCACCTTAGAATTAGCTGTGTCCATTGTCTCAAATCACCTTATATTTTGCCTGTTCAGCTTTTTACCTTTAGTTTAGCCATAAGATCTCTTCCCATTGTCCTTGAATTCCCTTGCCAATCTCAACTCTAGTTAGGCTTTGCCTTCCCTAACACCACCCCTGTAATCTCAGCCAACATTTCTAAGTTTCTCTTTTGTCACCTGCCCTAGCTGCCAACTCCTGTGTGCTGCTTTTTTTTTGTGTTGGAGCTCTGTGAATTCCCCACTTAGCCATGCTGGTTTCCTGATGTGTCAGCTTGAGTATGGGGATGGCCTTCTCTCACCCTTGGAGAACATTACCCTTAAAGCCCTGCCAGCTACCCCAAGCTCCCTGGCCCTTCAGATCTGCCTCCCTTGAGATCCCACCTACCCACTCCCTGAGTAAGCCAAAATCTGCTTGCCTGAAATCCGAGGTCTGTGCTCTGCTACTCACATCCCTCACTCTCTGCAGGATCTCACATGCCTCTATTTCATGGGCACTGAAGCCACAGCTGCCAGTGATTGTTACCTCCTGTCCCCTTCCTCTTTCTTAGTGGTCAGCAGATCCAGTTGTGTGTCATCCTGGTTGGCCTGTCCAGCACCTGTACTAAGCAGTTATCCCCGATGCCCCCCAGAAATCTCCTTGACAGCTTGTGTCCTACCACAACGCCCAACCAGAAGATGTTAGGAAGGTGAAACCTCCAAGAGAGCCGGTGTCGGTGACCCAGAGACTTATTCAGGTTGTTGAAATTGGTCCACTACCCGTCCCTGACCAGGTGGTTGGTAACGCACTCCTACCATGGTGTCATCTGTCTCGCTGTCCTGGCCCCTGACCCTGACCTCCAGCTCTCACTCCCTGTCACCTGTCCCATAGAGAAGCCCCGGGTGTCTGAGCGGCTCCATCACACTAAGGATCATTCCGTCCTCCTCTTTCTCCCTGCCCACCTATACTGAAGAGCTTTTACCCATCTACTGCTCTCCCTCGTTTTGCAAGCTGTCTCACCATGTCTCAATTTTTGCAACATAGCAGTCTCCATCCATGGAGTGCTAGTGAGTGTCAGGACATGTATCTTTCCAGGTGCTTTGGAAAGAAATGGGAGAATTTGGGGATCTAGCGTGTGTCAATGAAACATGGAGCCCTTTGGTGTAATAGGAGGATGCTATTTGCTTTCTAGGTTAAGCTAACAACAGTTTCTCTTGTATTTGATTTGCCTGGGTTATTTGACCATACTCCCAGGGCCTTCAGAGGGTGTCAAGTCAATTTTAATGCTCTTGGAATTGCAAATGCTTTGTGAATGTTCCCAATTGCCTCCTGCTCAAAGAAAGAACAGAGTTAATATTTGTCACAGCTACACACACAGGTTAAAAACTTTAAGAGAATATAATTTTTCAAGTGAATATATTGCTTCTTTTAGAAGATACAGAAGCTTTCAAGTAACAAAAGTGTCCAGATGATACATGATACACCATGGAAAGTACCAAGAGCGTTTCATGAGTGTTATGTTTGTCAGTCCATAATGACTAGTTTTAAATATAATTTTTAGCACGGTCACTCTCAGGTGGTGGTATTTTCAGGAAGTAACATTAAACTACTGAAAATAATTTCAATGGATGTCAGAGTCTGCTGAGTAGCTGTTTGATGTGTGTTTTTCATGATCTGAAGATGCAGCTTGCAAGTGATAAATGTCGATCCCATCTCTCTTCCTTTGTTACCTTACCTTTTACTTCAGTTTCTTTTGAGCTTAAAAGCCACTAATTAGTATCATTTTTGCTGCTGGGTCAATGTGTTGGTGTTTAGAGGGTTGGTATTCTGAATGAGGAAGTCTGGGATTTTTGCTTTGCCACTTATCTGCTAATTGATTTTGATCACCTCATTGAAAGTCTTGGTATCTCTCTACGCCTGCCTATCATACTAAGGCAGGAGACAATTTTTCTGAAGTCCTTAAATGACTGAAGTGCCCAAGTGCAATACTGGTAGGCTCCTACTGCCTAAGTGTCACTGAAAGTAATAGAGGCAAAGTAGGTAATTTTGCTCCTCAGTTGTAAGTACACATGATGGCATCTTTTACATATGTGTGGATGCTGCTGCAGTTCATTAATTCAAGCAAATAGTAGCTTTTGCCACTGTCGTCTTCGTCTTCTAAAAAGAATTAAGTCAGAGTGTGTTCCTGTTAAAAGTGCTCCCCTTTCTGAGAGAGTTCATGGAATTATCAAGGAAAAGAATTGTCAAAATACAGAAAAAGCTAAACTGGATCAAAACATGAGTTCCCTAACTTAGTATCTATCAATCACCAGCATTAGATGCTGCAGAAAAAATAAATAACTGATCTGAAAATCTTGGGAATTAGCTACCCTGCTTATTTAGGTGTGTTTTATAAATTCCACCTGCATCTTCCAGGCACAAAAAAGTTTGTCCATTATTTCCTCTGATGTTTCTGAATAAAACAACACACTTACTGATGTTCAGGATTGAGGAGAGAATAATTCTCTAGGCACGACCATCTGCCTGTGTGTTCATATACCTCTCCGTACTGTGTAAAAGTGCTGCAATTCTGCGTGTGACCTCAGCAATTACAGAACTTTAAACATTAAAAGCAGCAGTCTATTGGTGCTCCAAGCCATTATTTTGTCAAGCACACAGTGCAGTGGTTATGTGCTAGCTACTGTTGTTGCACACTGTACAATACTTAGTCAATATTTTAAGGGTGCCTAAGAGATGTAGGAAGCTTCACATATAGGTATTGTCTAGACTTGAAACATACCCGAGTATCATACAGTATTTCTCTTTGAAAGTAATATTTGTGTGAACACACAAGGACTGGTTCGTGATGTGTGGAAATGGTTGACCTCAATCAATGCAAGGTCAGTTGAATAATCTCCCGAACTGTAACAGCTTCCTCAGGTCCTTTCTGTGTTGCTCTTAAATAAAAAAATCTCATTAAATAGACAGCTAATCACTCAGGCATGTGTTTCCTCATTTATCTATCTCTTTGGGTGTAGAGAATATATAGTCAGAAGTTGTTTTGTTTAACCAATCTAGTACTTAAATTAGAGATGTGGGCTAAATGTCATAATATTTATATTTGTCTTGGAAACAAAAAATTATCAGAGTAAACATCTTGACATAAGCCACAGAGATCTTGGGTTCAAAATAAATGCCATAAATTAACTCTTGAGACTCGGATATTAAATCTTCTGAGGGCCTTGCCTGATTTTCAAACCAGGTCAGGAAGTTAGCACTGATTTCATGGACAGATTTCAGCCTTTTGATTCTTCTCTTTTTTTTTTCTTTTTAAATCTACCAATATAACATCAAATAACTTAGCAATATTACTGTTTGGAAGAACACAGGCATGCTGTAGTCAATAGCAATGCATGTGTGTGCCTACATAACTGAAGGCTATTTCCCATAAATATTTGCTGCAGGCGTGTGGTCTCCTCCTTTTCATTCCTGCTCCCACCTGCAGCAGTAACATCCTCATGCGTAAATAAAGAGAGAAGATTTTTCAGTTCTTGCAAGAAATTTCTGTGGAGACCAGCAGATTATAAACCAGTGATATGTAAACAGCCCAAAGCATATACAGAAGTTTTTTTAAGCTTAAAGGAATTACAAAATATCAGTTGCTTGCAAAGAATGTTCTTGTTTTGCATGGGGCAACCTGGGAAGGAAAAACTCATACTGATATCTTTGTCAGGCTGTCAGGATGTTTTTTTGAGTCTATATAACTATATTAAAAAGCTATCACATAGCTTCTTAATGGAATCCAAACTATAGTGCAATCTACAATAGAAATTTTAGTCTGGAAAAGGTAACATGCAGGGAAGAGTAAGGAACAATTGACTATATCATACCTCTCAAGCAAAATCATAACTGTTTTAATAGTGTATAACAATCTCTGCTGTTCTTCCATTTTCTTATTAACTTCATGACTCACCACTAATGTCATAACCTACAAGAAACCTGAAGGGATGATTATAGTTTGCAGTTTGTAAGTACCACAGCTCTCGCTTGGTACAAATTGGTCTTTAAGCTGATACTTGAGTAGCCAATTTGTTAAAGATTTAGTTTCTTTTATTTATATCATTCTGTGCTACTATTCCCATAGAAATAGAACAAGTCAACCAGGAAGTTTTAAGAAGAAAAGAGACTTTAGAGATTGACCTACACAAAGTTTGTGACTTGGCAAGAGCATGCTCCCTCTGATGTACACGCATGCTTACTTTTACAAGCTATCCCTCTGCTTGGCTGTGGCCCTAAAAGTGCCCTGATTTTAAGACTAAAAATATATAGTACAGGAGTTTAAAAATTAAACCCGTACAAGTGCAGAAAGCAGCTGAGATGCTCAAAAGTTTGTGACATTCAGGATGCAAACTCCAGGTTGAAATGTTGATTTGAGTACGACATGGTGATACACATTTCTCTGGCAGACCAGTTCACGCATGTTCCATCTCTGTAAGATTCCTTTAGCTTTCCTCCATGTTTCAATTGTATAAGGCATGTCTGGTAAAAGCAAAAAATAAATATAGAAGCCAATAAAAATAATTTTGAATTAACAACAGGTATTCACTATGCTGGTGCTAGTATTGCAGTGCTTTTGCTCAAAGGGAGAAATGAAATGGATAATTCAGAATCCTCTAGGCACGATCCTTAAGATGATCTTCTTTGATATTCAGGAGAAGATGATCTCCTCGGGTGATGCTGAAGCCTCAGGGCATATTTTCATAATTTTACACGAGGACAAAAGAACAGCCATCCTGGTTCAGGTCAATAGATAATAGTCCATCTTTGACAGTAGTGCTAAGCATATGTTTAGGAAAAGAAAGAGCAGAGCAGGTGTGTGTACTTCTCAAAAACGTTTTCCTTGTTTTTTCTACTTTTAACATAAGGACTTCCTGAGTTACATCTGGTTTCAACTCTAAGTCCTTTCCCAGTTTCCCTTTGAACCCAGGTAAACATTTTGCATCTGCCTCCTCTTTTGACAAGGAGTTCTGTAGGTCTATTGCCTGTTATCCGTTGAATCACCTTATCTGGTTGTTTTTTGCTTGGCTGCCACTATTTCCATCAGTGGTCTCTAGTTCCTACACTGGAAGAATCTATGAACAGTCGACCCTTTTTTCCACTGTCTCCATAACACTAGATTTCGTAGAATTATGTTTACAAAAGAACAAACTTCCTAAATTCAGGGATTTTTTTTTTAATTGTTCCTTAAGTTTAAGTGATTTTTAGAATTCCATAGGATGGGCAGATGCACACACAGACACATACTCAAGCACAAAAACTTGTTGACCAGGATCATGTTACGCCCTCTAATGTTTTAAATAAGCAGAAGACTACCATAAGGAAATGTCCTTTCATAGATGCAAACATTGTTTATTAGCTGCTTATTAGTTGTTCTTAAAGACATTTGGAAGCACTTGGAATTATTATCCATCAATTTACATATGAGTAAAAGACCTTGAAATCTCTGATATCCTCATCATCTTGCTTCCTTCCCAGTGCTAGTTCACAAGCAAGAAAAATTAAAACAGAACTGGAATTTATTATCCTCTATAAGAGCAAAATAATAACCTGGTTTTGCTTCTGAAAGTGGCTTCCAGGTAATGGTTCTGCCTTGCCTGTGTGACAAGAAATTTCCTTAGCTATGAGAGGACAGAGGGAATCATTTTTAGAAAGAATGTAGCTAACATGAGAACGTTTCTAAGTTTTTGCGTCTCTACTGAGAGGTTTTTGTAATGTCATAGGAAATCACAGAATACTAACTTGGTTGTGATCATGTCTTCAATGTGTCCTTCATCAGTATTTCAGTAAGTATTTCACAGATCAGTGAATTCTTGGACTTTTGTCAATGCTAAAGTGGCTACACTAATAATCTACTGTCTCAGTGAAAGTGTTGCTTTGAAGGTGTAGTGTAAAGGTAATGGACAGACAGTGGTCTTTATCAAGAAAAATTGTACTTGTTTATCTAATAATTGCACACCTAGTTTCTACAGCTAATATTTGTACCTGTATCATAAATAAAGATCGGCAATACAGTTTGTGTGTCTGAGACAGTAGTTCTACATGAGCAAACTGACAGCGGTGGACTTCCTGAATAGTCACACTAATGTTGAAGGTATCACTCAGTATGATTAACTGACCATCAAAATAGGATTTTGCATTGTCACTCCATTAGTTTTAAATTCTGCCACCCTTTTGTTTGCTAAATAATGTTTTAGTATTGCTTTCATTTTGTTGATTTGTTCTTGTTGTGGTGATCCATTTCAAAATGTTTCAATGGTTTACAGGCCAAGAATTAGTTACCGTCATTACAGCAGACTCTGTTTGAGTTATGCCAAACCCTACAGATTCTGTGTACATGTGAGAAAGTATATTATAAAAGCTTTACCTTTAAAATCTTCACCTGGCAATATGTGCTGGCTTTGGCTGGGATAGCGTTAATTTTCTTCATCATAGCTAGTAGGGGGCTATGTTTTGGATTTGTGCTGAAAACAATGTTAACACAAAGGTGTTTTAGTTACTGCTGAGCAGTGCTTACACAGAGTCAAGGCCTTTTCTGCTTCTCACCCCACCCCACCAGTGAGTAGGCTGGGGTGCACAAGAAGCTGGGAGGGGACACAGCTGGGACAGCTGACCCCAACTGACCAAAGGGATATCCCATACCATAGGACGTCATGCTCAACATATAAAGCTGGGGGAAGAAGAAGGAAGTGAGAGAAGTTCAGAGTGATGGCGTTTGTCTTCCCAAGTAACTGTTACACGTGATGGATCCCTGCTTTCCTGGAGATGGCTGAACACCTGCCTGCCAATGGGAAGTAGTGAACGAATTCCTTGCTTTGCTTTGCTTGCGTGTGCATCTTTTTCTTTACCTATTAAACTTTCTTTATCTCAACCCATGAGTTTTCTCACTTTTACTCTTCCGATTCTCTCCCCCATCCCACCGGGGGGAGTTAGTGAGAGGCTGTGTGGTGCTTAGTTGCCACCTGGGGTTAAACCGCAACACAGTATTAGCAGATCTCTATTACTGCAGGTTATGATACACCAGACCTAACTGCAAGATTGGACCCAAAATATGGTTGTTTTAACCAATGTCTCCAATTATACTAGCTACAGTACTTCTCTGCTATGTTTTTAGACTTTTATTATCAGTTGATCCCACAAAATTCTCTTGTACAAGAGTAAGTTATGTTCCTGTGTGCTCCAACATCACTATGTAAATAAATTCTACCAGCAGGAACACGAGTTCACACTGAAATTTTTAAAGCATTATCTCATTGATAACATTTGGCAAATTAATAAATGGCTATTGAAGATGTCAGATTTGATAAAGTTATGGAAAGTATGGGAGACTCATTATTAGAATGGGACAATTTATATATGTAATTTATAAGGCTTCATTTATGGTAGCATTGAAAACTCATCTATGACATCAGTGTAGAATCTGAATACGCTTAAACTGCATTTACCTAACAAATTCTGACTTACACTTCTATTTCTCAGAAAACAGTAAAATACTAGTTATTATCTACCATTTGATCATATTCTGTGGCTCTGAGATTTTTAAGTGGACTTTCGAAAACAGATTACATCTACTTTTATTTTCTTTTTCTTTACTCTAGGACTACTAAAGTCAGAATCATTGTTTGGCACACTGGCAGTCAAATAATTTATTTTATCTGTCTTTTCGTGGCCCTGAAAAAGAATATGGATCATTTGTATCATCACCACCAAAACTAAAAATGATCCTCCAAAACCCACTTCGTGCTTAAAGACATAGCTAGTATTAGTAACGTTGAAAGGGATGTAGTCTTATACTAAGATTTCATGTACTATTGATCTTTTAATGATAGTGTTTAACCTACCAATACATTCTAAATGTAACTTTTTCCTGATAAATAGGGCATAAATTGTTCCACTAAATACCTTACTCTGGTGGTTCCTACCTTAATGAGTTTTTTGATTTGAAGTTCCTCTCAATTCTTGTCTGTGGGACTTTATCATGGACAGCGGAAGGCAAGCAGGGTCAGGCTTTGCTATTCTTCCTCTAGGTTGGAGGCACTAATGACCTTGTTACACTTGTTCTAGGATGGATGTACAAAAGACTGATGGGCATCCATTTGCAGTACGACTTGCCTCAAAATTTGTCATCTTCATTTAAAAAAAAAAAAAAGAGAGGAATAAAAGTATATTAGTAATGTCATTATGACATGTCATAATGACATTAATGACATAATGACATGTCATAATGACATTAATGTCATGTGACGTTGTGACCAACCTTGTACAACACTTTAGGTCTGGAAATTTGGAACTGGAATTGGAAGATTGCTCTACTAGCCTGGGATTCAGCTAAAAGATGAAAAAATTCTTTTTTGTTGGTGGTGTTAACTGAATTGAGTTTTCACAGTCTTGCAGTTCTCTCATCTCCTTTGTGAGTCTAGAAATATTTCTTCTTATAAACTTGGTAGTTAGGATCAAATAGCTATACAAAAAACATCAGCTTTCCTTTTTAACCTTTTTTTAGCAAAGTTGCAATGCAAAGCTTGTAAACTTGAATCTTAAAGAATGAAAAGGCCAGAGGCAAATGAAAAATAGTTCCTCCTCTGATTACTTTTTAAGCAAAAGATATGATTTTTGGATCATTTAGGATGAATTATTTTTAAATACTGTGGTCTGGCATTTATATTACAAATTTTGTCTCTCTGATGACCTCATCAGATGAACTACCAGACTTTTTTTTTTTTTGTCAGTGACATAGACTTACTACTATCCTTTGGGTAAAGCACTACAGGATTCTCAGTTCAATATTCTGATAGCAATTAGTCATCTGGCTTCTTTGAACTAATGTTTAGAGAACGTACCTATCTACTGGAAAATCTGGATATATATAAAACTCTTTGCGTATTTCTCCTATGGTTCTAGGAAGTAGTAAAGATTCTAATTAATTAATTAATTGCCCACTTTTATGGGTAATTAAAAAACAAAATCAGGATGATTTGTTAGATATATGCTTCCTGTTTAAAACACTAAGGAGAGGGGAGTCTTAGGTAGCATGGGTAATCTAACCACAGGAAGATTTTTCTCATGGAGGATGTATAGATGAATACAGGAGCAGGCTGGGGTCAGAAGACCTACAGTCCTTTAAACTAAAACATTCAAAAGTTGAAGATTTTAAAATGTTGCCATGATTCCTTACTAAACTAATATTTGCTCATCCCATTTAATCTATAGCCTGATTCCACAGGCAGAGCATTTCTGCCATAATGCACTGGTACATAGACTCCACAAAGTAGCAATTCCTTTCACAAAAAGCTAAACAAGCAGTGTTTGCCTTGAGAAATGCGTAGTCCACTTCATCCAGGAAAGCCAGTCTGCAGCTCTCAGACCATGTTTCCAAAGCAGGATATTTTTGCCTTTGAATTTCTGTCAAACACATCAGTAAATTAAATAAGGAAAATTAACATTTTTAAAAAGCTTCAGAAGGAAGAAATAGCTGTGGTGATCAAAGTCTAAACAGCAGAAGCAAGGACTGCCAGCAGATACAATCCATGAGCAAGCAGTGACTCTGCAAGCAGTGCATGAATGGTTTTGTCGTAGTTTAACCCTGGCCAGCAACTAAGCATCACGCAGCTGCTCACTCGCTCCCCTCACCTAGTGGGATGGGGAAGAGAACTGAAAAAAAGTAAAACTCGTGGGCTGAGATAAAGACAGCTTAAATGGACAAAAAGGAAGAAAATAATAATAATGATAATATAATAATAGTGATAACATAATAATAAATAAAATTACAATAATATTACTAAAAGAATTGAAATATACAAAACAAGTGATGCACAAGGCAATTGCTCACCACTTGCCGACCGATGGCCAGTTAGTTCCCAAGCAGCAATCCACCCCTCCCAGCCAAGCCCCCCCCGGTTTATGTACTGGGCATGACGTCATATGGTATAGAATATCCATTTGGCCAGTTTGGGTCAGCTGTCCTGGCTGTGTCCCCTCCCAGCTTCTTGTGCCCCTCCAGCCTTCTTGCTGGCTGGCCATGAGAAGCTGAAAAATCCTTGACTTAGTATGAACGCTACTTAGCAACAACTAAAACCATCGGTGTGTTATCAACATTATTCTCATACTGAATCCAAAGCACTGTACCAGCTACTAGGAAGAAAATTAACTCTATCCCAGCTGAAACCAGGACAGTTTTTAGCCAGTCAGAACTAGAATAAAGTTAAATTCACTTCCCTGAAGGCTCATTAAAGTACATCTGTGCTTAGGGCAGTTCAGTAATTATGTGATAGGAATAATTTCTGTGATTATAATACATAATGGCCACCTACAAACTTCTGGTATTAGAGTAGAAGGAAAAGCACAGCCAAGGGGAAGAAACTAGATGTACTGAAGAAAAAAATCTCCTTTAGGATACAAAATTTTACTGGCTGGTAATCACCAGTATAAGAAAACTAACTAGTGCGGGTTTGCTTTATTTTATTTTCTAACACAATCAGTAATTAAAGTTCTGTTTTAATCATCTTTCCACTTTTTTCCCCATTTTTCCATATCTGAATACAGCACCTCAATCCTATTCATATTCTACATTCCTGTACAGAATACGTGAAAGATTACATGATTTATTAAAAAACTGCAGATTGTATTCAGTGGCTACATTTCCGGTTGCTCTGAAGGGAATTACAAAATTAGTTCGAACAGTGTAGATGATTTCTATTTTATCTTGCTTTTTCTTCCTTGCATTTCTCATTTGGTTTACTAATTCAAGAGAAAAGGCAAAACCAAATTGTTCCTAACCAGTTCATCAATTCTTTCCCTGCTGCTAATTGCTCGATATTACTGCATTATGCAGGAATTACTTTCTAGTTTCAGGTTCATTGCTACCTCAGATTCTTACAGATCTCAGGGTTAGCAAGAAACACTTCTGGTAAGAAGTGATCTCTTTGCTGTAGCTGTTATGGTAGAAAGTAGGCGCCTCTAAAAGTAAGGAAGATTTTATATTGCTGTACTACTGTCGTGGTTTAACCCCAGTCAGCAACTAAGCACCATGCAGCCGCTTCCCCCTTCCCCCTCCCAGTGGGGTGAGGAGGAGGAAAGAGAAAAAAAAAGTAAAACTTGTGGGTTGAGATAAGAACAGTTTAATAACTAAAGTAAAATATAATACTAACAATAGTAATAATGAAATATAATAATAATAATAGTAACGAAAAGGAATATAACAAAAAAGGAAGGGGGGGAAGAAAAAAAAACCAGTGATGCACAATGCAATTGCTCACCACCCGCTGACCGATGCCCAGTTAGTTCCCGAGCCGCGATCCGCACCTCCCGGCCAACTCCCCCTGTTTATATACTGGGCATGATGTTCCATGGTATGGAATAGCCCTTTGGCTAGTTCAGGTCAGCTGCCCTGGCTATGCTGCCTCCCAGCTTCTTGCACACCTGCTTGCTGGCGGAGCACGGGAGACTGAAAAGTCCTTGGCTTAAGATAAGCGCTCCTTAGCAACAACTAAAACATCAGTGTGTTATCAACATCATTCTCACACTAAATCCAAAACCCAGCACTGTACCAGCTACTAAGAAGAAACTTAACTCTGTCCCAGCTGAAACCAGGACAATATCCACCCCTTATTCTATACCATTTATGTTATGCCCAGATCCCACACTTTCCGATACATTTCCAATTAACCACCATCACCTTTCCTGTCTTTTAATATATACATATAGATATCATTCCCACGGTCTATGGGCCATCTCTATCAAATGTCTGTTGAGTTCATTCAGTCCATGACTTTGGGCTCCATCTATTGTAACAGTCTGTCTGGGCAGGAGGGATGATGCAAAGTCCACTCGGTCGGCAGAACAGGACTGGGCTTCGGTGTGATGTGGCAGGCAGGTGACATTGGGCGCAGCAGGAGGATGGTGTGTGGTGTCGGATTGTTGCATGCTGAAGTCAGTCCTGGTTCCATCACTACTGCACTTCACTTGGTTTTATCAAAGTTCATTCTTCATTAATCTAAGTAATTCTTACTGTAATACCATTAATATAGCACATAACAGTTATAATGATGACTTACAGTGGCAGGATTATATAGCAATTAGTAGCATACAATTTAATCTATTGGCTGTTCTCACTTAAAATGAAATCCCCTTGAGGCACACATCGGACTTCCCCATCCTTCCGCATCACCCACCAAGTGCATCCAGGTCCTTGAGCAAAAGCAATCCCACAAATGGGTTTGCCTTTGCTTGAGGCAGGAGTAACCCAAACTGTTTTTCCTAGCATATTTTTTATGTGCACTACAGGGACTTTATCCCCTTCTACAGTATGTAAAAGTTCTGATTGGGCAGGGCCAGCTCGATTGACAGATCCTCTAGTGTTGACTAAGCAGGTGGCCTTTGCTAGACGTGTATCCCAACGTTTGAAAGTCCCACCACCCATTGCTTTCAATGTAGTCTTTGACAACCCATTGTATTGCTCGATTTTCCCAGAGGCTGGTGCATGATAGGGGCTGTGATACACCCACACAATGCCGTGCTCTTTGGCCCAGGTGTCTATAAGATTGTTCCAGAAATGAGTCCCGTTGTCTGACTCAATTCTTTCTGGGGTACCGTGTTGCCATAAGATTTGGTTCTCAAGGCCCAGGATAGTGTTCCAGGCGGTGGCATGGGGCACGGGATATGTTTCCAGCCAGCCGGTGGTTGCTTCCACCATTGTAAGCACATGGCACTTGCCTTGGCGGGTTTGTGGGAGTGTGATGTAGTCAATCTGCCAGGCCTCCCCATATTTATATTTCAGCCATCGTCCTCTGTACCACAGAGGCTTTAACCGCTTGGCTTGCTTAATTGCAGCGCATGTTTCACATTCATGGATAACCTGTGTGGTAGTGTCCATGGTCACCCCTCAATCACGAGCCCATCTATATGTTGCGTCTCTTCCTTGATGACCTGAGGTGTCATGGGCCCACCAAGCTAAAAATAATTCACCCTTATGCTGCCAGTCCAGATCCACCTGAGCTACTTCAATCCTAGCAGCCTTGTCTACCTGCTGGTTGTTTTGATGTTCTTCAGTGGCCCAACTCTTAGGTATGTGGGCATCTACATGACGTACTTTCACAACCAAGTTCTCTAGCCGGGCAGCAATATCTTGCCACAATGGGGCAGCCCAGATGGGTTCACCTCTGCGTTGCCAATTACTCCACTTCCATTGCTGCAACCACCCCCACAGAGCATTTGCCACCATGCATGAGTCAGTATAGAGATAAAGTATTGGCCATTTTTCTCGTTCGGCCAATGTCTAAAGCCAGCTGGATGGCTTTCACCTCTGCAAACTGACTCGATTCATCTTCTCCTTCTGCAGTTTCTGCAACTTGTCGTATAGGACTCCATACAGCCGCCTTCCACCTCCGATGCTTTCCTACAATGCAACAGGACCCATCAGTAAACAGGGCATATTGCCTCTCATTTTCTGGCAGTTTATTATACATTGGGGCCTCTTCAGCATGTGTCACCTCCTCCTCTGGTAATATTCCAAAATCTTTGCCTTCTGGCCAGTCTGTGATCACTTCCAGAATTCCTGGGCGACTGGGGTTTCCTATTTGACTTCATTGTATGATCAATGCAATCCACTTACTCCATGTAGCATCCATTGCATGATGTGCAGAAGGGAACTTCCCTTTGAACATCCAGCCTAGCACTGGCAGTTGAGGTGCTAATAGGAGCTGTGTTTCAGTACCGACCACTTCCAAGGCAGCTCGAACTCCTTCATATGCTGCTAATATCTCCTTTTCAGTTGGAGTATAGCGGGCCTCAGATCCCCGATATCCCCGACTCCAAAACCCTAGAGGTCAACCTCGGGTCTGCCCAGGTGCTTTCTGCCAGAGACTCCAGGTAGGGCCATTCTCCCTGGCTGCGGTGTAGAGCACATTTTTAACATCTGGTCCTGCCCAGACTGGCCCAAGGGCTACTGCATGAACTGTCTCCCGTTTAATCTGTTCAAAGGCTTGTTGTTGCTCTGGGCCCCATTTAAAATCGTTCCTCTTCCGGGTCACTTGATAGAGAGGGCTTACAATCATACTATAATTTGGAATATGCATTCTCCAAAAAACTACAACCCCTAAGAAAGCTTGCGTTTCCTGTTTACTAGTCGGTGGAGACATAGCTGCTATTTTGTTGATCACATCCATTGGGATGTGACGACGTCCATCTTGCCATTTTATTCCTAAAAACTGAATCTCCTGTGCGGGTTCCTTCACCTTACCTTGTTTTATGGCAAAACCAGCTTTCAGAAAGATTTGGATTATTTTCTTCCCTTTCTCAAAAACTTCTTCTGCTGTGTTGCCCCATACGATGATGTCATCAAGGTATTGCAGGTGTTCTGGAGCTCCACCTTTTTCTAGTGCATTTTGGATTAGTCCATGGCAAATGGTGGGGCTGTGTTTCCACCCCTGGGGCAGTCGATTCCAGGTGTACTGGGCGCCCCTCCAAGTGAAAGTGAACTGTGGCCGGCACTCTGCTGTCAAAGGGATTGAGAAAAATGCATTAGCGATATCGATTGTGGCGTACCACTTGGCTGCTTTTGACTCCAGTTCATATTGAAGTTCTAGCATGTCTGGCACGGCAGCACTCAGCAGTGGCATGACTTCATTCAGGCCACGATAGTCTACTGTTAGTCTCCATTCTCCATTAGACTTTCTCACTGGCCCTATGGGGCTGTTAAAGGGGGAGCGAGTCCTGCTGATCACCCCTTGGCTCTCCAGTTGATGAATCAGTGTATGGATGGGAATCAGGGAGTCTCGGTTGGTGCGATATTGCCTCCGGTGCACCGTTGTGGTAGCGATCGGCACCTGTTGTTCTTCAACCCTCAGCAACCCCACAACCGAAGGGTCCTCAGAGAGACTGGGCAAGGTGGACAACTGTTCAATTGCCTCCGTCTCCAAGGCAGCTATACCAAAGGCCCACCTATACCCCTTTGGGTCCTTGAAATACCCTCTTCTGAGATAATCTATGCCAAGAATGCATGGGGCCTCTGGGCCAGTCACAATGGGGTGTTTTTGCCACTCATTCCCAGTTAGGCTTATTTCAGCCTCCAATACAGTTAGCTGTTGAGATCCCCCTGTCACTCCAGAAATACAAATAGGTTCTACACCTTTATAGCTTGATGGAATTAGAGTACACTGTGCACCGGTGTCTACTAGGGCTTTATACTCCTGTGGATCTGATGTGCCAGGCCATCGAATCCACACAGTCCAGTAAACCCGGTTGTCCCTCTCCTCTGCCTGGCTGGAGGCAGGGCCCCTCTAGTCCCGGTCATAAGATTCTCCACTCACTTTTTGTAAAAACGGATTAGAATTCCTTCTCATAGGATCAGGAGTAAGATCAGCCCTTCCACGCTGTCTGGCACACTGCTCACACCACCCATCGGAGGCTGAAGCAGCAATTTTCCTGGAAGAACCGTCATTTGTGACTGTTTTTCCTTGCAATTCACGTACCCGTGCATCTAGGACCGAGGTAGGTTTTCTATCCCACTTCATCATATCCTCTCCGTGCTCACGCAGGTAAGACCACAGGATACCCCATGAGGTGTACCTTCTATCTCCTCTCTCTTGAGCAGAGGGGCGCTTATTCCTAATAGCTGAGATATTGGTCCGTGCAGGTGGGAGGCAGAACTTATCCTCAAATCGCTGGAACTCTTGGGACAGTTTCTTGGCTATTATGTCTGGCAGTTTCTCCACAGCTGCGACGAGGGAGGAAGTGAGACTTTCTTTGTATTGCCGAAGTCGGCGAGCCAATTTGTCTACTGTTGGTCCCTCCTCATCTTTCCAGTCCATTACTGACAATGCATTGGCATACAACGATGGTGCTCTTCATACAAACTTCCGCCACATGGGCTGTGCACATTGGACTTCATCTGGATCTGTGGGTAGCCTCCCATCATCTGGGTAGTCATAAGCCATCTCCCGCACAGCTAATTCCCTCAGGTACTGGATACCTCTCCCATGGTGGTCCACTTGCCTGGTTGACATGCAACGTCTTCCTTGAAGGGGTACCTTTCCCTCACGCCTGATAGAAGTCGCCTCCAGAGGCTGAGGGCTTGTGGTTTTTTTCCAATTGGCTTGTCAATACCCCCTTCCCTAGAAAGGGATCCCAACTGCTTGGCCTCCTTACCCTCTAATTCCAAGCTACCAGTCCCGTTATCCCAGTATCGGAGCAACCAGGTGATAATGTGCTCGCTTGGATGACGGCTGAAATCTTTTCGCATATCTCCCAACTCACTCGGGGATAGGGATTGAGTGATTATCTCTGGTTCTGCCTCTTCCTCCTGTTCTCGTGATGACCCTGGTTCACCTTCATCCTTTGCTAAGCGAGCTGTCTTTTTTGAGTATTTCTTCTTCTGTACAGGGGCAACTGATACCGGCATGGGTTGGTTCTCTGGTTCAGCTGCAGTGCCTGTCACGGGCGTTGCAGTAACTGTAGTGCCTGTCGCCAGGGTCGGAGTGGCTGCAGTGCCTGTCACAGGGGTCAGAGTGGCTGCAGTGCCTGTCACGGGGGTCGAAGTGGCTGCAGCATCTGTTGCTGGGGTCGGAGTGGTTGCAGTGCCTGTTGCCAGGGCTGGAGGGGCTGCAGTGGCTGTCATTTTGTTGTCAGATCCAGAGACCTTCGCTTCCCCTTGAGGGTACTGAATAGTGTTGAACAGGGCTCGGTAGGCATGGGCCAGGCCCCAGCACATTGCAGTGATTTGTGCCTCCCTGGAATTGTCGGGGTGACAGCATACTTTTTCCAAGTATTCTACTAGTTTTTCAGGATTCTGCACTTGTTCAAGGGTGAAGTTCCAAAACACTGGAGGTGCCCACCGTCCTAGGCATTTACCCATGCTACCCCACACACCCTGCCACTCGTAACTCTCCAGCCTTGGGGCAGATCTCTGGGTAATCCTCTTAAATAGTTGTTTAACCCTGAACAAGACCTGAACCACATTCAGGAACAAGCTAGTTCCTAGCAATAGAACCATGTTAGTTTCAACATTCCAAAGATATTCAAAATTTTCAAAATTCTTAAACACTACTGTAATTAGCCTGGAGGAGGAGGGGAAGGTGAAGGAAGGTGTCTCCCCCACAGATTGGCTCTCCGAGGAGAAAAGGTAAAGGGTGCAATTATTAACAGTTTCCGCTAGATAGCTCCCAAAGTACAGAGATAACGGCAATGCTGAGTACAAATACCGGATTAGTCCCACAACCGATAATTTTATCGTACCATAAACCAGTGTTACATAGCAAAGCAAAGCGAAAACCTTAATCCACCTCACCTTATGGGTGATAAGCAGCAGCACAGGGACTGTATGCAGCAAGTGAGGTGATACATAACAAAACTCTAAGAACGAGCGCCACAACTCTAAGAGCCAATAACCCAACATTGTGACCAGCGACTACTAAACTAATGCGATACAACAAATAACAAATTCATTTTAACACGCTCTGGTCAGATCTGTTGTAATCTCAACCCTTTATGCCCCACGTTGGGCGCCAAAAAGGCTGTCGTGGTTTAACCCCAGTCAGCAACTAAGCACCACGCAGCCGCTTCCCCCTTCCCCCTCCCAGTGGGGTGGGGAGGAGGAAAGAGAAAAAAAAAAGGAAAACTTGTGGGTTGAGATAAGAACAGTTTAATAACTAAAGTAAAATATAATACTAACAACAGTAATAATGAAATATAATAATAATAATAGTAACGAAAAGGAATATAACAAAAAAGGAAGGGGGGGAAGAAAAAAAACCAGTGATGCACAATGCAATTGCTCACCACCCGCTGACCGATGCCCAGTTAGTTCCTGAGCCGCGATCCGCACCTCCCGGCCAACTCCCCCCTGTTTATATACTGGGCATGATGTTCCATGGTATGGAATAGCCCTTTGGCTAGTTCAGGTCAGCTGCCCCGGCTCTGCTCCCTCCCAGCTTCTTGCACACCTGCTTGCTGGCGGAGCATGGGAAACTGAAAAGTCCTTGGCTTAAGATAAGCGCTCCTTAGCAACAACTAAAACATCAGCGTGTTATCATCAACATCATTCTCACACTAAATCCAAAACCCAGCACTGTACCAGCTACTAAGAAGAGAGTTAACTCTGTCCCAGCCGAAACCAGGACAACTACCAATATTTTTTTGGTGTAATACCCCAAGGAAAGCTTTTCCATTTGAACATTCTCTGACAACAGAAAGACATACTGCATAGTGACACCCAGATAAATAGATATTACACTAACCAGCATTTTTTTTTTTTTAAAGATCATTGTCAGAGAGATCTGTTTTGCTACTGTATTAGCAAAATATCCTGTTGAAGGTTGGACTTCTACCCTAAAGAACCCCACCCAGCCTGCTGTTCAGGTTAGAGAAAGTCCTCTGACCAGCTGGGAGAAAGATGGAGCCTGAACGATACCCGTCACTGCTGTGCCTCAAGAAAGAAGAGTCCTTCCAGAGACTTCTTTGTTAACAGTTGTCTTCTGCAGGTTTTATGTGCAAGGAATAAAGTAATCTCAGAAGTTGTGATACGATGTTAATGGTATCATATTTTATACTGCTCCTCACCTAAACTTATTGCTTTGAATTTAGGAGGACATAAAGTAAAACCAATTAAAGATAATGCACTTTTCATTATTTTATGCACTTAAATAGCATTTGAAGACCTTTGCCAAGATTTTGTTACGTGCTATGCAAATATATAAAGTTGGTCTATGCCCTAAAGAACTCACATTCTATAAAACAAAACCAGGGCTAGTAAGTGTTACTAACCTTATTTTACAGCTGAGGAAGCTCAGATTGAAGAAAATAAAATAAACTCCCAAAGTGACATGGAAAATTCTGAAACAGACAGGAATGAAATGCAGATCTGCATCTGAATGAGCTACTTAAAGCACATGTCCTTCTCAGGTCAATCTACAAGGAAGCCTGTTGACAGAATTTCCTTCTACAAAACAAATTCTTTAATAGTTGAATAGTTGGACATAAGACTCTTAAAAGTAGAATGAAAACTTACACTGGGAAATGGAAACAGATACTGACTGACAGGACAACTTTTTTCACTTTTTTATTCCTTTCTGGGTAGAGCCATTGAAAAGTTAAATTGACACTGAGGTCTGCAACATCCTTCCTTACTGTTCTTCCTGTTGCAAGGTCCTGCTGAGTTCTCCAGCCCTGCCCTAACCTACAAATAAACCTGTAGAAGCACATACTTAAACAGCATCAACAGCACTTGTTATTTCTCATCAGGTCTTTTAGTATTTAGCCTTGCAAAATCTCTTCTTATCATTGCAATATATTTGAGGCAAAGTGAAATGTCAGCTACAAAGCAAACATGGTGACAGGCCAAACTGTGGGTTGGGTTCAGCAGAATGTGGTCTAGCTGATTTTCCCTCTTGAAATATTCAATTATATGCAAACGAAGTATTACACGCAAACATGTATTCATATAAATATACACATAACAAGCTTAAGAAACACAGATTTTGTTTTGCAACAAATAGCAACTGAGTGCAGCGTACTTCAGTTAAAGGCAGTGGAGCACATGAAAGCTAAGTGTGATAGTGAATTTGGTAACATAAAGTGCAATGTCCTCATAGATTTTCTTCATCTAACTTCCACTGATTTCAGTGGGGTTTAGGTGTATTTGTCTTCTCCTAAAACAAGCAACACAGTATAGGAAGCTGAAAGAGTAACTTGTTTAATCAAAATAACATAAAATGCTGGTTTGCACCAAATACAGCCTCACTGAGAAAACAATGAAGTACACAGTTAAATAATTTCCTACCTAAGCTAGCATTTAATTGTGTCATTCATTTTAATGGGGTTTAGATGTGTGACTAAAGAATAGTACATGCTTGAAAAATGCTTTTCTGAGTTACGCTGCAAGCAAATATCATTGGATGGGTTTCTTTGAGGTAAGCTGTTGTAGATCTATTTAACTTTTTTTAGTTTAAGAGATGAAATCAAGCATGTACTTTTCTTATTAACTGCAGTGATATATTTATATTGAAATACTTAGGAGAAAAGTTATCTGAATATCTTGAAGCAACACACAGATCAAAATTCAGTCTTGCATTTTGTTATTAATTAATCATAAAACTCTCAAAGTACTAGTAGATAGTCATAAAATAAATTAATAAAATAAAAAAATGGTATGTGATAGTATTTGAAAACATAGCAAACTACAGCTAATACAAAATCTGTTCTTTGTTTTGAATCCTCGCAGAAAGAAGGGTGAGAGGAAAGAATTCAATACTTTAATAAAATAAATTCCATTTTTTATTGGACCTTTGTCTTCTTATTTTACCATTTTTCCTACCATTGCTACCAAGAATGGTGACAACATGTTCTGGTTTTGACTGGGATAGCGTTAATTTTCTTCATAGTAGCTTGTATGGGGCTATGTTTTGGATTTGTGCTGAAAACAGTGTTGATAACACCAAGATGTTTTAGTTATTGCTGAGCAGTGCTTACACAGAGTCAAGGCCTTTTCTGCTCCTCACACCACCCCACAAGCGAGGAGGCTGGGGGTGCACAAGAAGCTGGGAGAGGACACAGCTGAGACAGCCAACTCCAACTGACCAAAGGGATATTCCAGACCGTATGACGTCTTGCTCAGCCATAAACTAGGCGGAAGGTTGGCAGGGGGGCTGCTGCTCAGGGACTGACTGGGCATCGGTCAGTTGGTGGTGAGCAACTGTTTTCATTTGCATCACTTGTCTTTCTTGGGTTTTATTTCTCTATCTTTTTTATTTTTCTTATCATTACAATATTATTATTATTATTATATTTCAATTATTAAACTGTTTTTACCTCAACCCATGAGTTTTCTCACTTTTACCTTTCCGATTCTCTTCCCCCATCCTGCTGCAGGGTGTAAGCGAGCAGCTGTGTGGTGCTTAGTTGCCAGCTGGGGTTAAACCACAATACAACACTAAGAATATTAAAGAAGAGAGTGTATTATATAGAAAACAAATAGGAATGGCTGTTTTTAAAACAAGAGTCCATAAGCAGAGTAAAATTCTCACTAAGGTGGTACTAAAGTGGCAGAAGGGATCAGGAGACCTTTTTGCTTTTTAATACTGAAAGTATTTCCTGCTCTTTATTGTTGTTGTTTTAACAAATATGTAAGACCCCAAACATAATCTTGAAAAAAAAAAGAAATGTGTGAATTAAAAGTCTGCCTTGGTTAACTTTCTTCTCCAATAGCTGATATAGCTGAGCCATGCAACCAGCTAAATATTTTATATGGTACAGTATGGTACAAATGTGGAGTGGAAAATAAATCCACCGTAGTCCAAAAAAGGGGCTCTTAACAACTGTGCAAGTGAAGTAAGAGGGGAACAAAAATTTCCAAATCTTGAGAAAAAGGAAAATGTTGGATAGAAATAACTTCTTGTAGATACTTCCAGCATGCACACCACAACAGAAAGACTTGAAATTAAAATAGATAAATAAAGCAAGCAAACACTCATTTTCAAACAAAACCACAGTGGGGAAGTAATTACATTAAATAGTAACTGTGGGTTCCAAACAAAGATATATAGGATTAATTGCACTGTTTCCTGATGGATCCTGATATGGATCACAGGCAGCAATCAGACAGAGCTGAAGTGAATCACTGACAATGCCACATAGAACAGATTGTATCCTCCTACAAGCCAATTGCTAGGAGAGAGTTTACTTGTATGTTAAAGAAGCTCAAATATTCCTTCAATGTGAAGACAGCATTTTAATTTTGAGTGTCATAGTCCACCCAGTGAATTCATAAACACACTTTCTTTCTCTATGGTTAGATAGAAGGCAAGTCCCATGCCATGTTACTGTGAGATCAGAGAACGGGAAGCAATGTTCTTAGAGAAAAACAAAGATCTCTTTATTATAGAAGAAAACCTGTCTTTAAACTACAAGTATAAACTCTGAAGATTTTATCTAGTAGTTTATGAAAAGTGTTAAGAATTTGAGACCTATCATTTAATTATAAGATGTACATTGCTTAGGAGCTGATAATGAGCAGTAGAATTTTTTGACAACTCAAATCCATATGAAACTGGCAAAAGTCCATAATGTTGTTACTCCTGTTTTAGCAGATTTTCTGGTGTTTCTAATGTACTAATCACCATTATTGACACTAATGGATTGTTTTGTTTAAGACATATATAAATAAATGGGCATGGAAAAGGATGGGAAATTTATTCTTGCTGAGGCAAGAAGGACATTTCTCACATATATGTAGTGGACAGTGGAGCCCTAGATAATCAGAGATTCAGAATCCAAGTAGGTATCCAGGGTACATATCCCTTAGACATCTCACTGCAGCAGCAATAACCAAGCTATCTAATTTAAAAATAGCCTAATAATGAGTGCATAAGCTATAGTAACTGCAGTGGCATCTTGTAGACAAACCTCATTTCTTTATATCTGCAGAATTCATTCTCAATTAAACACACAATACACCAAAAAAGCTAAAATCTTATTCCTTTGTCAAAATCTATATCTATAAATTTGTGTAACTTGTATATACTTGTTTAATTGTTATCAGCCTTTTCATTCTTCTCCTATAACTGTTGTGAGATTTCTTTTAGCCTGTGTGATGTTGGCAAAACATAAATATTTTTCCAACCTTCTAGAACTTCCCTGGGAGTTAAAGATCTATCAAAATTAACCTAATGGGTATTCTCTAAGCCAACCCTTAAGTACAAATTAGCAAAGCTTTTTTGTGCATACCAACACTGAAAAAACTGTTTTGTGTATTTGTGTCATATTCCAATTTCTGTGGTATTTGAGTCATCACTGATTCTTTCGGCTATCATTGTTTAGTACACAGATGTGGTGGGTTGATGCTGGCTGGAAGCCAGGGGCCCACCAAAGCTGCTCTATCACTCCCTCTCCTCAACTGGACAGGGGAAAGAAAATACAACGAAAGGCTCGTGGGTCGAGTTTAAGGACAGCTTAATAAAGCAAAAGCAAAGGTCACATACGAAACCAAAGAAAACCAAAAGATTTTATTCTCTACTTCCCATCAGCAGGCGATGTCCGGCCACTTCCCAGGAAGCAGGGCTTCAGTATGCATAGCAGTTGCTCTGGAAGACAAACATAAATAACGAATGCCCCCGCTTCCTCCTCCTCCCCCTAGCTTTTATTGCTGAGCAGACATCAAGTGGTATGGAATATCCCTTTGGTCAGTTTAGGTCAGCTGTCCTGGCTCTGTCGCCTCCCAAGATCTTGCCCACCCCCAGCCTGGTAGTGGGGGGAGAATGTTGGAGAGACAGCCTTGATGCTGTGGGAGCACTGCTCAGCAGCAGCCAAAACCCTGGTGTGTTATCAACACCGTCCTAGCTACCAATGCAGAGCACAGCACTATGAGGGCTGCTATGGGGAAAATTAACTCCATCTCAGCCAGACCCGATACAACAGACATGCTTCGCATATTTTACAACCTATAATGTAAATTCATTGTTCTGTGAAGTGCACAAAATTTAAAGCAGTAATTTTATAACATATAGTCACGTGCTTTTAATATTGAATACCTAAGGAAGATATCCGAGTTTTGGTACAGGAGTCTAAGAAGTTCAAGGTAGCTTATACGTACTTTTTTTTTTATAAAGACATATAAGTTGAAACTAAACCCTCTCCTTAGTAAATTACTTTCCCCTTTCCCACATAGTCTCACCAATTTACATTCACCAATACTTTTAAGACAACATCCTTTACTCTGAGGCCGGTTCAAATGCAGACGGTGCTAGAGACAGCAAATCCCATTAAATCTTCCTGGAACGCAGTCAGTCTGTACAATCTAGGTAAGAAATATTTATTTCTTTTATCCTACTGAGGTTTTTAAATTTTGCTGTGGGAGAGGTGGGAAGGGAAGCCTTGCAGCCCAACAACAAGTTTAAAAAGCCATTTGTGACTATGAAAGCCTTTGAGGTAAGTAATTTCCAACCACGAAAGGAGGTCGAAATTGCAAGGAAAGCTGGAAGGATTGTGTTTTGGGCCATAATGATTAAGTATCTCACCCTGAAATATCATACAGTGTGGGCAACCCAAGAGTCTGCACTGTAGGATTACTGACTGCTTCATAGGGATTCATTTTATAAACAGAATAATGTCACTGTTCATTGGCAATTATCACCTACAATCTGTTGCCTACTGCAAAATATAAGTTGACCATGTCTTGATTCAATCGTGCTTGATTTTCCGCCAAATGGAGGCTGACCTTTTATTTAGCAGCTTTCCCAAAGCAATAGAGGTTAGTCAAAACAAATGGAGATATTCATTTTTTTCATCAGTGAGTGCTCAGTTTGAGAAATCTGAAAGAATTCAAAGTGCCTGTCTTTAAAAAATTTAAGTATTAGATCTCTTAAATTTATCATCCCTCTTCCTCCTATATAAAATCACAGATGTAGTGTGAAAATCCCCAGTTTTCAAAGTACTTCTTAATGAATTTTGAAAGCAATAATTCACAGAAATTAAAATTTGTGTTTGTTTATATTCTGACTTTTATTTCTTTACTCCAATTTCTTGAAAATAAATTTAAAAATGCATTAACTAAAGGACATTAATGGTGAGTGTATTTTAATTTTAGTGTAATTTTACAACTGGACCTAACCATAAAAATCAGTAGAAATGTACTGTTATAAATAAAAACATAATTGATCTTTGTGTGTTTTAGTGATTTTTTTAGTGACACAAGTTAGAAAGCTCATTTGAATTCATTTTTAGAACTTAAAAAACCTATCTCACTAGCAAAAATAAAATGAAATATTACTGAAAGGATGGCCACATATTCTAAAGGATAGATAGTCACAACAAACAGAAATTCAGATCCATTCAGTAATATAGGACTGAGGGAAGTAATGAATATTTACTTCTTTCTGGCCAAGATTATGCAATAATGATACACAAGTATTATATTCACTTTTTTATATTTTTGTGAGTTTTTGTTAAACTTAAGTGGAATGCTGACACATATTGTCATTCTTCAGTCAACTGATTTATCTTATTTATCTTGCCTGTCTTATTTATCTTGTTCACAATGGTACTTGTACTAGTATTGACCTGTGTGGGGATACCCGCTCAGTTTTTAGCTACAGCTACACTGTCATGAACACAAGTATTTAATTCAGTTAAATCTGGGATTTCTGTGTCAACAGAATGGCACCTTGGCAGTGAGTATTGCAGTATCATTAAAATAATTGCAAAAAACCCCCACCACACCCTCCTCTTATTGCAGTCTGAAAAGAGAAAGAAAAAAGAGCAAGGGAAAGGAGGACTGTGTTAATATAACTGACACCTGTGCTGATTCTTTCTGGTTCTCACTCTTGTAGGTAAGTAAAAGAGGGCAAGAGTATCATATACAGGATCTTCATGCACAAGCATATCACACACAATGAGGACACTTTCTGACACCCCTCTGTCGAGCTTCCTTGCTTTCTAGTGCAAAGCCATCAGCACACTTCTGTATTTCCACAGCTAAGAAGCTGAGAGTTGGGGGAATTCAACAATCTTACGACTGCTTACACATAGAATCATGGAATCATAGGATGGTTTGGATTGGAAGGACCTTAAAGATCTTCTAGTTCCAACCCCCCTGCCATGGGCAGGGACACCTTCCACTAGACCAGGTTGCTCAAAGCCCCATCCAACCTTGCCTTGAACACTTCCAGGAAGGGGGCATCCACAGCCTCTCTGGGCAACCTGTTCCAGTGCCTCACCACCCTTACAGTGAAGAATTTCTTCTTTATATCTAATCTAAATTTACCCTCTTTCAGTTTAAAGCCATTACACCTTGTCCTATGCCTACATACCCTTGTAAAAACAGGTCCATGTCCTTCTTATGTTGGGGGCCCCAGAGCTGAACGCAGTACTCCAGGTGGGGTCTCACCAGAGCAGAGTAGAGGAGGAGAATCACCTCCCTCACCCATGCTGCTGGCCATGCTTCTTTTGATGCAGCCCAGGGTACGGTTGGCTTTCTGGGTTGCAAACACAAATTGCCGGGTCACGTTGAACTTCTCATCAACCAACACCCCCAAGTCCTTCTCTGCAAGGCTGCTCTCAATACTTTCATTGTCCAGCCTGTATTTGGGTTTGGGATTGCCCTGACCCATGTGCAGGAGCTTGCACTTGGCCTTGTCAAACTTCATGAGGTTCTCACGGGCTCACCTCTCAAGCCTGTCAAGGTCCCTCTGGATGGCATCCCTTCCCTCCAGCATGTCAACCGCACCTCACAGCTTGGTGTCGTCGGCAAGCTTGCTGAGGGTGCACTCAATCCCACTGTCCATGTTGCTGACAAAGATATTAAACAGCATGGGTCCCAATACCGACCCCTGAGGAATGCCACTCATCACTGTTCTCCACTTGGACATCGAGCTGTTGACCACAACACTTTGGGTGTGACCATCCAGCCAATTCCTTATCCACCAAGCGGTACATCTGTCAAATCCATGTCTCTCCAATTTAGAGACAAGGATATCATGCGGGACAGTGACAAATGCATTGAACAAGTCCAGGTAGATGACATCAGTTGCTCTTCCCTTATCCACCAACACTGTAACCCCGTTGTAGAAGGCCACGAAATTTGTCAGGCACGATTCGCCCTTAGTGAAGCCATGTTGGCTGTCACCAATCACCTGTCTGTTTTGCATGTGCCTTAGCATAGTTTCCAGGAGGATCTGTTCCATGATCTTGCTGGGCACAGAGGTGAGACTGACTGGCCCGTAGTTCCCTGGGTCTTTCTTTTTTTCCATTTTAAAAATGGGCATTATGTTTCCTCTTTTCCAGTCAGTGGGAACTTCCCCGGACTGCCACGACTTCTCAAATATGATGGATAGTGGCTTAGCCACTTCATCCACCACTTCCGTCAGGACCCACAAATGCATCTCATCAGGTCCCTGATGGAGCACCTTCAGGTTCCTTAGATGATCTCAAACATGATCATCTACAGTGAGCAGTTCTTTATTCTCCCAGTCCCTGCCTTTGCCTTCTGCAACTTAGATGGTGTGGCTGGAGCACTTGCTGGTGAAGACTGAGGCAAAAACATCATTGAGTACCTCAGCCTTCTCCATGTCCCAGGTAACCAGGTCTCCTGTTTCCTTCTGGAGAGGGCCCACATTTTCCCTAGTTTTCCTTTTATCACTGACTTACCTAAAGAAGCTTCTAATCTTACAAAGTAGTAAGGACACAACATAGGCACATCACAGAAAAGCAGGATTCAGCTTCAAAACAGGCACACTGATTCTTTTGGTAGTTTTCCTTTTCTTTTTTTCAAAAATACTTAAGTAAACCATGGAGTGTGAGCATTATTTTCTAACTTTGTACGTCTAAGATGTTTAGTTGGAACTAGCTTGTCTTCATAGCATGGGCTAATGGTTTAGATGGGTTGACTTTAGTTTAAAGCAAGAATATATCAAAATAGCCCACTTATTTTATCAAAATTTCTGAAAAAATGTAGTAAGATAATTTGAAAACCTGTTCAGGCACATTTCTAAATAGCCAGGTAGTTTCCTATTTGTCTTCTTTTTTTTTTTTCCTTAACATGCCAATTACAGTTACACTTGATGACTGATGTTTCTCATAATTCCGTCTGTAGAGATTACCAGGACATTTACTTACAAATAGAATATAGGAAGCAAAATAATTTCTTTTAAGGTATATAATACATAACAACAAAATCTCTCAAAGCTGATTGCAATCAAACCAGAATTTTTTTTTTTTTTTTTAAGTCTGGCCAGTAAGTAACAATAGAAATAGTTCAAGAATTATTGATTAAAGATTCAATGGGAATATTCAGCATCAACCTGGAAGCTGTTACAATGCATTACCCAGCTGAAATCTGGGAAGTGTGAGGCTATGGACTGACATCATGGGGATGAATTGCTGATATGTTACAGCACTCAGAAGAATTATGTTCTTTCCACTTACATTTAGTGCTAGATGAAAAGGTCACAACTGCTGCTGACAGTGTCCATAAACTATGAATTATAGTCCAAAGTTTTCCGGTTCATCCTTTCCAGCATCTGTGGGATGGTTGTTCTCCACATAGCTGCAGGTAGCTTCATATATATCTTTGCCATAAAATGTCAGGAGATACATGATCAGTTCAACCAGAGTCATGGGTTGATGGCACTCTGCCAATACAAAGCAGACATAAATGCCTCTCTGCTGGCTGGTTTATGTCCTAAAAGCTGCTCAGGCTACCTGGAGAAAACCAACAAATTTGGTTTCAGCTGTAATAGAATTGCTTTCTACAGAAGATGATTGCTTTCTAGGTTAGAAGTAAGGATTCCTACTTCAACATAACAAATCAATAATTTAGTAAATTATTTTGCTTCTCTTAGAAAGTCTTTCTGTATAACACCTTATTTTCTGTGTACCAGATGGGTTGAACTGTTTTCTTAGTCCTCACTAGTGTTTTGCAGGCTTGATTTAACATCAGAGTTTCAGACAAATTTTTCTTAGTCCCTTTGCACTTATTTTTGCCTTTGGTCCAGATGCTTAGTGAATATAAATATAGTTCAATCCCAGCTAATAAAGCTATGCTGATTTACATCAGCTAAATGTCTGTCACTTATGTTTAACAAGTGACTTATCATGAAGTATTCCAAAACCCCACAGGGTGGAATATTCGAACATGAGATACCAAATGAACACTTTAGCATGCCTTCAGAAGCTATTGCCTGGCCACTGAGAGGCAATAGTACACTGTGTGTTCACTTACAGCCTCCTCATGCTGTGAAGTAACATGCATTAATTTGGTGGAGATTCAAGGTGTTCCTTGCAATTGTGGTGCCTAACAATGTGCATGTTGTCTGTTACTGCATCACAGCCAAGAGAGGGCAATTTCTTTCAAGAAGGTAATTCATCATTTCTGTTTGCATGAACAAACTTTACAGGTGTAAACTCATGCATAAAAGGGGATTACAGTCAGATCACTGCAGCAATTACTACCCACTGTCCACCTCACCCTTCTCTAAGCAGTCTTCTCTCCAAAGTAGGGGCAGATGGACCATGCAGGAGGTTAACAGCCAGTCCCCAGCATTTGGAGCATGGTATATTAAGGTGAAACCTGAACTAGCATCAGATTTGATGATAAAACATGTTGATTTGTGCCATCCAAGTTGAGTACTCCTCCAATTTTAGGTTAACACTCTGTCTCCCCCTTCCATAGGAGGCCCTTGAGAGCCACGGAACTCTCATGGATCTTCCTGGGAGTTTGTCTGTTCAGCACCCAGAGACACAGGGTGGCGGGTCCCTCCTTCTGTTAGCTGTGTGCACTGGCTGAAAAAAAATGATTTATGTTTCCAAGCCATTTAGACATGTATATTAAAATCATCTGATAAATAGCTCTGTATGAGAGTAATTTTCACCTGATATATACTTTTATAAAGAAAAACATTTACGTTGTTAGAAGAATTAGACAGCTTTCAAAAGATCAGCAAAGTGAGTCTGAACTCTGAACTGTCATTTTTATTTACATGTGATGTCATCAAGCTTTATACTCAGTTTCTGAACAAGTTAGCGATACTGTTCTGTGTCATTTCATATCCACAAGTTTCACAACATTTTATAGACTTTGGTGAGTATTATGATCCTTGAATTCCAGAAAACTAAATTTAGCTACTCAGAATCTACAAATTTCAGCTATTTATGTTTTAAAGAAATGTATTACCAATTATATTCAAAACTGAAACCAATGAGAGTCCATGTAGAATTATAGCACAAACAGTGAAGGAATTCAAAGTAAAACATAATGAGACCGCTTCAAGAATTCCTAAATTTTACTCAAACACAGTAGGTGTAAAATGATCCCAATATAGAAGACAGGGTGTATAAATATAAAATTACTCACAGGGCAAAAGAGAAATAAAGCTGACCAAAGGCCTGAAAGAAGTCTGTTAGTATTGATTTATTTAAATGACACTCTCCTGTAGACACTAGTCTTGGACTTTTATTTGTCTATTTGTTCTTGAAGATCACTCTAGCCTATGCCCAGTGTCACAGGGTTTTCCAGAGGTTTCTTTTTGAACATGAATGATTCCAGCTCTCATTTATACCTCTGCTACTTTAACCTCTCAGTTGGTACAAAGAGCTTTTTAAAGTAAGCAGATTATTCTATGCCTACGTTAACTAGAAACTCTGTACAGTGACTGAATAATAACTTATCTAAGGATGCCTCAGTACACTCTCTATCTGCACTTGGAAAACAAGTTGTTATTTTCAGGCAGGACATACAGACATGTTAAAATTTACATTTCTTTAGCTGACATGGAAATCAAAAGCTGTGAATCTGTAGCAAATGTTCCCTGTAAGAGTCATGCAAATTCAACTGCAGTCCTGGCTATATATTCTGTGACTGAAGCCACAACCATTCAGCCTCACTTCAACAGGCACGTGAAGTCTTTTAATTACTTCTTTCTTGGGCCTAATCAATTTATGTTGCATTCATAGTTCTGATTTCAAAGTAAGCATTGCTGTTACTGAATACATATATATTTATTAATCAGGGGGTCAGAAATTATTAACAACACATTTGGTGGTCATGGTTACACATTATTAATCTTTATCACTGCATATACAAAACTGTCCTTAGCACTGATATCTTAAATCAGCTGTATGCATGCACTACCATGGAGCTGGTGCCATGTAGTGAGGGCTGATTGCTGTGTCCCTGGTGGCCTCAGTTACAGATATTGAGGTGATCAGGCTTAAGAGCTCTTTGACAAGGGAAGTCTGAACAGACATGGGTTTGTCCTTCTATGTTTCCACTCTTCCCACCTGATACTCTTGTGTTACTTGCAATCCCTCCTGAAAGGGGAATCCGGTTTGCTCCTGACCTGCTTACCTTGGTTTTGCTTCTTCCCTCTTGTTTGCTCAGAAGATGTCCTGCCTCTTTGCAGTTCCTTGTGCTTATCTGGCTCTGCTTTTTCCTCTTGTAAAGTTTGTTACTTGGGCTGCTTAACATTGTTGAAGTGCAACTATACAAGTCTTTGTTTACCTCCTTGGTGGTAACATTGTTTTCATAAGTAAACACATGGTGTTTATACATGGTGTTTGACTATGCTATCACAGTTACGTATTGCTGTAGGTTACACCATTTTAGCACACCTGGTTTCAAAGCAACTTAATATTGATTATATTGACAATATTGAGAAATGTACTTAGAGTTTATAAGTTTTACAGGCCATTGTTTTGGTTGCCACATGTAATGGCACAAAATCATGTTGTTTAAGATTACCTAAAGAAATAATATTTGGATGTATGAGTGCCATCTCCATTTCACCATGCATTAGCTCTTATTTTTATTTTTTTGATGCTGAACAGTAAAGATGCTCTAGCTACAATATCCACAGTTCAGCCAGTCAAACATTCCTGTTCTCTTTCTCCGTAATTGTTTATCATCTCCACATGTGTCTCTTGTCTGCAGTAGACATGCAGAACATAGTGTAGCAGGTATTATGCCCCCCCTGCCTCAATTCCCTTTTGCTCAGATAATCCTACACCTTGACCTCTTTTGCCCCTGAAGAACCACTTGGCACAGTTACAGAGATGTTAAAAATATTCGTCTGTTCCTCCAGAGTTCCTTTAAAGGTTGTTACTGTTGGCTATGGAAAAGAGTTTGGAATGAAAATGGATTCTTAATGAATTCCATCCAGTTGAGCCTGAATTCTCATGGTCAGCATCAGCAATGAGTGTTACTATCACAGTGAATGCTTGATTCCCAGGTAATCACCTCTTACCTATCAGTGGAGAAACTAACACATCCCCTTAGACCACTATTTGCTTTTGTCTTCTTGTATCATTCTATTCATTTTTTTCTGTGCATTTGTAACTGATGAAACTGACACTGCAAAGTGTTCCCTCTCTGTTCTATGTGTCTTTGGAGACTGGTTTCTGATGCTTTGAGTGGAGATACTGTATGAAATAAAATTGAACTTCATGTTTATCTTAAGACTAAGTCTTGTGGCATCTGGTATTATATGTTGAAAAGTGGGATTGCTCTGCTCCAGATGGTTACAAACAACAGCAGTACTGACAGTCACAATGCATATATCTGGTAATTTCAATGTAGTCCATCACTATAGGAAGAATTCTCTTCCTCTTATTGTTTTGAATGAATGCAATAAGAGCAAGTATCTCAAAGAAAGCTAAGTCAGCAAAGCTAGTGCTGATGCCTGCTATTTTCATTTGGATAAATTATCAAAGTCCATTGTTGCATCACCTACTGTGGCTGGCTGTTGTCCTTGTTCTCAAATGTCACTTTATAGTCTCAAATGTCTATTTATTGATGGTCAGTCACACAAGATTTTGCCACATTGTGTTGCAGGACCCATGCAAAGACTTGACCAATAAGTCTTACTCTGAAAATATGTTATAAATAATAAATATGAGGAAGATAATTTTACAAAATGGAAATGTATCAAGAAGGTACTATGTGGGGCTTGGTTAGAATTAAGAAAATAATTGGGACTTCAAGTCTCTATTTTGCCTCAAATTACCATTGCAATACTGAATGAGCTGAATGTTGTTGGTAGGGAATAGAGAAGTGCATTCAGGTGGTTTAGAGAAATCTCCAGTAGTCTTGAAAACACACAATTAAAGTCCAAATACAAAAAAGGACAGACAAAGAGGATTAGAAATGTTATTTCACAGGTGAGAAGATGACAAAATGGAGAGGGGAGAATGGATTGCTGCAATGCAAACCAAGTAAGATGTAGTTCTTTATGTCCAGATGCACAGAAGCACAGGAGCAACAGCTGTGCAATCTTGCAGAGAGAAATAACTGGAGGAGTGACCAGTTCATCCAGTGCAGGAACTGCTCCTATGGACATTGTTGGTAGAGGCTTGAGTTCAAGTTTGAGGTTTCTCAAGGATTCACTATGGATTCAAACATGGAGATAACCTAGGGGACAGTAATTATATGTCTTTTGTCCATTTTATTGTTTGTTCATTAGCTTCTCCTTTGGTACAGCTCCTATTTTTTCTGGCAATAAATAAAAGAATGATATCAGTAAATCGGGAAATAAAAACCAACTCCCTACTTAGGGACTCAAAGGCAATTATCAAAATGGGAAATGTAAGAATATGATTTCACATGAGGCTTATTCTTATTCTGAAATGTGAAGTGGGTCTGGATTCACTGACAGTGTCAGTATAATCAATAAACAACATTTTATAGTGACACAAAACCTTTCACACAGATATAAAAATTATGAGGATAGAGCTGTAGAACCATGCCAGAAGTATTCTTCATGTCTGCTGACTGTTCACAGAGATACACATCAGCCAGGAAAGGGATATTTCTCCTTCAGAAACAGGATAGGATTTTTAAAATTTTAAAGTTAGATATTCTGCTTCTCTCTCTCTCTGTCTTTTTCTCATACACACACACACACACTCACTCAGAAGGGTGGAGACCATCCAAACTAAATTATCATGGAAACAGTGCTGCACAAAGAAACATTTGGTGATATTTGCAGGAAATGGCTGTGACATTTTCAACTTGTTAAAAAGCAATGAAACAAGGAAAGATATTGCCAAACTGGGAGAAAATGAGCCTTTGAAGAACTGAACTTCTAAAACTTAATATAATGTCTCTATATTTTTCTGTGACAATATACTAGAAAGATAAAGCAATCTCCTTTGGGGTCTCCCAAACAAGGTGTGTGTTATCAGAAATTTACTAAGCTGAAGATCAACAAAGAGCTGTAGGTCATCCAGTCTTCCACCCCACATTTCAGACACTTTCAGTTTCCCTCAATGACCCCTGCATTGACTCCATCATGTTTTTGACCAAAGTGTAATATTTGTAAAGGTGCCAGCTTAATCTGAAATTACAAGAAATGGAAAAACCTTTCCTTTGATATTTTGTTTCCAAGTTTAATTGCCCTTACATTTAAAAAGCTGTTCCTCAGTTCTAATTTCAACATGTTCAATGGCACCTTTAAACCATTGCTTCTCTGCTTGATTAAAGGGCCCTTGCAAGCCCTATATATTCTTCTTATGAGAATAATTGTTATCAATTACCAAAAAGTTGCATTTTAGTATCCTTAACATATAAATGTCTCTCAATATCTTCAGTCCTTGAAGTTACTGAGAGCCTTCAGGTCTTTTGCATCCCTCCGCTTCCTCAGTTTCTATTAACATACAGCTACCTGAACAATATCATCAGATAGAATGCCTTACTTGGAGGCAAGGTCCATTCCTTAACTCTAGTCAGTATGCTTTTGCTTTGTGGTCCTTTCTATCACAGCAGGTCATCGGGAAAACCTGCTGTACTGCATATTAAGTAGACCCTTGGAATATTTTCAGAGTCATCATTTTCTGTATATTGTCTCCACTTCTATACATATAGCATATTGCACACTCAAACAATAAAAATTTTGCATGTATGTGAATAACTTTTTTTCACTAACACTGCCTATTGAGCAAGCTTTCGCCTTCTCTTTGAATGTCAGATCTTTCTTGTTTATAATTCTGAAAAATCTTTGTGCCATATTATTTTTTTTTCTTCTGCAATTTTGTATTATCTTCTAAATCAATAGTGAAAATAATTCATGTATGGTATCAACTCCTATAGAAACACAGATTTGGTCACCACCAGTCCTTGCTGATTTCCCCCATGAGACCTACCTGCCCTTCACAGTGTGCAAAAGGTTTGCTTTACTGTCTATCACTGCACTGGGTGATTAGCTTCTGCACTGGGTGATCAGCTTCATGCCAGTAAAGTACGTAGCACAGTATTGTTATCCACATATCTGAAAAAGAACTTGACGCAGGAAAAAGCCTTAAGAAATATCTAAAATAGTGGTTGTAGAAGCATTTTGAAAAGCAAAATCCTAAAAGCAAGGATAATGAAAATCTTTCAAAAATGGGGAAAAAAAATTCGGCAAACTAAGCTAGCCTAATGGAGATATTTCACATGCTTTCCAAAGATGCCTCTTGATAGTGTATGCACTATAGCTGGGAAACATTTTATGAATTTCACTATTTCAATTAACTCTTCAGGGACATTCCAAATCTGGACTGAAAATGATGCAATTTGTATTTTGCAGTATGAGCATATTTTCACTCAAATGTAGAGCCTGAAAAGGCGTATTGGAAGTCAGATACTTCTTTCCTCATCCCACATAAAGTTAATTACAGTTTCCAATGTAACACACATTCTTTTTATGAGTATTCTTAAGTTTTATGCATTTTTCAAACATTCCTGGAAAATGTATTGAATATTCCTCAGTCCTTGTCATTTTCCTCTTTCTCTAAATAACCTGGTAGAGCAGTATTTGGACTTTAAATTACCTTTGAAAGACTGAATTTGCAACCTCACCTCCTAGCTGTGTGTCAGATTCCTCAGTACAGTAACGATGGAGAATTTCTGAGCTGTCTAATGAAGCTTTTCTCAACAGGCCTGATGCTGTGGTGTTGATACCAATGGCAATATTCCTTACTGCGGTATCAGAGCCTACATGTAAAAAGTAATGATTTCCAAGTGTCAAAAGAAGGTTATTTTAAGCCGACACCTTTTCTTTCCTCTTAGAGCCTTGCTTTCCCATTATTGCCTTTTTATTTGACAGAGTTTTGCCGCAAGCGTTCTTTTGCAGGTATTGAGCAATTTTCCCATCAGTCCTTCTGTTACTACAACCAGAGCCCCAAATTAGTTTATTGTACTCCAGACACTGGACTCACTCTCACGTTTGTCTTTCATAATTTCTGTAATTTAATCCAAATGCTTTTACTTTCAGCTTTTTTTTTTAATTTATTTTGATGATAGCTTGATAGATGGGAGCTCAGCTGAATGTCTGACATATAAGAAGCTGTAGATTTCATCTGCTCCTTTATCTTCAAGACTGTTATTGTTCTCTACTTTAACTGTGCTCCAGTTAAACCAGGACTCACACAAATATGGGCTGGAATGCTAACATGAATATTGTTATGGTTTTTGTATGCTATGATCAATATCTGCTTTTTTATTACTATAGGTTAACTTTTTTTCCCCTCAAGGATCACTCACTTCAGGACAAGAAATGCTTGTGAAGGAAAACAACTCAACAATGAAGACAGATGTTCACAGAATGATATACTAATGAATATTAATAAAATATCTCTCAGAAATAGGATGAGCATAAACAAATCTTTCACATAAGAAGGGACTCAATCTAGTCAGCCAGGTGATGTCCAAGTTTGAAATAGTGAAACACGTTCAAAGAATCAAGCTGATTTCTCCAACCAGACATCTGTGACTTGCCACCAGATGAGTCCTGACTGCCATTGAATGGTGACCTAAACCTGTGTAGTCACTTTTGCATGTTAATAACATCAATAAAATATCTGTACCTCTCACTGTTTATTTTTTTTTCACCTTCACAGCAGAGCTGCAGTCATGGTTGCATCGCAGCAGTCCAGCAACAGAGCCGATCTTCACCTCCCACAAAATGGCATTGTCTGATACAGGAGGGAGCTCTGTCCAGTCTGTATCTCTTGGGGGAACAGTACACTGACAAGTTTTTGTTTGGACCTTGCACAATTTTCAGTTTCAAAATAACTTACAGTAGTTTTCATTATTTTCCTCCATATATCCTAAGCAATTCATTTCTAAACCTTGGAATAGTTTTTAGCAAGTCTAAAGGCTGTCTAGCAAGGCAGCTTGGGATGACAATAATTGTGAGAGCCTTTATCACACTCCATTACACAGCTGAGACACACCATCATTACAAGTTTTAAAACCCCACCCAAGATGCCTCTCTCTAGGAAAAGAAATGTATTCATAAATTTAGTTTATAACATCTATCCCTTTGTCTGGTGCGAAGCTCTGGGAACCACCGTGAGTCAGAGCTACACTAATAATACTATTACAATTGATATATAAATATGTTGATGCAGGAAAAATTGAGCCACAATTCAACAGTTTTATCAATGAAATTTTGTACTAAAAACGAGAGAAACAAAACCCCATAAGAGAGCTACTATTGAAAAGCAGCACTCTTGGGGAATTAGAAATATTACAAATGTTATTTTATTTTCCCTATTTCGATACACTTTTACCTTACTGTTTCCTTTCCTCACCCTCCCTGCACTCTATTGTGCTAGAAGAAATCAGAAAGATGTAAGTTTATCATCAAGGTAACAATAAACACAGTTTGAATTCCCAGTTCACTTGCATTTTCCTCTCTTCTTCCATTTATAAATCATTGTGTACTTCTACTTGCACCAGAACAGAACTGGTTGTGTTTTGCCTTAACTGCCTCATTCTTCAGCAGGTAACAATGAACAAGTGCATTCATTCTTTTGCTGTGAAATGGGTCCTGTGCAGCTCAACAGTTAACCTACACTCATCCCAAGACGATTTAGAACAACCTTAGGGGTTTACCTAATGTTTTGGTATACTGTATCTCCATTTTGAATTAAGATTAATGTGGAGAGAATCCATGAAATTATTTCCCCAGACCAGGTTTTTATATTTTGTTATCCAATATTTTGTTGCTTTTTGGGAATAATTATATTGTCACTCAGGGCTCAGGATTGCCTGGTTTTAGTAATAGTCTTAATCTGCAATCCTATAGCCAACAACTTAGAAACCGAACTCTTAGAATTTGAAAGTATGAGAAACGGGTATGTTGGTGTTGGTATTTTTAGTGAGTTAATGCACAAGATCCAGTTTAACAGAGAGGGGGTACAATGCCTGCTGTCCTAGAGAATTTAGACCACTTTTATCACATAGTGTGCATATAACTTTTTCTAACAGTAAAAAGAAAGTCTTGAAAATAGGGGGAACAAGGGACTTATGGGAATCACTATGGAGGCTATTATCAGACAAGGTTTCACCCTTACTGTGGTGGCTTTTGTGCAGATGAGTAGTACATATTCAACTTCTACATGATGTGTTCATGAATAGAGCTCATCACATTTGAAGGAGAGACTAGTACCATCACCCTATTGTACGGCAGGGGGAACTGTGACAACGGAGAGATTAGAGATTTATCTACATTCACCCGGGGACCAGTGGCAAAAACCAGGATCTGTACTAGGGATTAGATGCCTTACAGTATGACTTCACTTGCATGAAACAGTAAAAATGTTGCTATGCTGGCAGACTTAATGGCTTTTTGCTTCAGGTATCCTGACAGCAGCCGAATTGAAACACATGAAGTCAATGGTGGTTTAACTCTGAAGATCATTGGATAAAGTTCATTTTTTCAAATTCAGCAAAATATGCAGGTCTTTTGCCAAGTTACAGTCAATATTTGTCTGTCAGCTTGCCTTTTATGAAACACAGACAGATGGTATTAGGATGTTTTAGGAAGATCTAAGCTATAGCACATTCAGACCCACTGATATTATGCTTATAATCTGCAGGAGTGGTATTCACGTCTTGTTAAAATTGCTACATTTATGATAGACAGACTGGCAAAATTGTTACTGGTAAGGGAAGTGTAAGCTCTTCATTTTTTGTTCTGAGATGATTCAAGGGGACTCCATTTAAGTGCATTTAAATGGATATTTTAGTTACACTATAATGTCAGCAAGGGCAACAGATAATATTGATGTTTTGTCACTGTTACTAGTTTCTATCAGGAGGAAGTTTGTTTGAGGTAGCTTCAGTACAGTCAAGACAAAAATTAGCCACCAAAATATTTCACATTTCAGATTAATGTAACTCTGATCTTCTTTTACATATGACAGTCAAGTGTTACGGGGTCTAATTCTTCTGCTTAAGAAACAAAAAAATCTATATAAGTATAATTTGGCTATGAAATTCTTCAAGGTCAATCCACCAATGTTTCTATTCAACATAAATGGTGTGATATATGTGACTGCTCTGTTAGTTCTTCTGGACACTCCCCCAATTATTTCACCATGGAATGAAAAAAAGGCTCCGTTGCCTGCTAAAGAAATAACAACTTCCAAAATAATCTGCTCATTCTTTGGGTCTGTCATCACATTTACCCTCTTATAATAACTGTTTACCTAAGTGTCTTACACTTTATGTTTCAGAATGTATTCATCTGGCAACATTCTTCAGCTGACATCATCTTATTCTGCTCTTAGATGTTAAAGCATCTTCAGTTTTACTACATGCAGTTTTCTGTGTTTTTCCATGTTCCTTTCCTTCCCTCTCCCCAAATAAGATGTGAATCACCTCCTTTTCTCACCTCCTTTCTAATCCCACTTCATTCAGTTCTCCTCTGTGTCTGTAACTTCCTAAACCTAGGCCTTTTTTTTCCTTCTCTTTTCTTTTTTAAATTCACATTTCTCACTCTCCCAGTAGTTTGGAAAGAACTGCTTGTCAACATTTAGTTTGAATTTACTAACCCAACTTCTGTTTCAATGCCAGTCAAATGGAGAATACTGAACTGAATTCACTTGACTTACTCGCTTGTGGGCTAGACTGCCTAGATAACCTACGTCCCCTGCCCAACTGTGCATCAAGCGTCCCAGATTAGGAAGAATGTTGCTGCACAAATGAGTCTGATTTATACAGTGTGGAAACTTAGGAAAGTCCTAAGGCTTATGACTTGTTACTAACCATGCTGACAAGACAGAGGTTGTCCATATCTTCTTTGCCTCTGTCTTTACCGGCATACCTGGACCCCAGATCGCAGGATCGAGTAGCTACAACAATGCATGTGTTGACCCACCAGTAGTGGAGGAAGGGATGGTCTGCAGCCTCTTGAAAGGCCTCAACCCACATAAAACCACGGGCCTGGACATAGTCCACTCCAGGGTGTTAAGAGAAGAGGTTGACATTGTTACAAGGCCACCATCTATAATACCTGAAAAGTTGTGGAGATGAGGGGATGTTCCTGATGATTAGAAGAGCGCAAATGTCATACCCATCTACAAGAAGGGCCCAAAAGAAGACCCAGGAAACTACAGGCCCAATAGTCTTACTTCAATCCCCAGGCAAGTAATGGAATGAGTCCTCCTAGAAAGTATTATGAACCGAAAGAAGCAGGTAACTGGGAAAAGCCAGCCTGGATTTACCAAGGGGTGTTGTAAATCACCTTCTACAACAAAATAACGTCTTCTGCTGACATGGGGAGAGCAGTGGATGTTGTTTACCTGGACTTCAGCAAAGCATTTGATGCTGTTTCCCACAGCTTTCCCTGGACAAACTGGCAAGTTACAGAATGGATGGATGGTCTGTGAGATGGGGGGGAAATTCATAAATGATCTGGATGATGGAATTGAAAGCACCCTCACCAACTTTGCTGATGACACTAAAGTGAGTGGTGGGGTAGACATGTCAGAAGGATGAGCCATCTTATGGATAGACCTGGACAAGATGGAAGAGTGGGCTAACAAGAGCTATATGAAATTTAACAAAAAGACAAACAAATGCAAAATCTCACACCTGGGATGAAATAATGAAAGAGCTAGGAGCTGTGTGGCTAGGGAGCAGCCTTGCTGAAAGGCACCTAGGGGTCCTGGTGGACAACCAGCTGAACATGAGTCAGCAGTGCACCACTGCAGCAACAAAGGCAAATTGGATCCTGGGCTGCATCCGCAGGGACATTACTAGCAGGTGTGTTCATCTCACTCTACTCAGTGCTTGTCAAGCTGCACCTGGAGTACTGTGTCCAGTTCTGGTCCCCATAATTCAAGAAAGACACAGACAGACTGTAGGTCCAAGGGAGGGCCACAAAGATAATCGAAAGGATATAAAACCTGTCCTGTAAAGAAAAGCTGAAGGAGCTAGGTCTTTTCTCCCTGGAGAAGAGAAGGCTCAGGGGGGGACCTCAACACAATATTCCAGTACTTAAGGAGGAGTACAAAGAGGATGGAGGCTCTCTCTTCAGAAGGAGCCACGTGAAGAAGACAAGGGGTAATACTTACAGGTTGCACTGGGAGAGGTTTCAGCTCAACATAAGAAAGACATTTTTACAGTAAGAACAATAATTCACTGGAACAACCTCCCCAGGGAAGTGGTAGAGTCCCCATTACTGGAGATTTTCAAGATGCAATTGGACAGGGTGCTAGATAATCTCATCCAAGCTTCCTTTCCCGCAAAAGGTTTGACCAGATGACCTTTTGAGATCCCTTCCAACCTGGGCTGTTCTATGATTCTATGATTGTACGACTATCGTCTGTTCCCTGAGCTGGAACCTACACGTTAGCTGCCTAAGGAACATCAATAAATTGATGCAGCAGAGGCACAGCTGAATTTTAAGAACAGGAATTGGGAAACGTAAAGTAATGATGCTGTCAGAAATTCTTATGCATTTGTGGGAGCATAACATAATCACAGACACAAAAGCAGGATACCACAATTAGAGCTATGGTCAGTGTGGTACTGTTTATACTCAGGAATTTAGAGAAAAGTTGATAATGCTTTCTTAAAGCAACACATCCTGGAGCCTTGGAGTTATATTTTAATTTTTAGGGGGTAAAAAAATCCAAGCAAAAAACAAACAACATGTTCATACTTTCAGGGTTTCACAAAAAAAAACCTCAAAACCACCAAACCCCAAAACAACAAAAAAAACCTCTGAAAATATAGGCTCTGAAATTCATTCATTTCTCTGCTGTATGCACAGGGCAGTTGGTCATGCTGATTTTAACTTCTTACTAAACGTCTGTAAAAAAGTATTGGAAAATCAAGCTGAGAGTCTGCCCTCCTATCTTACTTTTAAAATTGATTTTCCTATCAAATTCTTCTTTCCATTTTCTTTTTTTTTTTTAATATATCACCTGGATTTGAAAGTATGCATGGTTTGAAGCTTTTCATTGAGGACTTTACGTTACCTGCATTGCTGCTCAATATATTTCATGGTTAAAATAGAATTGTTCAGGTCACATTTTCATATCACATATTAACTTTTTTTTTCCCCCTTTCTATTTCACTGAACCTTAATCTCCATATAATTGAAACAAATGTGCATCCTTCTTATCTGCTGTGATGGGGTACAGACAACTTTAAAATTCTTTTGAAAAGAAAGACCTGGCACAGTAGCTTTAGGAAACAAATAAAAAACAAAAGCCACTTCTGTGGAGAAAAATACACACCTTCCCTCTCTATTTCTTCCTTTGCTGTTTTAGTCAGAATAGTTCAAACTCATCTCAAAACGCTTTAAAAAACCCAAACCAAATTAAAGCAAATGGAAATGTCCCCAGAGTTCAAGGAATTTACTGCATCTTTGGAATTATTCCTTTGCAAATGGAGAATTGTTCACATATTTTTATGTATCAGAATGTGTTAACTCAGTTCAGGATTGTAACCTTGTTTGATTCTAACTATGTTTTGTATAAAACTGCTGCTCCGCAGTGGGTAAACCAGAGAGATGATGCTCTGAATCTGCTTTATTTCTATCACAGAAAGAGAATTTTGATACTTTTTTTTAAAGGAGCTGTAGTCAATTCTCCTGAAAAAACATAAATTTAGCATAGCAGTAAATTACAGATTGCAAAGAAAAGTCCACTTTTTGACCTTTTCCCTAAATGTCATCACATTGCTCTTTCCACAGCTACATTTGAAAAAGCAAAGTAATGTTTAGGAAGGTAAGATGTAAGGTAACGCTTAGGAAGATTTCTCAGAATCCTTGGAGAAAATAACTTCCTCATATAACTTTCTATTATAGAACTTATAGTTATTTTTATGATTATTATAGTTATCATTTTATGTATGGTTATTTTATTAAGATCTGTAATGTAATATAATACAATAGAATACAGAATTTTGTCATAGAAATAGATTTTTGTGTCACAAAACAATATCTTGTACTTGCGACATGCAGTTAGATCACTATATGGAAAATTTGCTGTATGGTCATCCTTTCCTGCCTTTTCCTTTCCTGGAACTGGATGGGAGCCAGGATTCCAAACCTGGATGAAACCAGAACAGAGACTACTTGTCTAGATAGATGTACCTTTTTCGTTCTCTTCGTTTTCAATGATACAAAGATAAACAGATACTTCATAAAGGAATGGGAAGATAAATATTTGGAAATCGTCTTTGGGCAGTCTGGAACTGAGGGAGGCTGAAGGCAGACAGTGCCAAAGAAAGACACAAGATGTTGAACCTCCTTTTTTGTGCTATTAACTGGAACTTTTCCAGGAAGTGTTCTGGAATGTATAAGGCACAGGGGGGCAATGGGAACGTAAGAAAAACAAAAGCAGTGCTTTTAATTTCATACTTAGCACTCTTTCTCTTTCATATTAAGAACTTCTGTGAGATATGACAGACGACGCCCACATCCCTGTGAAATGCCAGGTGCAACATTCTGCCAGCAGTCACATTGGATAATTAGCTGATTGTCTTTAGGGGTTGAGATGGGTCATGTGGAGCTGCCCCTGACAATGCTTCTGTCAAACACTTCTGAAGAGATGCAGGAAAAGTATGAACCTTCATTTAAAAGAACAATTTTTCCTGACCACTTCAACTCTTAAGCTTACGGCCAAGATTCCTGACATGGAGGATTATATTTAGAAAACAGAATAAAAACAATAGAGGCTTGATTGCAGAGCTTGTGTTGATTGTCTAAAGGTTTACATTAACATAGAAGCAGTAAGAAAAAAAGGTCAGCTATGTCATGCTATCTTTAACTGTCTTGTTTAATGAACCTAAAATCATGTTGAAAAAATTCTATTTGTCACAAGATAGTATTAACATTTATTTTGCACAAAGATCAGCAGCAATAGAAAATGTCTTATTCATATGGCAAATGTTGTCTTGCCAAAAATACCCAATTGCTCTCAGCTTCTTTTTGGAGTACTGTACAGTGACTTTAAACAGACCAAGTCCTTGGTAGATGTAAACCACAAAAATTCTCTTTTGGTAAGTAGAATTGGATCAGTTTACAGCAGACAAGATTTTTTGCCCTTCTAAATTCCGTCAAAGACACATTCTCATATATGTTCTTTGTACATATTATACAGATCTTCATTTTTGCTATGCCTTACACTTCATCTGTCTGTTCAGTGATTGTTTCAAAGTATTTCAAGGAGACATCCATGTTCAGAATGGGTATGAAGTATTTGACATTAGTTCATGTTTTTTTAGAAAAGTCCTATTTATTCACCTCAAAGTGCTTTGTACATGTCAGTAAATTACAATAACACTCACAATACTTTCATATGCCCCTATTTTACACACAGTTAAGCTGATTTAGAGGAAACGTTATGCAACTAGCCTTTGTTATTAAGCAAGTCACCTGCCAAAACTGAAAGTGGAATGCAATCATACTTCTGGCTCCTGGGGGATCATTCCCCTCTTGTTATTTTTTTTTTTCTTTAATTCATCATGCCTTTATCTTTCCTCTCTTCTATAAATCCAAGTACCTCAGAAAGGCGAGTAGAAGGGGCAGGAGTGTGGCAGGAAGGAGGGAGGGAAATCCAAAAAAAGTTATAATCCATAGGATGGCAAACCTGTTCAGATATAAAAGCAATAGTCTTAATGATGACAAACAGGGTACAATCATTTCTGTGTACAAAAAAGGGGGCAGTGTTTTCTAGTGAAACAGGAGTTGTTTCTTTTTTAAAAAAATTATTTCTGGATCTATTTGTATTACTTTTTCTGTCTCTTTAAGTGTCTAAAGAACTAAACTTCTGATTTCCTCTTTCCCTCTTGTTTCCACCAGCGATATCCAGGCCTGGTAGTCACCTGAAACAGTAACTGAAATAATTTGAGCTGCATCTTAATTAGGTAATCCTGTGGCTGAGCCCTAGATATGAATACGTTGCTGTAGAAACAGCAATAATAAAGCTGAATTCCCATTAGGAAAGAAAAGCCAATATATTAAATAAGTATTTTTAAAGAAAAGCAAGTTTAACTTTGTTTCATAAAGCATGATCTGCACTTACCTTGATGAACAAATTGGATATACTGGAAGAAAACACTTCTTAAATTCTCAGGATTAAGGAAACTAGTTCAAAATATCCTGTGTAGAACACAATAATTAAAGTTTAATTATAACTCTGTTAACACATCTTGGCTTAAGACATAGTAAACTGCGTAAAGGGGAATATACCCTTCAACAAACCTTTAACAGTGCTAACACATGCTTTGCATCTGATGTTTCACAGTTATGTTAACTGTGATAGCATCTTATAGTTGCAGTACTGAATTTAAGATTCTAGAGGATCCAGAGCACAGTTACAAAACAGCTGTGACATAGAAAGAAGTGCTCTGGGAAGAATTAGACATATCAAAAACTTCATTCATGAAGGATAAAAAAGCCTTCAACTTGTCATGGGATTGGTATTTTCAGTCCTTGACAGAATCCAGTCCCCAAGTGCCACGCTTCACTTTACAGACCTGCACCTCCCCATTCTGAACTCATTAAAATTAAAATATCTACTGCTATGAACAGCTAACAGTTTGAGCTCTACCTCTAGCTTAGCAGAATGAAAGGCTATGTTCAAGGTCAGAGAAGAGGTGAAGACCAGCCTCCTGTGTGAGATGCTGCTGGTATTCTCAAGACAATAGCCAATACAGAGGCAAAAAATATGTTATAATCTGGCCTTGATCTTGTACATAGGCTTGGTCTGGCCCAAAATATCCAACCAGCATGATGAAAAGCTAATACCAGAATGAATCTAGAGATCATGCATGCGTGTTGCTATACATGGCCTGAACTAAATTCAGAGTATATAGGAAATCCAGCAATTGTTATCCTTTGATGACAGGACCTTCAAACACCTGCCAAAATATTATCTGCATGTGCACGTGCGTGTGTATGTATATGTATATGTGAAAGAGATAAACTAAAAGTAGACATTGTCTTTCAAACAGCAAGGGCTGTTACTTGCCATATTCATTCTCTGCTTTCCCAGGATTGCAGTCTGTCCCCTCAGTTACTGGCAGACCTACGTTTTCTCTGCCAGTTTCTCTTCAGAAATGTGAGCCTGAAATAAGAAATAAATGTATTTCTAGTAAGTATGAAGACTTCCTGTTGGCCAGAGTGGACAGTGGATGTGAGAACAGGAGCTTGTCACTTCGTACAGGAGTGACCAGATTGCAGGACACTATAGGATCATCCAGGAAAACAAGCTTTGTTCCTAGATGGATAGTATGTTCTAACTTTATCTAATGAAATACTGGTGTTGAGTTATCCAGAGTTCTTACTGCAAGAAGACAACTTCATGTTTCCCATGCAGAACAATGATGCTTTAGAACACTTCAATCAAGCCATTTGGTTCACCTCAGTTTGGGGAAAATCTCAATCAAAAGACAAAGCAGAAAGACATTTGTTTTCCCCTATCATTCCTTTAATAGTAGTATAGCTTGCTGGGGACTTATGTAGCCAGAAGAAAACGTTGTTATCACTTTAATTCACATAGGAAACAGACTGGCACTGAATGACTAGAGGGGGCACTAGTAGCTATTTATGGCCTCCTCATAGGCTATTTGATGTGAAAAGATCTAAAGGAGGTGAATTCCAGCTGTACATTCTGCTGTCTGTTTAGATATATAAGAAAGAGGAACAACTTCTCAGAGATGGGCTTACCTCATCTTTGCGGAAACATTCAGCCAGTAGAGCCTACAAGCCTTGACTAGGTGTGGGTTCGGAAAACTTGCAACTCCAGAGGAATTCCCATTGGCACTTTCTGCAGGGAGTCCTGACATGATATTCAGTGTAATTTTAGACCACCAGTTCTGAGGAGCTATCAGAAGCTGGAGCAATCTCCTCTGGTTGTGTTAGACCACTGCCAATTTTTCTGCGGCTGTGACAGTTCCACTCCATGTTGACTCAGATGCTTCGTCCCCTGTTGCAGTCCTAAATCACCCTCTAGGCTAGGATGTGAGAAGGAATCCTTGGAAAGCAGACTATCTTCCAGGACAGACTGAAGGTATTTTCAGCTATGTTAGTGTTCAACCATTTAACACAACCATTCCCACTTTGTCCCCTTTAGCCTCCCCCTTGTTTTTAAATCATTGGCTTCTGTTCTGCTTTATTTTGATTTGGAGTAAACATTATATCTGCAGGGATAGTTGTTACTCTGTGCTGTCAGCTGGTGGTCAGACATATTAAGAGTCTTTCTAAAACCCTATATGTACCTGTCCTACATGTGAAGTAAAGCCAGACACTTCACTGACACAAGCAGCAGGGAGATGTGTCAATACATAGCAAATGAATAATGTGCAGGCTCTGCTGCTGTCAGACTGGGCCTCATGCATACCCTCAGCCTTCCGATATGCTCACATTGAAAGATCCATGTTCTCAGCCAAACTATCAGCTTTTAAAAAAGGCAATAAAAGTGCCTGAGAGTTTTGATAGGAATTCCCTCTTGGTGAGCCTTTCAAGTAGAGATACTTTGCCTTTCACGTGGTTCTCATTCAGGAACCTCATTACTTTTTTCAGTCTGTTAAATGCTGTATTAACTTCTCCAGATATGCTGAAGCCCTACCAGCATTTTTCTGGATTTTCTTATAAAGCCTACTTGATAGAAGCTCTTTTGTTTCTGTCTGCAAACAGCCCTTTCCATTTAGTATGCTATTGATACTAAGAGACATTCTTAAATTGAAAGGCATCTTACCTTCTGAAAAAATTAAGAAAAATTCTCCACAATGACTAATTACAAACACACCTCTTTTTTTTTCTCTTTTTTTTTTTCTCCTTTTATATAGACCACATCTAAAGAAAGATCTCGCAAAAAGGCCCATAATATCATGAAACATCCTGGCATAGCAACAGGGATTTTCCTCTCTCCTTCTCCCCTTACCCACTCTCCTCCATCTCTTCTCCTGTCCCCTTTTTCCCTCCCTTTCCTCTTTTCCCTTTCTCTTTTCCTTTTTCCCTTTTCCCCTCCCTTTGCCATCACAGTTTCCTTATTGTGGAGGTAGTACCTAGGCAAGGAAGTCCCATGGAGATTTTTGACTACCTGATAACAAGTGGAAGCATATGCCTGTGTTGCAGGGAAGGCTTTAGCACTCGCTGTCAGTTCAGGGAATAGTGGAGGCTCTGCTGTCACACAGAAGGCTCCTGTGCTGGGATCATGATCCTGCAGCTCCAGCCCTCCCTCCTGGCTTCTTTCACAAGCAGCATGACTACGCTGAGGGGACACAAACAGAATTTTATCCCAGAAGTGACAGACTCTCTGCAAGGAAGAGTAAAGCTGAGGGTGTCCTTGTACATGCTGGCAGAATGGGGAAGGTTGTAGGACAAATGGAAAGTGGGTTGCAGAATGGCAATATTCCTGATTTTGCTGTATATCCCATCTCTGCCCCTTTCTCTGTGAGAATCCTCAAGGTATAACATGCCCAGAGCAGCAAGTAATTTTTCAGTCAGGAAAGGTGAAAATCCTGGAAGCACGTGCGGAGGATGGGGTCCACCTGTTTTTAATGCAGCATAGCTTGGGAACGAGGTGGATGATCTGCCATGCCTGTTCATTAAGGCATAGTAAAGAGTTACAAATTTTGAGGGACATTCATTCTTTGGTTAAAGGGTATTCACATCTATTTGTGTTGTCTTGAGTTTACTGAGAATTTAACTAGTAGAAACAGTACAGGCAACTGCTATGTAAGTCAGCATAAGAGAGCTGGGAATCCTCAGCTCATTTGTCTCCCCTAATTGCACTGATTTAATAATAATTAATAGCCTTCAGCATTTTGATCACAATTTTCATTCACGGAATTCAAAATTGAGCTGCAAATACTACTTAAGACTCAGAGTATCCGTAAAACAGATCCTTAGAGTGATCAAAATCTTAATTCTGTAGTTGTAGAAACACTGTGTGTGAACTGAAAGGATAAGGAAAAGAGCCTGTGTCACATCCCTCTTTCTCATTTTGTGGTCAAATGTTGAAATCCAGCCATGAGGAGGCATTCTCTTATTTATTATTAGACGAAAATTATGACACTGTGTAATAGTTGAATTACTAATGTGATAGGTTACTTTGGAAGCCAGAGTCCTTTTTACAAAATCATGTGATAATCTGTTAAACAACTGCCTTCTCTGTTTGTAGATATCTTATGCTATCTCTGCAAGTGCTGCTTCTAACTCAGAAAAGAGCAGCTGTTAATAAGGATCTCAAGAGCATTAAACATGGAGAGAGGTTCCTGGAGGACATCAAAAAGCAAACCTTAGAATGAAAGAGGAGCAAAAAGCCCAGGACAGAGCCCTTCAGGAAGAGGATAACTGGAACTTACTGACATAACAGGAAAGCTATTGAGGGGAAAGATTTGGGAGCAAAAGGTAATGACAGAGGTGGTTAGGAGAAGAAAAGAGGTTATAAAATGAATGTATGAGGTTTTATCTGTAAATGTTCAGGGAAATGGTTCCTGCTATGAAGTTTAAATTGTATTGTGAAACATCTTCAGAAAAGAAAATTAGGTTTTGACTCTTCATTGTTAAAATATGAGGTTCTTTACATGTGATACACACATGCTATTTTCTATTTTCCTAATAAGCACCATTATTTATATTAAAATTTTCTAGCTGCCAGTGCCTCATCTGTTAGTACTAACAATGATATCTACTATTTTAATTTACTGATGTGTTAAATACATTCTGAACTACTTATCTTTAAATTTGTCAATGGCTTTAGTTTATCTTTTTTTTTTTTTTTTAATGTACCTTATCTACTTTCTGTCCTTCACTTTCTCTGTGTATGAGTAATGGTTTGATTTCTTCAGGACACATTTGTAAGAAAAATTTCATTGTCTAAGCTTTTGACCAGGGACCGACTTTCTTTGATCTAATCTCAAGGTGCCAAGAGAGCAAGTCACAGAGGCATAAGATGCTCTCCTATAGATATAGAAAGTGGTCATCCATCACTTTAAGTATTTGAGGTGCATTTACTCTCATAATTTTCTTTCTTTTATGACTAATGCCTTGTCAAAATGCCATCCCTTTCAAATTAAACCTATTTTGACTAACATAAGTGAAATAAAAGCCTCTTCTGTGGCTACTTTTCAAACATTTGTGTAATATTAAAAATTGCTAATCTTTTTTTTCCTTTCCTTTAAAAACATGAATGGCAAAAGCTTTCTTTCTAAGAGGTATTTACAACAGACATGCTTTAATGAGCCAAACTTTATGACAGTAGCCATTTCAAAGGTAAAAATGGCATGAAAAGCACAAGATAATGCTCTTAGCGTGAAACCTGAGGCAATAAGTATGTGGAGCAAGGAAGAAATTATGTTAACAGTAGTTGAGATTAATTTTGTGAAGTATGGAGAAGAATATGTTATTATAATATCTTGTAATGGTCAGGAAGCATGCATTTTAGGGGTATGCTTTATGTGAGTGTTGTTGATGGGTTTTAGCACCACTTTTAAAGAAACTTCACTAATTGTTCATGCATCTGTTTGAAGTATAGTGCTGTTACTGGAGTCCTGTGCAGCCACAGAAGTGGCTGTAGCTGGTAGCCAGATTGCTTTGTGCAGGTGCTTCAGGATCATCCCTGTAGGAGAGTCAGCCTTGAATCATGTAGTCTCCATGTCTTACTATCTATCTCCTTTGCTGAGAGCTCCAAATGCCATTGTTGAAAACAAGGAAGAGAGAGGATAAACCCTAGATGGATGTCTTCGTACCATGCCTTTGTTCAGATAATACTCATTTACATTGCATATACTACATTATATATAATGTATTATGTATCCAGACAATATTCACACTGGTAGCTGGAAATTGCCAAGTCCACAGTGATAAGTAGTGAAAGTGGAAACGAACCCAGTACTTATGTTTCCTAGGAAGAAGCTCAGATTCATCAGGACATTTTGGCTCTTTTCATGAGAAAGCTGACAAAAGCAGTCTGAATTTGCGAAAAAAGTATTTTACTAATCCATGTGTTTGAATGTGAAGGTTTTGAAATGGTATATGTATTGGTTTAAATATGCAGACAACCAATAAAACTTTTTTGGTTCTTACAAATACACCTGGCGTGCAAGGAACCAGTACTAGTCAGTCTTTTCGATATATCTACAAGGAAACATCAATAGGGGAGGGAATCTATAATAGGACAAGCAGTTCTGAATGTTGTTATGCTCTTGATGTTTATGGCCATGTGAAAATGAATCTGACATGGTTTATTACAGAACAGTGATGGAGCAGCATTTGAGTGAGCAGAAAAATCTTTTGCTTGCTATTATGCTGCTATAGCTGAGCAGTATTCGAAAATAAATGTAAAATGGAAACTGAAGTCACTTTTCCTAAGAATCTTGGTATAAAGAAGTGTAACTTATGTATTCTGCAGTTATGAGGAGGAAAAATCATTAATGACATATTTTCTTGTATCTACCTGCTCAAGCAAATGACATTATAATGATAATAGGATATTTCTAAGGTATTGTTACCATCACAGAACTGAAAACTCAGAAAAGTTTTCACTTGACTTGGTCTAAAATTTGCAAATCTTCTAAGTGTTAGATCCATAAAAAATCTTTTGTGTGGGCAAGTGCTTTTTAATTTTCCTTTCGACTTTGTTTTTTCCTTTAGATATTTAGACAATGGAAGTTCTGGCTCTGTGCTAACACTAGAATCAAATGGGTCTTGAGTCTCATGACTACTCCATTATGAGTTTGTTTAAGGAAGATTTCAGGATATGCAAACTGTAGCCCTCGCTCTCTGTAACACCTACTGTAAGCCCCACTGTGGATTTAGATGCTTGTGTACCAAGGATTGAAGGTCCAGCTTTACTATAGTACAAACAGCGGATGGAACAGATACAGGAAAAGTATTATTACATGTGAGAAAAATAAAAATCAGATTACCAAAAGACACACTGTGCAAGCAACAACAGATACGGTCAGAATGTAGAGTTGTGTGTGTGGGCTCTGATTCTGTTATGTCACACAATATTGGCTTTGCAGCTAAGAGGTCTTGATTACTTCTGATTTATACTTTGTATAACAATAAATAGACGCAAAATAAAAACTCTAAATGTAATAGTAATTTTGTGTATACAATTAAATTAAAAAAAAAAAACAAACAAAAAATAGTTTTTCTACTTGACAGTCCTGAAACTGTGAAGAAAATTAAAATGATAAATTAATTTCTTTGTAATAAATTCACATTTTATTAATTCTTTAAGTGTTGTCTGGATGCATAAGGGTAAGAGCAACAATAAATCCAGCTGTGGATAAGGAATGATCGGTTTTATATATGTATATATGAGCTAAAATATGAATTGCCTAAAGCACTGTGGTTGGGACTCTTCAGTTGTTCAACTGGTAAGGGAGAAGTGGCCAAGAAAAGAAGTCTTTCTCAAAAACTCTTTCGTCTACTGTTTGTTGGTTTACTTGTTTCTTTACAGACCTATCTGATTTGTAGGTTTTCAAATGGATTTTTGCTGTGGCAGTTCCTGAATCTGTTTCAACAGTGTGGAAACCTTACTGAGATGCTTTTGCCCTTGGCTGCCTTCCTGCCTCTTTGTCAGTATTCACCTCATTGTTCTGATACATCTGTTTGAGGGACCAAGCTGTGCTCTTTGGATATATGAAATTGTCAACTTCAAGCATAGACCTTCCTGGCAATAAAACTAACTGTGGAGCTCGTAGGCTGAACAACCTTATAGTTTTCAAAGTAAGGCATAAAAATGAGGACTCCAGTTTTATTTTTTCCCCTGATGACAAATGGCAAGAAAATAGCAGAGAAGGAAGAGCTGGAGCATGAAAGAGTCATATAAATTTAATTGACTGTATTATGCTTCAGGTCAGCTTTGATTAATAGGATCTTCTGTGCTAAAATGCATGAACCCTTTTAGTCTGTGCTAAAGAACAAAATCCTTTAGCAGAAAACAAGCCAGTCTTATTCCACCTCTTTGCTGAAGAATATTAAGACCCATAGTCTTTAAGGGTATTGACTTCCTTGTGCTCTATATCAGGCTCTTACACTTGGACATAATGGTGAGGAAAGACTGATCATAAGAAATGAAAAATGACGGCCAAGGTAAGTTGCAGTTAGTTCTGGATGTGGTTTACGTTCTCAGGTCCTTAAGTGCCCAAGCTTATTTGAGAGTTTAGGTTTCAACTGCAAAGGGTGAAGAGAGTGAAAAAATATGTGTGTTTCTAGGTGTCTGTCAATATAGAAAACTCTGTACCCTATCGAGTTTAATTTTCTCTTCTGCTTTAACAATATTTGATGGATGCATGAAAATACATTTAGTAAAAAGCCATTTTTCTTTTGAAAGCAGAATTTTCATAGAAGTTTACTCAAACGCATATTTTTGTTAGCTATATTATTCCTGTGCTTCCTGATGCATTTTACATTATAAAGACAAGGATTTTCTTCTGGAAAGTGCTAATCCTGCAATTAAATAAGGTAACACATAGCTTTATGTTCGTGTTCAGACCCCAAGTCATAAATACACAGGCATAGGAGCCTTTACTGTTGTTGTGGTTTAACCCCAGTCAGCAACTAAGCACCACGCAGCCACTTCCCCCTCCCCCTTCCCAGTGGGGCGGAGAGGAGGAAAGGGAAAAAAAAACCAGTAAAACTCATGGGTTGAGATAAGAACAGTTTAATAACTAAAGTAGAGTATAATACTAACAATAGTAATAATGAAATATAATAATAATGAAAAGGAATATAACAAAAAAAGGGGGGGGAGAGAAAAGAAAAACAGTGATGCACAAGGCAATTGCTCACCACCCACTGACCGATGCCCAGTTAGTTCCCGAGCCGCGATCCGCACCTCCCGGCCAACTCCCCCCTGTTTATATACTGGGCATGATGTTCCATGGTATGGAATAGCCCTTTGGCTAGTTCAGGTCAGCTGCCCCGGCTCTGCTCCCTCCCAGCTTCTTGCACACCTGCTTGCTGGCAGAGCACGGGAGACTGAAAAATCCTTGGCTTAAGATAAGTGCTCCTTAGCAACAACTAAAACATCAGTGTGTTATCAACATCATTCTCACACTAAATCCAAAACACAGCACTGTACCAGCTACTAAGAAGAGAGTTAACTCTGTCCCAGCCGAAACCGGGACAACTATATAGCACAAAATGAAAGACAATAAGCAAGTCTTTTGCGCTAGTAGTCTTAGAAATTCTCTCTCACTGCATCTGAGTCTGTACTGTATAACTATTTGTCTGGTTATTTCCTTTATAAGTGGTTAATTTATAAACACATAGCTGTGAAAGTATTGAAAGCTACTTCAACTTATACTATGGAAAAAAAAAATTAACCTCTTTTTATTTCTTACTTTAGTTGTTACAGTGGACACGTCTTCATGTGAACATTCATGGCTGAGTCTTTCCAGTAGATAATAGTTATCACTCACTGAACTCCAGTTTACCTACCTCTAAATAATGTATGAAAGGAGCTGAAGAATGCAAATGGCTCTAAAGATTCTATACAACATAAGAGTGAATGACTATTAAAGACATTCTCATATATATTCATGTTTAGCTGTGGTCTGTCACTCAATGTGCATGAGGAAATGCAGGAATTGTTATAGTAGGCCTTTTTATTTGTATGTCCTTTCTTCAATATTAGTCTGTAGCAGATACTGCAGAGGAAAGTGTGATAATTCAGTGATGAGTAGTTAGAAAATTATTTGCTTACTAAGAAAGATAATACTACCTCCCTTTTGTTACTTAGAAGTTATGTTTGGACTAGAACATAAACTTTTCACATAATTTTTTGTTTTAAATTCGAAAAGCTGGCTGAAATTGCAGATTGCATTTTTTTTTTAAGATCTCAGCATTTTTTTAGTTGTTTTCAATATAAGCACTTCCATATCTTAGACTGACAACCCTGTCTGTGTGCTGGCAAAAGGTCAAAGTGGCTTGAAGGGACCACAAGTGCCTTGCATCTGGGTGTAAATTTTCTCCACTATCTATCTGCGAAGATGCTGTTATAATATTTCTCTTATCTTTCTAATCAACAAGAATAGCCTTGGATCAGAACAGTGTAAAGCAACTTCAGGTGTGCTATACTTCCAAACCTGTCACAACCTCTTGTCTAGCTTAAAGCTCTGCAAAGCTAATAAAGCTCTAATATTATTAACAGTAGGGGTCTTTTCTACAGTAATTGTTAAATATTTGTTATTGCTCATCTCACCAGCACTGAGGTACTGGAAAAAAATAGAACCAGCTCTGTATGAGAAAGTTCGTAGAAGACTGCCACAGCACCATGTATAGGAAAAGAGTTTTGCCATCAGAAACTTGTAGGCCTAATTTCCAAAGTAACAGCTTATGTTCACCAAATTTGATCATATTGGGTGTCAGATAAGCACTGTGAAAAAGATCTATACCAGAACTGTTAATTTTTTCTTCAAACTTCTGTAAACCTCTGTCTAGCAATCTCCACAGAACTAAGTGTTTTACAAACACTTCCATGTCAGCTTTTCTCTTGAATATATTCACAGAGTTCTCACCATGACTGGATATTGGTTATTCTGTTCTGTAACATTTTGGCATTGCACTTCAACTGACTTGCCACGCTGTATATGCACTACAATACTCTATACATCATCATTTGGTGAAGCCACCAAATAGTTAAGGAACTAGAGAACTAAAAATCTTCTTTGCTAATTATTCAAAAGCTTTCTAAACTAGTTAGGCTAGGAAGAGTGAAATGACAGAATAATCTCCAAGAATAAAAAGAAAATGAGCCAAGAGATGTTATTTTGTCTTGGCTAACAAAGTATTATTCTTTTTCTGTGGCTGCTTTTATTTTCAAATTGAACAACTGCATAAAAGGAATCAACACTAGGAGCTTTCATTCTTGTATTTTATCAAGAAAAATTGATGGGGTTTTCTCAATGAGCTTAGGCATGTTATTCACAGATGTCTGAATTTCTTTCCAACTATATTCAAAATTATCTCTTTTTCCTTTTCCACAATTCATTCACATGATGAGTGAACGATCATAATCCTACACTAGTCCAGAGCGGAGTGAGATGGATGTATGGAAAAAATAGAGTAGGCTTAGATTTTAGAAAAAAACTTGGAAGGAGCAAACATGTGGACAATATACCCAGTCATAAGTCTCAAGTATGTTCACATGCGCATTTATATTTGTACTAGATGGCAGCTGCCAACAGGCTTCACTCTTTTCAAATAGGCATAGGAAAACTTCAGTATCAGCCTCTCTATTTCTTCATTTTTCACATTTAAAAATTAATCTTACTATCCATGTCATCCAAATAAAAGCTAGAATTTACCATCTAATAGAAAGTTGAGAGACGAGAGGAAAAAATGTAAGTAAATAAATGCTATCAGTCTAAATGAACTCCTAAATCTTTAGACAAAAAGGTGTGTGAGGATAGTTAGCTCATGTCAGTTAAAATGTCTTTGTCTATATCAGTGACACTATACCTATTCATCTCAGCTGAGGATCCTGTCCATAAATTACTTTCAGAAGACTAAATTACCTTCCTCTGACTATTGAGAGAGGAAGCTTTTGCCTATTTTTTAGTATACATTTTGAAAGATGTATTCTGTACAGGCTATATGCTTCTCATCCTACAAACTACATGCAAGCATAGCTATTTTATTAGGTATACATCAACAGAAATGATAGATTAGAAATCTCTGGGTACCAAACAAACTTTGTCCCTGCACATATCCCTACAAATGAGAACCCATAATTTCTCCACAGGTGAGGTATTACAGATTCAGGCACTGACAATGAAAACTTTCTATTGTCTCAAACCAGATTTGTCCTTAGCATTGGTCCAAAGTGGTCCTTAGCCCTCTGACTGAGGCTTTTGCATGATTAGTGGAGGAAGCTGATGCAGCTGATTTTAACTGAGCCATTGAGGCAAAAGAAAAAATTAACGGAGATCAAACCAAACTGCTGGCTTATATGGCAACTAGATGTTTGCCTGTTGACACACATACAACTTTTTACACAAGGCGGGTTGATCCTCCATTATCATATTGCATGACTGAAAATAAACTGAATAATGAAGTAAATACCCTAACCCAGCTCCAGGAATACTCTATTTTACCTGCTGAGCCTCATTCTCCATGCAAAGAGTGTGCAACACTAAAGAAGAAATTTAGTTAACAAATGCAGTTAGTATCTCCCCTTGCTTGGAAGATCCCTCTAGGCAAAGTCCTGGTCCTTTTATACTTGGCAGGGATTTTGCTATTGACTTCAATGAGTCCCAGGTTTACATGTAATTTAGCCAAACAGAACTTTATTATATACATTTCCCTGGAGTCACCATCGACATTTTTCAAACCTCTGTGTGTTAATTTAATTTATATACCTATATCAATTGTTTACAGAAAAAAAGATAATACTAATGTACTTCGTCCTTGTAAATACAGTCTTCTGCTACACTAAAATTTCAATTAGGCTACTAATGCAGTGTATTGCACTTGACATTAGTGGGACCTTCCATGCTCCCAAAACAGTGACTGTTTAAACAGTGAACTGCTCTACTTAGAAGCAGACTTGATGGATGGGTGTTAATTTGCTTCCCATACAATTGTTTTTGTGAAGTATACAATTACAAACTGCTGATGAGACATTTGGGTGCTGACCTTCTTGCTCTTCCTTAGATTTTCAAAACTTCCTTTTTTTCTTTTTTTTTTTTTTTTTTCAAAAATTAGACAAGAATAAGAAAAGGTTTTATCTTAACATTTGACTCCATGCTGAGATCTGTGAACTTTTACCATGTGCAGGCTCACCATGTGTTCAGCCTCAAACATATGTCAGTGAAGTCAGTCAGTGTAAGTTACTAACTTTAAGTTAAGCATTTGAATAAGGTTTGCAACACATACCTTACTAGAAGAAGCACAGTACAAGCAATCCTCATTTTGGGCATACAAACTGTTGTATCTGAGCTAATGTTGCAATGGTCAGTAAATGCAGAAAGCCATCTCCCTGTGGTGTTAAAGACTAAAATAATTTTTTTAAAGTGTATTTTTCAACCCCATTACAATTTTTGTTCTACTGTAGGATCTCTCATTAGAACTTACACTGTTTCTCCCTCTCTGGCTTTCAGCTACATGTGTAAAGAAAGTATATTCTTGCATCTTTTTGATGAAAGCTAAACAAATTCTCTTGGTAATGTTATACTCAGAAAACTTTCCACAGGAAGTTAGGAAAAGAGACAAGCTACACAATATTTAATTTGCAAATCTGTCATCTGCACCTTTCTCTACACCGGTTGCCCATAGACCAGAGTCCAATGCCTTTTAACTGTGAATGGCCAATTTTCTCCAGAATCTCATCTTAGAATTACAGAACGCCACCAAAGTATTGATGTCTACCTCAGTAGGCAGACATCTTGAAACAATGATCCCTTCTTCAGCTCAGTAAAATATTAGTTCAGACCTTCAGTCAACATCTGACTCCCTACTGACTTCTAGTACAGGGGGGCTGGGAAACCGTATGGAAGAGGTCCCAAAGAAATGGAGCATGTTATTTCTTTTGGGTGCTACCAGTGATGATCATTGTTTTCTTACAATCATCACCAACATACCTGCCAAAATCACCATTTATCTCAAATCCCTTATTTTGAAAATTTATGTTTATAGGAGAAGGAATATGGAAAAGATCTTTCTGCTGTGCTTGATTGTCAATCAATTTCTTTCTCTGCAATGGCGATTTAAAATATGTTAACAGTCTATGTATTTGAGGAATTACTTTAGTGACAATTGGTAACAGGATGACATTAACTAGTACCTGGTTGAAGGCTAGCATTTTGTTTAATAATGATGTGTTACATTAAAACATTCTTGGAGTGATAGCTCTATTAATAGTACCTTATACAAATGTTATAGCTTACCGTAGCAACAGAGTACTCTGAGGATGCATTGCAGACATATACTGTTAGAGCACTGGAGTCTTCTTTATTTTCACTAATCCAAACTAAGTCCATGCCTATACTGAGAATACAATTGTAGTCAATCTTATAGTACAAAGTTTAAGATTTTGATCATTTTTAAGGATTTACATCTGAGGTTGAAAAGTATAGTATTTTAGATGAAATTAGAAATGTTCTGTCCAAAAAGCGTATTTAGCCCCATAAAGGCAAAAACTTTTTCCTACTTTTCTGTCTGAGGGTCCTACGTCATTATAGCCCTATGCAAAGAGAGGGAGAAACGAAGCAATGACTCAGTAGACAGCACTTTAAGAGACCTACTTTTTGTGCTGTGGATCTAGGTGTTCCTAGAAAACATGAAAAAGTATGAATTAGATTCAATACAAATTTCCTGAGACTGCAAGCCTGCTCTGGAAATCTCGCCAGAATAAGTTTCTGAGATTCCATTATTTTTTGTATTCTCAGTTTTCTACTCCCAGTTCAAAATTCCAGCTAAGCCAAAAATTCAGTAAAGTGACAAGGAGAGTATAAACAGTTCAGATCAAATCAGGATGTGGTGTTTGCTGGGGCAATAGGGCAGGAAACTCTTATTTTCTCCAAACCAGCAAACCCATCTCCAAGTTTTCAGAAAGTACTGTTATTGTCAAAATCTTGCAGGGCAAGTACAAAGTTGGAATGGATCCAGCGTCCTGTCCAAGAGGGGCTAAAGCAGGACCGTCAGGGAAAATATTCAGAAAGATTACTCCAGAGGTAAAATAAGGTAAAGATTTCTTCCTTCTCAGCTAGACTAAGTGGTCTATGTGAATTGCATAGAGAAGGCTGGAAAAGCAACACAAAACCTAAGATCAATGAATGTCTCATTTTATTATTATCTGCATAATTATCTGAAATGTGTTTAATTCCCTGATAATCTTTTTTTCAACTGCCCCACAATCCCAGTGGCTTCCACCTCACTAATTACTTTGCCTTCAATTTCCAGAGCCTCAGTGTCCTGATCCAGCCTGAAGCATGCTACCTGAAATGGGATTGTAATGCATTAATTTAAAGTGCTTGTTACCGCAATGCTTCTCAAACAGGTCAACAATGCTGCTAGAAGCTGAAACAAACAGGTGAACAGCTTATAGGACCCTGTTGAATAAAATACTGCCCACCAATGACTTAGTAAACTGCAAAACAGAGCAAGTAGGAATCATGCATTGCAGATAATGATCCTGGAGGTGAAAGCCCCATTTGGAAAAAGTTCATTTATTTTGTCTCTGTGTAGCTCATTTGCCCAGGAGGGGGAGAGTATTTGCAAGCACAGCAGAAAAAAACAATGAAACTGTGGGGTTTTTGGTTTTTAAATTTAAATTTTAAATTTAAAACTGTAGTGTAGAAGTTGAACATATGAAGTACAGGTTCACCAAAAGCTCAGAAGAATCTGTTTTGTACCAGAAGTTTTTAAAATATGTGTAAGGCTTTAAAAGCCTCTGGAGTTTCAAAGTTATTAGCCATGACACAGTAACACAGCTCGTTTGATTGCTTTATTTGACACTCCCCCCCCCACCCCAAAGATATCAAATTGTGAATTATTAACAATAAGGTTAGTTTACATTTTGTAATGCATAATGGAATACACACAGTGAATAAAAAGTTCCTTAGTCATCCATACAGTAGTTTCAAATCCAGGAGAAAAATCCAGTAAGCAAATCAGGAGAGGTGTTTCTCAGAATTCACAGCACTGTAAATGAATGTAGAATAAGTAGAGGTGGGGATTTAAAACTGCTGGCCACCTTCCTTCCTGAGATGAATCAACAATAACCTCCTGCCTCTGGAGGCCTGAATTGAAAGCACATAAGTTAATAATGATGTTCTCTGACTTACCCATTTAGCTAGCATTTGCACCATTAAACAATCAAAAAAATTTGGCATAATTTCTTGACATGACTGACAGGAAGCAGAGGGCTAGCAATAACATGGGACCAGAACAGGAGGAGTATGACAGGCCAAAACTGAGGAATATTGGCAGGACCATGTGGGGAGACACAGAATGCAGCTGTGTGTGGTGTGCTGAGCTCTAATTAGTGCCATTAGTTTCTCATTTTCAGGAGTCAGACATCCAGTACACAGATGTGTGCTACAAAATTCGCATCATACCAACAGGAAAGCTCTTGCACAGGGACGGGAGAGGGACTGTGGTGGCTCCTGCTGGGGATGGCTGGCGGCTGGTGGGGATGACGGCCAGGGAGTCCAGGTGCTCACCTGTGATGGAATGGCTGCTGTGTTGGGTTACTGCGACTGTTCACCCTAGGTGAGACTGCCGCGACACCACCTTGAAGTCAGAAAGACTAGGCCCTTCTGATGATGGTTCCTGTGTGAAGGTGGCCCTGGGTGGCTTTATCTGACCCCTACAGCCTTAGTCACTGGATGGCAGTACAAATTTCCACTGCAGTGCAAACAGAATATGTTAAGCTTCTTTTGCACTGGATTCTTCAGACCACAACTTATGGTATAAAAATTATAACTGTTTTTAAAGATCCTATAGTAATCTGCCCCATCATAAAACTTCCCTGCAGCAACTCTCTACTGGAAACCATTTTGGCTTTTACATTCTAACATTTGATACGACACAGAAAATGAAGAAAAGCTTTTCTTGCCTTTTCACTCTATGAGAGACATGTGACTTGGTCCAAGGGTGAGCTAACATCTGCTTAAACAATTTCTTGCCTTCAACCAAAAGACGGGTGTGTGAATGTGTCTGTTACTATGGTGAACTGCAGATCATGGAATAGTACTTATGATGTAATTATCATTGAACTGTTGAGAAGGAATTGCCAGGCACCATTTGTTTGTTAGAAGGCAGCATCTTTAATGGTTCAATGTCTGAGGGGGTCAGCTGATAAAAAACAGATTTTGTTGAAATATAATTACAGAAATAGACTGAAATATATTTACAGAAAGAAATACTCTTTCTTGTGGAAACACAGAAGTGTGCATATTCATTACAAAAGGTTTCTAAACATAAACAACTTAAGGATCAAGACAAGAAGCAAGGAGATGCATATTATAATGTGAAAATACGTACAGTGTGGCATCTCCAAAGTGATATATGGAGAACTTCTCTGGCCTGGGACTTTATAATAATAATTGGTTCAACAAAGTTGTTATCTCTGCAGAGAAGCTAACGAAGATAATTGTTGCAATGCTCTTAACTGTCTTGAATATTCCCTGTTTTAACAAATCAGAACTAGGTTCAGTTTGATAAATTATTGATAGAGGGGAGAAAAAGAGACTGAATTGCAGGGTGAAGGAGATGACTATATTGTTAATATTATTGCACGTATACTGTTAATATTATTGCACATATACTGTTAATATTATTGCAGACGTAACACCAGACTAGCATAAAATCAGGACCCAAAGCTTTGGAATAAGATGAACTGTGTCAGATGAATGCACTGCAACTAAGTACCCCAAGTCACATAGTGTAGTTGAGCTGAAGATTGAAGCCAATTCAGTTGCCCAATAGCTGTCCAGTATGTCAAATAACCAATAAGTTGTGGATTTTTTAAAATCCTCTTTTTATGCACAGGAGACTGGGTCATACTGAGAAGTGAAGGTCTCAGTAACAGAACTGCCTTTTCATATCTATAGGATATGTCTCTTCAGACTTCTTGGTACTCTCCTGGAGGCACCAATTTTGGACCCACGAGGAATTCCACAGCGGATGTTTCTTCTCTGACACATCCTCCTCTCCCAGCTGTCTCACTCACTGTCATCATCTTGCCATAACATTTGAGATGGAAATAATATGGGTGGAAAAATCAGACTGTGAAGGCTTCTTAATTGGCTCACCTCAGAAATACATGAAAAAATCACTTCCAGTAAACACTAGTCAATAACTGCAATTTTGCATACATTTCCAAGAAGTAATGACCACAAGAAAAAACTTTCAGCTAGGCATTTACAGGCAACTAATTATGCAAGAAATACAAAAAATACTGTCATAGTAATCATGCTAAGTTAATTAAACAAAAGGCAAAATGGGGATAATTTTAATGCTCATCTTTCTAGTAAGACTAAGTGCATTTGCTTAATATTTAAAACTAGTCATTAAACCAAGAGGAAAACCTGTATAAGACAGGAGACACAACTAGGATAGCTTTTATTTGAACAGGTCTGGTGCAGATACAATAAAGGATGATGACATGGATTTAACACTTACTAACTGCCCATATTCCTTGTCAGGCTTGTGTTCTGTACTGAACACTATTCTTCTGTGTTTTTTGAGGTAAAATGAAGCTTGTCGCCAGTGGTGTACACAGGCTACAAACCATTCCGTTCCCAAAATCAAGTTTTTTGAGACTCCTCACCTGCTCCTTGGATAAACACTGCTAATTTTTGCAATTAACTGTTAGCATTTCAGAATGAGTAATTCAGCGTAAGCATGACTTTGAATTCTATTTTCTTACTTTGACAAGAGTATTTTCTTACTCTGACAGAGTATTTTCTTACACAGTTGGTCAGACTGTGCTTACTGGCTGGGGAAACTGAATTTACCTTGTGCAGGTGGAGCTGTGCAGCAAGGATCAGCCTACCTCAAAGAAACTCCTTGGTAAAATATTTTGGGCGTCTCATGAACATCTACTCTTTTTGTAGCTATAGGATACACAAATATATCAGGGTGAATGAAACAGGTCCTTCCTTAATTAATCGGTTTCATCATAAAGTGTGGAAACTAAATAAGAAAATGAATTAGTCATCTAGGAGTGGTTTAACAATTTCTCTACCAAAAGCAGTTAACAACCTCCTCTACAAAAGTAATTAAGAACAAACGATAGCTTCTTTTAAGACTAACAAAGGCTAAAGATTCTATTTAAGGATTACACCACAAAGGACCTATGAGGTCAGAATAGCTTCGCACACAAAACAAGAACAAAAGGTTGAATCTGAGATTTCAACTCCTACTAAATGTTGATAAACCTGAGAGGAAATCTGAGTTTAATTTGGAGATAAGATACCTTTGAATGTATTCTGGACTGTCTTGTCACAAAGTCAAAAGTAGAAAACCTTCAAGTTGAGGAAAAATCATATGCTTATATACATAGAAGCATAGCACCTATTCATAAGTTAAAACTAGCCAAGAAATCTCATGAAGGTGCTGAGAAAATGAAAGGATGACAGCCACAGATATTTTAAATCTGGTAAGCCATGACAGAAATATGCTTTCCTCTTTCCAGAAGAAAAGAATAAAAAATGTTCAGCAATGAACAAGCAGCAGCATGCTCTGATTCTATCACTCAACTTTACAGCACAGCTCTTTCTTGTTCATCCCTGCCAGCAAGCCACAAAAAAACAGCAATCAGATCGAACAAACAGAAGCAGAGAAGAACATCAAGAAAAAGCTGTCTTCCACTTCAGCACCACAGAGATGAATTTTGCCATACTGCTGATAGCAAATGAGATTAATGTTTTCGTTATCATCACTTTAATTTGATACTGAATTGTTTATAGTATAGTCATGGCTTATCCTGTTAGTAAACTGTCTTAGACTTAGTTGTGTGGACAGGGAGGTTTATGATAAACTTGACAAATAAAGAGAAATGATAAGATTGATTGGAATTCAGCATTCTTAATGATCATTTATGTCCCAAGACCTTTCCTTGAATCATTCCTTCTGAGAAAGTAGGATGTCATGTCCCTCAACCTTAAAGACTTAAAAATTATACTGCTAAGTGGGAGCCTCTATTAGTTTTGGGAATAAGGTTCTTGAATTTTTTCCAAAAGCAAGTCTTCATTGAGAAAGTGTAAGCTCTACTGAAGGCTTCCACACAGGAAGACATAAGAAAGATTGTAACTAAAGCAATTTTTATGTGCCCATGTTCTTTTTTCTTTTTCTTTTCTCCTTTAATAAGCATATAGTCAAGATTAATGACCACCTGTGGTTGTTTTCCTACGTTTTTTCTTTTAATCACATTGTCTGCTAAAGCATGATACAGATCTTGCTTTAGGTTGTGCTTAAGTAGGACAAGTCATTCCCTGGATCAGTAAAATTTGGCTCCCAATTTTTGCCTTCCTTTACATTATGAACTATGTTTGGTCTTTTAAGATAAAAGCACTTGCCTGTCAGACTGTAAAGTTGCATATATCATGCTGATGTTACATTTACTTTGTTTTAGTAATAGAGTAGACTGACGTAAGTCAACAGAAAGAACGTAGTCAGCTGACTTGCGTCTATAATGCTACTCTCACCATAACAATAAAAAACAACAGTTAATTACAATTGATAGTTCTAGTAACTGCAGTTAGTCATCTGACCTATGATCTTTCACAGGTTACCAATACAAAGCACATTTCATACTTTTGCACTGGATGCCATAGGCTGCATTCTTCAGACCATTACACCTGGGTAAGAATAGTATGATGACAAATTATCAGGCTCAATACTTCAAGAAGAAGATGAAAATAACTTTGATGACTTCATGTACTTTGGCAGGCACAGTGTCTTCTAATATCAGTAGTATGCATTTAAGTCAGTACCTGGTATTGACTTAAAAAGGCGTTTGGGAATTATTCCCTTCTTTAAGCTTTTATTTTAGGCATCCATGCAAAATTGAAAAGTGATTCCACTCATTCTCTCAGTGCTTTTGTAGGCTATGTACAGTTTATTGAATGGTTAAATGGCATAAAGTAAAAGAAACACTACATTATTTGCCCTACTGTTAAAACTTACTGAGCAGCAAGGTTTGTGCCTGTTATTACAATCACATCCAAGGAAGAGGTACTCCCTTCCCTAAAGGACACAGAGATAAAGGAAAACTAGTATGCAACCAATTAAACAT